>NC_085141.1:31366438-31680130 GCF_024139115.2 Armigeres subalbatus
TAGAAACTCTCTATAATAATCAAAATGCGTATTTTGTTGGCCTGAATAACTTTGTAGAAGACCACAAAAATGTAAAAAATTGGAAACATATTTAAAAAAAACTGATTTTAAGGGGGTCACCCTTAGATAACGCTCGTATTTCAATACCTTTAATAGATAGAGCTTCAGAATGTTGTACAAAGTTTCTCGTAATAAAAAACTACAACTTTCCTAAAGTAACCAATTCCCTATTTTTGGTGTCGGCAGAAATACAAATTTCATCTAACTTCTAGGTGGATTAACCATCAAACTTATTACATAAAAAATGCGTTTTTTCATGCCCAAAAACTTTGTGGAAGACTCCAAACATTCAAAATCAACGGTTTAAGAATTATTCAATTTTGATCGTGAAATAGACGAAATCGAACACTGTGTGACTGTAGGGCTTGAGATGTTGTTTAGTACAACCTGAAAATCTGCTCTGTTTATTTTATGAAGATTAAGGACAACGTTAGTGCAGTATATAACAAGACCGCTAATACTGATCGGTCTCTAAAAATGCCTGGCGAATTTATTCTTCAAAAGCAATTTTACTCATCTAATCTTTGTCTTGAAGCCTAGTTATGCTATCAATATCATAAAGATCCGCCACCAATGTCCCATGTCCCAATGCAGTGCTTTTTCTATATTCCATCGAGGAGGGTTAAATGGAGGAAAATCTATATACACTCCCGGCCGTAAGTTTGGGTTCACCCTCGAAAAATATAGGCAAACATTTTTGGCCGTATTTTCGCCGTCTTACATCCGATTCCGGGTATTGTTAACTCAATACAAAGAATATAAGTATATCTTGCATCGTAGGTATTTAAAACTAATAATTTTTATTTTTTATGTGCTAAAATACTACATTAAGAAACACATTTTTCTAAAATTTATGTTGTAAAAATATGTTTGATTTTTCTCCAAATTAAGCCCACACAATTTTGAAATAAAAAGTGGAACGGAATCCAATTTTAATCATCTTTAATATGCATTGATGAAACTTCGGCGAAAAAATCTTGTATTATATTTAAAAATCAAAATGTTTATTCAAGTGCATGGTATGCATCGACCATAAGTTTGGGTTCACCCTTTTATCCAGTTCTAATTTGGGCAAAATATACATTGAAGAAAGTTAGTTTTCAAACAAAAAGTCAAAAACTGTACTTCAGACAATATTTGGCTAAAATTGAATTAAATCGCAACCCAAACTTATGACCGGTTTACCATATAGTATATGAACTCATATAAACTCGGATAAACTGACACGGTTGATCAAAGCGACGATGGATCGGGTGATGTGCGTAGTTCGAGTTTCAGGGGCATTCTCGAGTCCCTTTGAAACCCGCAGAGGGTTACGGCAAGGTGATGGTCTTTCGTGTTTGCTATTCAACATCGCTTTGGAAGGGTAATACGAAGAGCAGGGATTAACACGAGTGGTACAATTTTCAATAAGTCCGTCCAGCTATTTGGTTTCGCCGACGACATAGATATTATGGCACGTAACTTTGAGAAGATGGAGGAAGCCTACATCAGACTGAAGAGGGAAGCTAAGCGGATCGGACTAGTCATCAACACGTCGAAGACGAAGTACATGATAGGAAGAGGTTCAAGAGAAGACAATGTGAGCCACCCACCGCGAGTTTGCATCGGTGGTGACGAAATCGAGGTGGTAGAAGAATTTGTGTACTTGGGCTCACTGGTGACTGCCGAAAATGACACCAGCAGAGAAATTCGGAGACGCATAGTGGCAGGAAATCGTACGTACTTTGGACTACGCAAGACGCTCCGATCGAATAGAGTTCGCCGCCGTACCAAACTGACAATCTACAAAACGCTAATTAGACCGGTAGTCCTCTACGGACACGAGACCTGGACGATGCTCGTGGAGGACCAACGCGCACTTGGAGTTTTCGAAAGGAAAGTGCTGCGTACCATCTATGGTGGGGTGCAGATGGCGGACGGTACGTGGAGGAGGCGAATGAACCACGAATTGCATCAGCTGTTGGGAGAACCATCCATCGTTCACACCGCGAAAATCGGACGACTGCGATGGGCCGGGCACGTAGCCAGAATGTCGGATAGTAACCCGGTGAAAATGGTTCTCGACAACGATCCGACGGGCACAAGAAGGCGAGGTGCGCAGCGGGCAAGGTGGATCGATCAGGTGGAAGATGACTTGCGGACCCTCCGTAGACTGCATGGTTGGCGACGTGTAGCCATGGACCGAGCCGAATGGAGAAGACTCTTATATACCGCACAGGCCACTTCGGCCTTAGTCTGATTAAATAAATAATAATATGAACTCAAACTTTTAGTCAATGCGTACCATGCACTTGAGTAAATTTTTTGATTTTAAAAAATAAAACTAGATTTTTTGCCGAAATTTCATCAATTTATATCAAAGATGATTAAAATTGGGTTCCGTTCCACTTTTTATTTCAAAATTTTGTGGGCTCAATTTTGAGAAAAATTCACATATTTTTACAACATAAATATAAGAAAAATTTGTATACTATTTTGGCACATAAAAAACGCAAATTGTTAGTTCGAAATACCTACGATGTAAGATCTACTCATATTCTTTGTATTGAGCTAACAATACCCGAAATCGGATGTAAGACGGCGAAAATACGGCCAAAAATGTTGCCTATATTTTTCGAGGGTGAGTCCAAATTTTTGGCCGGGAGTGTATATAAAAATCAATATTTGTATGTGTGTATGTATGTTCCAGCATAACTTTCTGAACCCATTGATCGATTAGAAATACTTTTTGGAAAAGAGGGAGGGTTTCATTGTTTAGTAATCGATCAACTCTTTGCAAAAGAGGGAGGGTGTGTGGGGAGGAGTATTGTTCAGTTATCGATCAACTCTGTGTAACTTCTGAACCCCTTGACCGATTTCAACCAAATTTTCATTCTTTATATTAGGGAGGGAGGTTAGGGATGATATTTGAAAAACGGAAAAGGTTGTGTAGGGCTAGGGACTGACATTGTTCAGCTATTAATCACCTCAGTGTAACTTCTCATCTCCCCTTAGCCGGAGACGATGATAGTGTATTAGGGATGGAAAAGGGGAAGGTGTTGAAGAGAGGTATTGTTTAGTTATTGATCAACTCAACCCTTCATCGAAATCGTGGTTTGCCCAGTGAAAAGCAATCATTAATGTGTTTCCTTCTGGATGATTAATGTGATCCCTTCTTTACAAATAACCGTTTGCTCGGAATAAGGCATCGGAGGATGTTTTTGCTTCTTTAGATATAGATGTTTTCCCGGAATCGTCCCTTTTTAAAAATCGGTCAATGTTTTCAAATGAAATCTACCTTCTTTTAATCAAATGATGAAGTATCAAAAAGAAAACAAAATTATCCTGTTGACCAATTGGTTATTCATTATCTGATTGTGAAAAAAAGTGCCTATCAAACTGGCAATTCTGTGCAAGGCCTGGTACCTACAGCTAGTGGGGTAATATGGGGAAGCCCTGATAAATGGGATATTTGTTCTCAGATGAAAAACAAATACAACCAAGCGTTTCAATGTTTTTCTTGTATTAAAAAATATTTCCTTCGCATTCTGTTAGGATCGCATACACTTCAAGACAAATAATTTAAAAAATGACAAGAACTTTAATGATATTGCACAAATACTGCCTTGATTCAAGTCGCGAACAAGATATGCTTCAATGAGTGACGTTCACATGCATTTTCTATGATTTTCAGTAAGGAAGATCATAAGGATAAACTATTGCAAAGATTTATCAAGAGTTGTATACTATTTCACCTAAAAACATTTAGCGGAATTTCGCGGCGCGACATTCTTCGGAATGTATCAAATCTCCGAAACACATTTTGGGGAACGCACCTTCTTTTTTCGACAGACACTTCGCAGAATGTACCTTTTCACCGAAAGCCATTCCGCGGAATGTCATTTGACGGAACTCTGTTAGAATAAATATCATTAAAATATTTACTGAATTCTGTTTAATTACATGCAATCTGGTCTAAATTCATCTGGATTGTGATTTAAAACAATGAAAGAAGATAAAGCTTTCTTTAAATGACCACATCCGATCGGTATAGGGCAAAGTGTGGAAAGAATGCCTTCTTGAAATAGACACGTTTGCTAGGTATAATGAAAAGAAAGGAGGTAGTCCCTTCTATGAATTAACGCAGCTGCCCGGTATAAATAAAAGGGGAAAGATAATGCTTTCTTTGAATGGATGCGTCTGCCCGGTTAAGACGAAAGGAGTTGATAATGCCTTCTTCAAAAGAACGCATCTGCTTGGTATAAGGCAAAGTGGTGGGTAACGCTTTCTTTAAATGGATGCGTCTGCCCGGTATAAGGCGAACGGAGTTAAAAACACCTTATGTAAAAGAAAGCTTCTGCCCGGTATAAGACGAAGGGAGGGGAAACTTCTGAGATCCCTTCCTTAGCCGTGCAGGAAGATGCGTGGCTGCCAAGCAAGGTGGCTGAGTTAAACTCCTGGCTCGGTCGAACAAATTCATCGATAAAAAAATTTCTCGACTTTTTTGGGCATAAAAAATTCAACGTGTTAATCTCGTGTTATACAAATGCAAAAAAATGGTAACTTGGATGAAAATGGTATCCTCGCAGGAAATAATTGTAGATGTCTGCGCAATGGTACATTCCGCCAAAAGTCATTCAGTGAAAAGGTACAGTCCGTCAAATACCGTGAAAAGTTACATACCGCGAAATGTTCAACCGCGAAAATGATTTCCGCGAAATGGTTTTCGGCGAAATGTTATACAATCTTATTAAATGAATGATGTAGTTTGAGTCAACGAGCAAGTGTTCGTAAAATTAATCAGAAGGTGCCAAAATACTTCTTAGCATACAAGTAAATTACATTTAAACATTCTATACATTAAGAAAAACGATGATTATTAGTTTTTCAATGGTTTAGTTGCTTTTTCTCACGTGAAAAAAGTTGAAAACGAAACAATAACGCAGTTTTGTTCAGTGTACCTATAAAAGTGGGACACAATTTTTTTCGCATATATTTTTTAATTGATGAACTAATGGAGCAGTCTGCAAAACATTGTTAATTAAACCCCTGAATCCACTCTAAAAATTTGGTAAGGATTTTATTTATTTATTTCGTCAAACATAATGTAGACTACATTAAAAAACTTATAACTATGTTCTATTGTAACTAATGTTCCTAAAATATTTTCTTAGGCTCATACGAGGCATGGCTAAATCAATTGCTTCACAATACTGATTGTAAACAGACATCATTTGATTCATTGGACTAAATTTTGCATAATTTGTTCGATGGTGACAGGTGGCAAACAAGTTTCGATTTCTCAATTGCCGAGTAGGAGTGTAAAAATTTAAACAAGACAATAGTTTGGTGGAATCAATGCGGTGCGAAACAATATCATTCACAAATGAGATCATGGCAAATTCACGACGCTTTTTAATGATTGGATATCTATAAGCATACATCGCGCCTCGTACGACGGAAGTGGGAATGTTGTCCACCCTAATTTGCGTAAGGCATATAAAAGGAATTGCTTTTGAATTGATTCTATTCGATCATCATGTGATTTCATATACGGAGACCATACAATGCTACAATATTCTATAATTGATCTGACATACGCAACGTACAAAGTTTTAATTGTATAAGGATCTTGAAAGTTATAACTAAATCTTTTAATAAAACTGAGCATATTTGTTGCTCTATGGATAATAGTGTTGTAGTGGTCAGTAAAGGTTAGCTTAGCATCTAAGATTACACCCAAATCTCTAACCCTTTCACATTTTTGTACTGGTTGATTTCCTAGAGTTACAGTTATCGATGGTGTGCTCCGTTTTCTACTGAAAGTGATCAAATTACATTTCTTGACATTAAGTTGTAGTAAGCTTTTGTTACACCAGTTATCAAATATGCGTATTTCGTTCAAGTAGATGTCATTGTCAACAGTATTTTGATTTCCATAAATAGTTTCATATCGTCCGCATAAATAAGGATTTTAAGATGCTTAAGAATGAGTGATATATCGTTTACAAACAATATGAATAGAAGAGGTCCTATATGCGAGCCTTGGGGAACTCCAGATGTTACATTGACTGGAAGCGACTGTTTCCCTTCAAATCGTACTATTTGTTGGCGGTCAGTTAAATACGATTTAATCCATTTAAGGAGTCTCATCTCAATTCCCAATTTCTCAAGCTTGAAAATCATCATAGGAATATCGAGTCTATCAAATGCTTTGCTAAAGTCTGTGTAAAGCGCCTCAACATGACTACCTTTGTCCATAGCATTCAATGAGTAATTTACAAATTCTAAAAGATTGGTTGTAGTCGAACGTCCTTTAAAGAACCCGTGTTGTGCATCTGTTATTATATGTTTTATTTGGTTGAACATCCTTCTATTGATGATTGATTCAAAAGTTTAGGAATACATGAAATAATGGCCACTCCACGATAATTTCTAATATCAGATTTTTTCCTGATTTAAAATTGGTATTAGAAAAGACTTCTTCCATTCTTTTGAAGCTACTGGTTTCTAAAGATAACTTGAATAACCAAAATAAAGGTGTCGTAAATTCGCTTGCCAACTTTTTCAAAAACATAGGTGGAATTCCATCTGGTCCGGATCCTTTTGAGACATCTAAATTCTGTAGAGCTGCCAAAATCTCCGTTGCATTAATTTGGTTTACACCAACACTGCTTAAATAGTCAGGAAAATGTGAAAAATATTCATAATCACGATCACTTTCGGAAAATTCGGTATATGTCTCTTGAAAAAGGTTGCAAAAGAGTACAAATTTCATCAGCATTATCTCCTAATTTTTCATCTAAAGTCATTTTCGATGGAAAATTGCTGGATTTTAGCTTGGTTTTGGCATACTTGAAAAAGTTTTTGGACATGATTTGATTTCATTTTCGGTTTTAGCATTATACTCCTTAAGAGCCGAAGACATGGCTAAACTAAGTTGATCGCAAATATTCAAATAGTTTTCTAAATTTTCTTGACTTGTGTATTGTTTATAAAGTTTATGAGCCTTTTGCTTTCGGTTTTCAAATTTTTGATTTGTTTGTTGAACCATATTGGGTTTTTGAGTTATAATTGCGACGTTTCCTCACGAATGGTACTTCATTCCGAACAATGTCTAATAAAATTGCATAAAAGTCTGTAACAGCACATTCAATGTCAGTTTGATTTTGTAAAATTTGTTGCCAATTAGCTCTGTTCAATTTTGTTTAATGTTGTCAAAATTTGCATTTTATAAGCGAGACTATATTCGAAATCATTGCCATAAGGATCATGGTTCCGATGCACAAATACAGAGTATTCTATTGCTGTGTGAAATGCTTCATTTTTCCATAACGGCGATAGAGACTCATTTACACAGAAATCATCGAGAGTGTTTGTGAATAAAAAGTCCAAATAGCAATTTTGTCGATTTTTCACATGATTGATTTGATTCAAGCCTAAACATGCAGTTTTTCAAAATAAATTGTAAAGTCTCATTTTCACCGACAACTGGCAGCAAAATACTTTCATTCTCAGAATCTGGAATGAAGTCTGCATTACGTTGGTTGAAATCGCCGTAAATGTGAACTTTGAATTCAGGAGGAAAATGGGAAATAATTTCATCGGCATTATGGAAGAACTTTTCATATGAGGATTTACAAGCTTGATCTGGAGGAAAGTACACTGTTGCAAAATGTGAGTTTCACCATCAATATGCGTTTTACCCACACATGCTCAAATTCATTACATTTGGTAGAATCAATGAGCTCCGAATTATGTTTTGAGGCAATTGCGATGAGAACACCTCCGCCAGCCATTCTTTCCGCTAAGACGAGTTTTCGGTCATCTCTAAAACATTATAATCACTACCAAAACTTCCTCGCTTTTAACGCTTTCTGACCAACTTGTTTCAGTTCCTAAAATAACCGAGAAAGAGGAACTCAAAATTTGTTTATGTATTTCGTTCATTTTGATAGCACTTTTCATACGATTGAAGTTCTGACAGTATACAAGTAGTTCTGTTGCCTGTGCGTTTGATGAAGTTTTTGGTAGTTCGTCAATACCATTACAATTTTCTACGACTTCCTCCAATGAGTGCGTTAAGTTGATCGGAAGTACTATTTGTTGGTCACATTCTGCATCTCCCGCCTGCGTCAATTCCTTTAAAAACCCGTCTGTTGGCAGGAGCATGAAGAACCATTGCTTTCTTGGTGCAACAGAAAAAAACTTATCCTAAAAATATGGGGTATACCTATCAATGTGGGACAGAGTGTAGTACAGCCGAAATATTTTTAAGGATCAACTTTCTGTTTGATCTTATTCAGACGATTCCATAGATGTAACTGAAATGAGGTGAACCGGTCTAGGGCCGAAAACCTCATTAATAAAGACAATAAAAAAATGTAACTGATGAAGCTTTTCAAATTATCGCAAAATTATGCGATGAAGGACACAATTCTCTCTTATAAAGTAAATCAAATTAAATCGATGTTTTTATCTTAGAGAACCTTAGAATAACCTCATCATAGTTATTGATATGGCTTTTCTAAAAAATCTACAAAACAAATTTAAACACTGAAGAGTGAAAACCCACATGTTTGTTTTCGATCGCAATCAAAACATTCGATTTGTAATTTAACCAATTTTACATTTTAAATGTCCAGAATTTTGTTTCCTTTTTTTCTATCTTCCTGTTTTAATGGATAAAATAAAATTTGCATTTATTATTAAAAAGTTTGCACATTTCCATTCAATATTAGAATATTGGGATTGTCAAAGTTTTGGAACTTAATCATTGTTACCATGTAACAAGTTAAAAAATGTCTTAGAGTATATCATTCACCAGCATATAACCTTTGATTATATTAAATTAGTTGTGAAAAATACTAAGCTAAGCTAAAGATGTTAACAGTTGGTTTGAGAAACTGCATATTATGTTAGATTTTTGGGCAAAACGATATAAAAAAAATATTTTGAATCGTCGTTCAAAAATACGTATTGTACCTATTCTGACAAAATAAAAATCAAAAGAATTTTTTTTTCGGAAATGTATGAAATTTTGTTCGTTTGAAACTACGAGAAACTACATAGTACACGAACTTTGAATAACGATAATTATATGGAGTAAAGCCTAGATCATTTAGAAATGGGGCACATCATTTTAGAGATAGTGGCGTTCCTAATGTGGTGGAGGCACTGCAAGAGATGTGCCATTTAATGGGAAAAATTATATGCAAGCACCCACCGTCATACATGGTTGGATTAACTAGAAAACGCGAAAATGGTACTCCCTCCGAAAACTGCCAATGCACTTTTTTGGCCAATGACACTTTTTCGTGATTCTTGTGACGACCACCAGATGTCGAAATGATCGATGAGCTTTACTCAATTTCGCCTTACCATTCTTTTCGGACTATTTTTTCACAGTTTGAAACTAACGTGGTTTCAAAATATTCAATATGCAGGAAGAGAAACGATAAATAATTCTGCAAAATCCATCTTCGTCAAAATCTGGATTTTACACTTCATTCAGTCCCATGTGGCCCATACGTTTTGGCTAGATTTAGCCAGCTGCCATTGTAGCATGGAAGTAATGGCACTACAATAGTGGAATCCAAAAAAATAAACGCATTTGAAAGTGCCCCATTTCTAAATGATGTGGTCTTTACTGGTTGTAGTTTTCGAACTGAAAGTGGCCCAGGATGTTGAGTTTAGTCAAAAACTATTGATCAACATCGATGAAATCAAAAGGTTCGGTGCCAATGTGTACAAAAACTGTTTTTTCTTTGTTTTCTCGGAATTGTGTAAATGGATATATGCAGTTTCTCAAACTAATTATTCTAATCTTTTCCTTATAAAAGCTTTATTAAAAACTATGAAAAATTTTGAATGTAACCTTCCTAATATTTCCCGGTGACTTTAATTTCCCGTCTTTTTACCTCTTTTCCCGTTTTCCCGGTTTGATGGCCACCCTGCATAATATTTCACGCCTTCTTCTATTTCGTTTATTGGTCTGCATTTTGAAGCTTCACTGGCACAAAATCAAATACGACCGAAGGCTTGCCCTTAAGGGGTTGAGTCAACCAGCTCTGGGGTGTAAAAACACAATTTTAAACAGTGTCTGATAACAAAAATGCGGTATAAAAATGCAAAAAAAAAACGAAAAAGTATGGAATGTTTTTAGATTAAGTATCGATGGATACGGGGAATTTACTTTAAATCCCACCATTATTAGCAAGTTATGGGACCAGCTTCTCGCAATGATTGTACTGTGGCACAATCGATCATACGTCCGTGTATTTCTGGCCTAAAACTCCCACCTGCAGCCAAATATTTTCATTTGTGTGATTATCTTTGAATTTGTGTAATGTGGGACAGTTTTTCCGGCAACCTCTACTGAAAGCAAACAATTGTTAGAATCCGTAAACAAAAGTACCGGGAAATAAATAATCTACAAACATAACTTGAGGGCAAAATGGCTACGCTATACGAAAACAAATAGAGCATTCACGTCATACAACTTCCGTTTCTTATGTGATATCATCAACCTAAAGTTTAACTGAATCATCAAATTTCAGATCAGCACAAAAACAAGCAAAGGAGGCATAAACATAACCAGAGGTGAAAAACCAAGAGACAGTGGGAGCGCACTAGCGAGACACAAACAGTTCAAGCTCGATTAATTCTTGTTGGGTTGGAAAGCGGGAAACTATTTGGCTCGAAAATGGCGGGAAAACAGGGAGTGACAGACTGCTACTGGCTAACACATTTAGGTAGGTTGCATTGTATTAGGAGATGGTACTATCGGTTCGCTAAACATTTCGATTTCTACTACTGTTAACTGATTCCGGCATTGAACTAGCATGGACGCAAAAAAAATCAAACCAAACAAAAACTTTGGTACAAATTTCCATAAGGAAGAGCAACTGACCCTTATCTGACGAGAATATGTCTTTCAGTTTCCCTTTTTTCCTAGTTTCCTGTGTCTGTTGCTGTTGCAGTTTGTGTGCTGATTGGATGTTCGTTTGATGTTGGTGTTTTAATTGTAGAATTGTCGGTAGATAATAAGTTATTTGAAGTGAGTTGTGTTAATTTTGCGATTGATCCAGCAGTTGGCGAGGGGTCCACCGATAGTGATGAGGAGACACGAAAAACGCACACACAGTTTCGCGCAGACGGTTGAAATGTTTTTCAGTTCGATTCGATGACAGTGCATCGGTTTTTCATCGGAATCGAGAAAAACATCAATCCAGCGCGCGCGGGAATGGCACAAAGCAGCAGAGAAAAAAGAGAGAAAAGAAACAAGTTCGAGAAAATTAAATGAGTGACTGTCTTATTCTCCGGCGTTGAGTTGCACAATGTGCTGTGGTGAGCTAAGCCGCGCAAGAAAGCGAGCTAATGAAATGAACTCAGAATTTGCATCTAACTGAAACTATAACACTGAAACGGAAGAGGGGGGGAAGGGGGGTTAACCTTAACGCGACGTGTGTTAATTTTGAATGAACGAGTTAAGGGAATACAGACAGGGTCGTAAGCTCGGAAAATGAATGAAGTAGTATTCCATGGTTGTGTAGAAAGATGACTTGATGACGGGTATGATATGAAGAAGCAGACAGAGGATGCTACCGTGGCGAAATCCAAACAAAACAAGAGCGATAAAATGGAACATAAATGCAACTAAGCAGAAAATGTGGGATTTATGACTGTGACAAAACGGTTTCGGCTCGACTGAACAATTCATCATTGTCCGAGTAATAATGTGCGTCAAAATAACAACGTATAATGATTTATATTCAAATAAATGTAAATTGCAACAATAGAATCAAGTAGCAACTGTTGCTTAAGGGCTTGTTCATAGGGTCTTCAACATTTACAGTATGCTTAAAAGTGAAGAGTTCTTATAATTACATGGCAGAAAATTATAGCAATATAATTCGAATTACAAAAATGTTTAACAATCCCAACTCCCATATATCTATTGGCGTCTTTATGACAATATTTGTGTATATATGAGAACTCATTTGAGAAAATCGTTCGCACAAGTACAAATCGTGTTGAATTCAAATATTCGTTCGATTGTTCTTTATGTTTAATGTTCTTTAGGATGAATATCTCATAAGGTGTCTTCTTCCTAAAAGTCATGTTTCTTAGAGAAATATTTTCAGGACGAATATTTTCGAACAAATCTGTGATACTTATTCAAAATGGTAGCAGGCCATTAGGCCAAACAGTTGTTAGGGCGAGTGGTCATTAGGTTAAATGAAAAGTGAGAAGTCAGTTATTTGTTTTTCCTTCTATCTTATTCACTTCTTCTTGCTCTTTTACTTCTCTCTTTATGTTTCTATCTTCTTCCTCTCTTTTCTTCTTCTTATTTTTTCTTTGTTCCCTGCCTACTTTTCGCTCCGATTTTTCATTTTCCTTCTTCAATTTCTCTTCGTTCTGCCTCATCCTTCTTCATAATTCTTACTCCACCTTTGCTTTTTTTAATTTTTTCTTTTTTTTATCATCTTACTTCCATTATCAGACTTCTTTTTTTTTCGTTTTTTTTGTTTTGTTTTTATTTTCTTGTTTCTTTTTCCTTCTTTCGTTTTTCTTCATTCTTTCTCCTTTTTTCCTTCTCACTTAATCCTTCCGCCTTAATCCTACTACCTTCTTAATTCTGCTTTTTTTTCTTCTTTTTCCTATTTTATTCCTCCTATCTTATACCTCCTTTTCCTATATTTTTTATCTTTCTCCAATCTCATTACTCTATTATTCCTTTCATTTTCCCCCTTTTCCTTTTTTCTTCTCCCTACGTCCTTCTTCTTTCTAACTTCCTTCTACCTTTTGCCTTCTTAAAACTTCTTCTATTTCTTCTTCTTCCTTGATTCTAACCTTTTTCTTCTACTGTTTTCTTCTTCCTTCTACTTTATTCCTTCTCTCTTCTCATTGCCTCCTTCTTCCCTCACCCTTTTTTCTTCTTAACGCTTCCATTATCCTTCTTCTCTCTTCCTTCTCCTTTTTTTACTTTCTTCCTTCCAGAAGGAGGAAGTTCTGCCTTTTCCCATCTTCCTTAAAACTTCGTCCTCTTTCCTTGTAGTTTTTTTTTCTTCTTTCTTTCCTTTTTCGTTTTCCTTCCTTCCTCTTTCTCTCTTCTCCCTTCACTTCTTCCTTCAAGCTTCTCCCTTCTTCCATCTTTCTTGTTCCTTGATCCTTCTTCGATATTCGCTTTTTCAACATTCTGCTATCTTCTTTTCCTGTACTCTTTCTTCTTCCTTGTTCATATTCTTTCGTCCTTCTTCCTCCTTTTTCTTTCTCACTTCTTCCATCTTTGCCTTTTATCTTATTCTTCGTTTTGCTTTTCTCGTATACTAAGTAACATCAAAACCGAACTTTTGTTAGAAAGCTCGGAGACGGAGATTAAAAAAAAGTTTTGCACATACGAATTTGAGCCACCCTAACCCGTAGTGTTGTATACCAATCGAGCTCAGGCTCGACAAGGAGAGTTTGTATGTGTGTATGCATGTATGTATGTATGTTTGTGGGTACAAAAAAATTGACACACTTTTTTGCTGCTTAGTTTCCTCCGATTTGCTTGAAAAAGGTTGCATTCGACGCGGAATCCTGCCCAATTTCTGGCTATTGAAAATTTGCCCAATCGACCATTGCGTTCCGAAGTTGATAAAAAGCATTGAATTTTTCTTCCTTTTTCTCAAAGGTCTTGGAAATCAAAAATCAAAATCAGAAAAAATGTTTTTTTAAACTACTGCAATGCATTTAAATAACGCAAACAAATGTGAATTGATTGAAATAACTGAATCTATCTCCCATAAGTGCAACTTTGACTTCTCTCATGTGCTTTTCTCGTTACATTTTAAAATACACGAGAAAGGCACCATCATCGCTAGTTAACTGGATGCTCTCGACTGTTTGAATTTAGCACCGGGGATTTTTCGCCTTTGCAGTCACTTTAGCAATGAAAACGAAAAAAAAAACTTTCGTTTTCATTGCCAAAGGGAGTGCAAAGACGAAAAATCCCCGGTGCCATGATCGCTAGGTGGATTATTCTGGGTTTTTATTTTTCAGTTAGTTCTTTTTTCACGTTTCCTTCTTTTCTTCTTTCTGCTTTCTTCCTTGTTACTGTTTCCTTCTTTTGTGTTCCTTTTATCTTTTTCTATCTTCCATTTTGGTTCTTTCTACTTCCTTTTCCTCCTTCCTACTACCTTATTACTTCTTTATATTTCCTTCCTTCTTGTTTCATTCTAACTCAATTTGTTTTCTTCTTTTATTTTTTTATATCTTTTATTTGTGTCTTTTATCTTCCATCCGTCTTTTCTCCCTTCTTTCGTCCTTTTCTTCCTTCCTACTACAGTGAACTCTCCCTAACTCGATATTCTGTAACTCGATATTTTCTCTAACTCGATGAAATTCAAAGTCCCTTGAATCTAGCATACTGCGCTCCCTCCGTCAGTCGATATCTCCCTTACTCAATATTCCCTAAGTCGAAATAATTTTTCAAAGCATTTTCACCTCGATGTTGTCAGAAACAGTACATGCACGACGTAGTTAGAAGTGAAAAGTAATAAGCGAGAAGTGAGAAATGTGAAGTGAGAGAGGAAAAGTTAGAAGTGAGAAATTAAAAGTGAGAGATGGAAAGTGAGAAGTGAGAAATGAGAAATGAGAAGTTTGAAGTAAGAAGTAAGAAATAAGTAGTGGGAAGTGAAAAATACAAAGTGAAAAGTGAGAAATTTGGAGAGCGAGAAGTGAGAAATAAAAAGTTAAAAGTTAGAAGTGACATATGATAAGTGAGAAATGGAAAGTCAGAAGTAAGATATAAGAAGTTGCATGTGAGAAGTGAAAAGTAAAAAAGGAGTAGTTATATGTGCGAAGTCAAAAGTGAGTTGTGCGAAGTGAGAAGTGAGAAATGAAAAGTAAAAAGTGAGAAGTGAGAAATTCGAAGCGAATGAGAAATCAGAAGTGAGATATAAGAAGTTACAAGTGAGAAGTAAGAAATGAAAAATGAGTTGAGAGAAATTAGATGTGCGAAGTAAGAGGTGAGAAGTGCAAAGTGAGACGTGAGTAGTGGGAAAAGGGATATGAGAAGCAAAATGTGCGAAGAGAGAAGTCAGAAGTAAGTAGTGAGAAGTGAAAAGTGAGAAATTAGGAGTGAGAAGTAAGTTTTGAGAAGGGAGTAATAAGAAATGAGAAGTGAGGACCGAGCAACAAGAAGTGAAAAACGATGTTCTTTCTGTTTCCTTCTTTCTTTTCTCTTCCTTCTTCTGTCTTATATCTCTCCACTCACTTCTCACTACTTAACATCTCGCTTCCCATCTCATAATTATCCTCTCTCCTTCTCACCCATTTCTTCTGTTTTTCTCATCACTCACATTCTTCTTGTCACTTCGCAACTATCACAACTCACTTCTCACCACTTTCTTCTCACTTCTCATTTCCCACTTTCCACTACTCACATGTTACTGCACACATCTCACTACTCAATTCTCATTTCCGTTTCTCAGTACCCACTTCTCACTACTCTGTACTCATTTAAAAAAATTCAGTTCTCACTTCTCAGTTCTCGCTGTTCAACATTCACTTCGAACTCTCTTCTCACTTCACTTAATAAAAAAAACACATTTTAACTGTTCGGCTAAACGGCATTCGGCCAAATATGAATGTGTTCCCTATCTCGATACCTCCCTAACTCGATGGTCCCTTCAATATCGAGTAAGGGAGAGTTCATTGTACCTTATTACTTCTTTATATTTCCTTCCTTGTTGTTTCGTTCTAACTAAATTTTCTTCTTCTTTTTTATATCTTTTATTTACGTCTTTTAATTGTCTTTTTTGTGTTTTATCTCTTCCATCCATTTTTTTCTCTCCTTTTCCTTTTTCCTCTCACTACGTCCTTCTTTTCGTTCCTTCTTCTTTATAACTTCCTTCTACCTATTCCCATCTTCATTAAAACTGCTTCCTTATTTGTTCTTCCTTCTTTCCTCTTCATTCTTACCTTCTTACCTACCTTACCATCTCTTACCTTTTTCTTCTCCTGTTTTCTACCTCTTGCCTCCTTCTTCCCTCACCCTTTTTTCTTCTTAACTCTTCCATTATACTTCTTCCTCCTTCTTTCTCCTTCTTTTTTTACTTTCTTCCTTCCAACTTCCTTCTTCTTCCTTTTCCCATCTTCCTTAAAACTTCCTCATCTTTCCTGTTTTTTTTTCTTTTCTTCTTTCTTCCTTCTTTCGTCTTCCATCTCCTTCCATCATATTACCTCATTTCTTGTCCCTTCTCCTATTTCCTTTCGGCTTCCTTTTTTTCTTCTTTCTACTCCTTTCTTCCTTCTCCCTTCTTCCATCCTCTTTTTTCCTTATCTCTCTTTTATCTCATTTCTTCAACCTTCACTTTTTTTCCATCACTCTTATTTCTTCTTCCTTATTCCATTTTCCTCTTCCCTTTGCCTTCTTTTTCTTCTTTCTACTTTCTCCATCTATTTTCTATCTTCTTTCATCTTTCTTATTTTCTACTATCTAATATTTTTATTCTTCTTTCGTTTGTCTTCTTTTTCTAACTTATTTTTATTCTTTCTTTTTCATTTTTTCAACTTCTAGAGTACTTCTACTTCCTTCCTTTTTTCTTTTTACTTCCATATTATTTCTTCTTGTTACTCCTTTCTTCTTTCTTACTTCTAATATATTCGTTCCTTACTTCTCATTTTTGGTTAATAATATCCGTATTTGGATTATTTTTTTGTAAAATCTTTGATGACAACATAGAAGAAATTAATAGATATCAAAAACAACTTACAATTTTATAAAACCGTTCAATTTGGTTACGGACCTATCAAATGTCTTACCCACTAGGCTTAATGGCTTTTTGTCCTGATGACCATTATCATCATCATACGAAACGACATATGTGATTTTGTAAACAAAAATTAAAATGTCACGCAACACTAAAGATAGATTAGATAGAGGAGACTGTGATACGGCTACCTGTCGATGGTGTTGATTTGTCTGAGAGTGCTATCAGATTCGACAAATCGTCGTTTGAGACTTTGTTTAGAAAATCACATAAGTCGTTTTGAACAAGTGTACTTCAAGCTCCTTAGCCGTGCGGTAAGACGCGCGGCTACAAAGCAAGACCATGCTGAGGGTGGTTGGGTTCGATTCCCGGTGCCGGTTTAGACAATTTTCGGATTGGAAATTGTCTCGACTTCCCTGGGCATAAAAGTATCATCGTGTTAGCCTCATGATATACGAATGCAAAAATGGTAACCTGGCTTAGACACCTCGCAGTTAATAACTGTGGAAGTGCTTAATGAACACTAAGCTGTGAGGCGGCTCTGTCCCAGTGTGGGGATGTAATGCCAATAAGAAGAAGAAGACTTCAAGCTTCGTCTTACACTTTTCGATATCCTCTTTAATTTTTTTCCATTCACTTCGATAGCTTTTCACTCATTATATTACCTTTTCCATTCGTCTTCCTTTTAAGTAATATCAGGATTTTCAATCAAACATTAATCTTTACTAATATTAGCTAATATCAATTGCCAACAGTCCCGTTATTTCTTCTATTTGGCGTTATGGTTTCATGGTAGTAAGGAAAAAGAGTTCAAAATATAACAGCAAATGCTTCAAATCAAGATACGATTTTCAAACGATACTTCGCTGGCGAGTTCTTATTACTTGATAATTTTGAAGTAAGATCGCGGGTTAGTTTTAATCATCCTCGCTTTTTTGACAATTTGATTTTTCCCATCCCTGCTTATTATTATCATTTCTGTGCTATTTTTAAGATTATTCTTTTCTTTATTATCTGCCTACTTGTTGGTTGTTTCATATTCTTCTTTCATTATTTTATTGAATCCATTTTTGCCTTTCTCGTACAACAAAGTTGTACCGAAAGGCTATAAAATTGCTTCAAAAAAGAACTTTTGATAGAAGGCCCGGAGACCCATAGTGTTATATACCGATCGACTCAGCTCGACGAACTGAGGTGATGTCTGTATGTGTGTATGTATGTATGTGTGTGAATGTGTGTATGTGTACAAATTTTGTAGACACATTTTTTGGAACTTAGCATTATCCTATTTACTCGCAACAAGTTGCATTCGACGGGGAATGCAGTTCCATTGTTTGCTATTGAAAGTTGGCTCGATCGGACATTGCATTTCGGAATTAGTGAAAAATCATTGTTTTTTCCCAAGGGAAAAAAAATTCAAAACCGAAAAATTATTTTTTTCGAAAATGGTGGCAATACATTTTAACTAATGCAAAAACATGCAAAATGATCGAAAAATGTGATCTATTCTCCTAAAGAGCTTTTTTGACCTTTCTAATGTGATTTTTTCAATATATTTTATAATGCACGAGAAAGGCATCATCACTGCTAGGTGGATTCATCTGGGTTTTTCTCCTTCTTACAATAAAATTATTTGTATCTAAATATTTAGCAATTTTAATTAATCAATTCACAAATATTTTTCACCTTACTAAATGTGCCTGTCAGCAGATTGCGCGTAAAGAAAACTTATCAAATCAAACTGAAACAAAGTGAGCAATAACAGCTTTCAGCCTATTGGTGTACTAAACTAAATATTATAAATAGTAGCCCATTGCTCATTTGGAACAAGAAAGATTGCCGTTATCGCATAGGGCTCATGGTTGTTCATAGCAATCCTGTTATTTTTGGAAATCGGCAGTTGAATTACGTACATAGTTACAGAAACCCACATCGCAAATCACACCGGCAATATATTCCTCAATTTAGCACAAATTAGCTTTTCAAAATGTGATAGATTCCTCCCACACATAAGGCCTCCATTGCAGATTCCGATGGCATTCAACCAGAACAAACCACAACCTTTTCCAGAAAAAAAATAATCACCTGCCGATGTTATAAACTGCTGTCGCCAAACCAGATCGCAATCGCCTCCAATTCCCCAAAGGAGATCCCCGTCTTCCGTGATGGGACCCCATTAGGCACCGTGCGCTCATAAATGGAACATACGATACACGTCACCTTTTGCCTAACCTACAAACCTAATTCTGGACGGAAGCTCTTCTACCCCCGGGAATATACTTCATCATAACAAAAAAAAACACAGCACCGCACGCTAACTCAAGACTCAAGAGGCCGCTCGACGGAGCAAGAAAGAAAAAGTGTGGCGGGTTATTGAATTTATTTACTTCTTGCTCCCACAAATAAACGAACGTACACCGCTGCCACTATATCGAACGAGTACGATGATGACGATGCCGATGGAAATCAGAAATCAAGGAAAATGCCACCCTCTCGCCACCTTTTGCTGCGGGTTTCTTTGTGCCATGAATAAAAATAGCTCCGTTTTTTCCGGAATGATAAATATATGCAACAACTTATCCGGAGTTCGAAGGCAACTTGCGATGCGACCTTCAGCAGTCAGGAGCGGCGCAGCGCGGCAGCATACAGAACATCAGGGAATTGCATGTCAATCAGGTGCCAGAATTCTGCCATTCCCATGCACCAAGGAGGGTCCAGTCCGATTCGGGTCACAGAGTTAATCGGATTGTTCCGGGGGTGGGAAGCGATGAATATTCATCGGGTTATAGATTGGCAAGGCTTCCGGCAAACTGTGCCGAACGAATTAATTTAAACGGGAATAAGGTACAATTTGTTGAGCTGCCCTTTAGCGTTTTTTTTTCGAGGAGATCAAAGGACTCGTCCTGACACGCGCGAAACAGTGACCTGCTGGATAATTTCCCGTTGAAATTAGGTTTTAAACTGGAAAGGTACGAACCACCCACGCAGAGGCTCAGCTCGTCACAACGCGAAGTGATGTGGGCTGAAACTGCTTTCTCGGGGAGTGTGGATTGATACGCAATGGTAATAATTTTTCACGTGTATCAGATTAGGACTCTTAATGGTTAATAACACTGGTAGAACACATGCCAGAATCCAAAGTTTAAAAACATCTAAAAATAAAATATGTTTCGAATGGTATATACGAACTTGATCTTTTCAACATGTGTGATAATAAACCGACTTACTCAGAGTGACATATATGGAATGAAACAATTTAGTTGGGACGATATCCTGTCGACAGGATAGAATTCGAATTATACCGGTCTCCCCTAATTATACCGAAACCGTCTGGGCCGTTCTCATCCCTTCATAAGTACACGGGACGGACAGGTGCTGGTCGCGCCAAAAAAGGGTCGGAGCATGAGGAGATGAGGAGGAGCGAGGGTCGCTTCCAAATCGAATAAAACGCGTGGGACAGAACCGGAAAAGTTCGGATCGGTATCTTCATCATCATCATCATCATTTTCGCATCCAAAATAGATTCGGTAGATTGCTGCTACTGGATGGTAGGCAACGTTACTTCACCACCGTACAACGGTATGGCGCTTATTTTGAATGGCTCTCATTGAATCATGGGCGGAAGATGATCGCGGTGGGTTGACTAATTTATGTTGTTTATAGAAAGAACTGTTCTTTAAAATAGGAGAACAGAATCCTGGCATCTTTATTCACGTATGCCCAACTAGGATTTGAACCGAATTTTCACTTTATTTGCAATATTATTTCGGATTTTGTTGGCTCCCGTTGCCAGACAAGCATTCACACTTCCGCTTACTTCAAGTCAGCGGTGCTTTATGGATGCGTGGTAGTAGTGAATAATCATTTCGACAGAATTCATTATCGGGCCTGATTGTTTACTTCGAAGGCCGTAAGCTGACTGTTTCAGCTTCATTGTACGGGAAAATTAGGGGAAAAATGTAAGGGAATTGAAAACAAACTTTTGGTAAACATAAACAAGAAACGATGTCAATAAAAAAATAAGGATTGTAATTATAATTAAGTACTGATAATTACCGTTAGACTTGATATCAGGTTATGGTTTTTATAGGGCACAGGCTTAGTTCAATTTGATCGCAATAATTTGTTTCACCACACTCAGCAAATTTCAAAGCGTGAATCTTCTTCCTTCTTCTTATTGGCGATACATGCCCACACTGGGACAGAGCAGTGTTCATTAAGCACTTCCACAGTTATGAACTGCGAGGTTTCAAAGCCAGATTACCATTTTTGCATTCGTATATCATGAGGCTAAAACGACGATACTTTTATGTGCAAGGAAGTCGAGACGATTTCCAATCCGAAAATTGCCTAGACCGGCACCGGGAATCAAACCATGGTCGGGAATCACCGGCATGGTCTTGCTTTGTAGCCGCGCATCTTACCGCACGGCTAAGGAGGGCCCCAAAGCGTGAATAGTGCGCCAAAATAAGGGTCGTGGTTACAAAGATTCGTTCTAATCGACGGTAAATTCTTCTCCGACATCACGAACGTCCGCACTTACCGCGGTGCGAATATTGAATCCGACCACTACCTCGTTGCAGTATGCCTGCGCTCAAAACTCTCGACTCAACACGCATCGAAGTCGCATGCCGCGGCTACAAGATGGTAGACTAGCCCAAGAACCCGCGCAGTAGCTGGAAGTGGCACTCCTAACGGAAGAGCAGCTAGGCGCAGCGTCTCTTGAAGATAGCTGGAGAGATATTCGATTCGCCATTGGTAGCATCGCAACCGCTGCACTTGGCACGGTGCCCCCGGATCAGAGAAACGACTGGTATGACGGCGAATGTGAGCAGTTAGTAGAAGAGAAGAATACAGCATGGGCGAGATTGCTGCAACACCGCACGAGGGCGAACGAGACACGATATAAACGGGCGCGAAACATACAAAACTCGATTTTCCGGAGGAAAAAGCGCCAGCAGAAAGATCGAGACCGTGAAGAGACGGAGCAATTGTACCGCGCTAATAACATACGAAAGTTCTATGAGAAGTTAAACCGTTCACGTAAGGGCCACGTGCCACAGCCTGATATGTGTAAGGCAGGGCTGGTAGCGATAAATGCCGTTCAAAATAGTGACTTAGTGACCAACGATGACGAAAAAAGTGACCAAATAGTGACTTTCAGAAGCAGAAAAAGTGACCAAATAGTGACTTTTGTATGTAGTACTAACGAGGTAGTGAGCTGAGTTGCATTCGTATTGTTAATGTGTAACTCGTAGTAGATCGGAAACTAGGGATTTCATGTTTTTTCAAATCCTTATTAGAATGCTATCAGAAATCAAGAGGAGACAAAAATTACAAAATCATGAGGATTACTACTGCTGGCCGTGTGCATCTTCATCGTAACTAGGAAGAGGATGGATCTTAGCAGGGGACGAAAAAGTGCTAGAGCGATGTTTTGGATTGGGCTTTCGCTAATTTTTATGTATTTAGACGTGTGAACATTCGTTTTGGCACGCTGAAAAATTAACACGGTTTTTCGGCAAAAAAGAAATAAAATGATCTAATCAATTACTAGACAGAGAATTATTTGGAATCACAAAGCTTATGAATCTTTATAAGGAAAAATTGTTAATAAATTAAAAATTATGATGACATTTTTAAAATACGATTTTTAATAATTAAAAATAACATTTTTAGTTGAAACAAGTTTAAAAACATATAGAGTCCATTTGCCATTTGTTTTTTCGAGACCCTGACCTCGTTTTCATTAAAAACATTAACTCATATATAACATGAATTTTACCGAACCTAAGTTTCCTAAGTTTCAAGTTTCGTAAAATGTGATCCAAAATCTTGAATTTGATGCAAAAAGCAATTTCTCTGACTCTGAAATTTCGTTGATTTTCTGTGGAAAACCTTGTGAAAATTTCTAGGACTTTTTTCAGAAATTGTGCAGAAAATACTTCAATCCTTGTGAAATCTTTCTCCAGGAGTTTAAACGGAAATTCGAACAGAAATCCGATGGCGAATGTCAGCACAAAAACTTCCGGACATTCTTTCATACCATAAATTTAAGGCAGAATATTTTGAAGACATTCCTGCTGTCTTTCAGGAATTTCCACGGAAACTGCACGTCAATTACTATAAAAACTTCTCTGCGAATCCCTGAAAAAAATCTCCTTCAAATACAAGCGGATTTTTTCATGAATTCCGGTAGAAATCTTTTTGAGAATTCCTATGGATATTGTTTGGTGAATTCCTAAGAAAAACCTTCCGAAAATTATTTCCCAAATTCAAGGCGGAATTTTTACGGAATTTTACATAAAGATTTATGCGGTCATCGCTACAGAAATTACAGTGAAAGTTCCTCTAAGAGAAACAAAGTTAGGAAGCTTTTTATAACGAAAGTCAAGCTCTATCTGGTAAATGGGCGAATGTCGTAAGAGAGAATTCTCTTCGTCGACTTCCCCTCTTTTCAATAAAAGTGACAAGCAGAAGATTTCTTTGCACTTTATCACCTTAGAATGCAATTTCGCATTGTTTTCTGTCGTGCTGAGGTGATAAACCACAAGGAAATCTGCTGCTTGTCACTTTTATTAAAAAGAGGGGAAGTCGACGAAAAGAATCCTCTCTTGCGACATTCGCCCTTATTCCAGATAGAGCTTGAAGTGGATTTTTCCCTAGATGCAGCCAACTTACCCAAGTTTGGAAGAAGTGCGGTGGATTCGCCTAAAGATGCGCTAAACAACACATCAATTAATTTGACAGATTAAACTTCGGAAGAAAGTTCGGTTCGGAAGTCCCGATGTCCGAATTCTAATGTGGTGCTACGCTGACAATGTCATGCTCTGTGATTCGTCTTAGAGGGGTTAATCAATCAGAAACTAAGAAATATCTCGGAATTATGTCAAAATTGACGTGAAAAAAAATGGATATTCAGAAACGATGAAAAATGACAACAAGTGAAGTTCTTACCCTTATCATGCTTGTTAAACGAGTGCTCAAGAGTATAATGCATTCAATAATGGCTTGGAAATATCCAAAAAATTGGGTAAGCATAGACTTCAAATGTGGAGTCCCTTCTCAGCGATATTTTGCTATCGAAAACAAAACCCTAAGCTCCTTATTTATTAAATTTCCACCCAAAACTAAATCCGCGCGAAGTCTCAACCGTTATGTAAATCCGCATCAAATCCGCGAGAATAGCAAAAACCACGAAAATCGCGAAATCCTCGTAGTCGTAACAATCCTGCGCTTTATATACGGCGTTGCCTAAACATATGCTCAAGCTTCGCTGTGTGGTCTGTCTGTGTGTGTCTCGATCCCGAAGTCCATGGTTCGAACCCACTCTGCCTTTCATAAGACGGCCTTGGAGCAATTTTTCAAACTTTATATATTTTGCTAACAGATTTACATTTGATTTGGTTGATGATAATGGTAGGTACAAATGATTTTTATTTTGAACTTTTTTTTACAAACGGTGGTGCGAAAATAGTGACTTTAGTGACCATTTTCCGAAAAATAGTGACTTTAGTGACTTTTGGATGCAAATAGTGACTTTTTAGTGACTAGGTTCAAAATAGTGACCAAGTCACTAAAAAGTGACTTGCTACCAGCCCTGGTAAGGACATAAACGGGAACCTTCTTACGAACGAGCGTGGGGTGATTCAAAGGTGGCGGCAGCACTACGAAGAACACCTGAATGGCGATGTGGCAGACGAATATGGCGGTTTGGTGATGGACCTGGGAGAACGCGCGCAGGACATAATTCTACCGGCTCCGGATCTCCAGGAAATCCAGGAGGAAATTGGCCGGCTGAAGAACAACAAAGCCCCTGGGGTTGACCAACTACCAGGAGAGCTATTTAAACACGGTGGTGAGGCACTGGCTAGAGCGCTGCACTGGGTCATTACCAAGATTTGGGAGGAGGAAGTTTTGCCGCAGGAGTGGATGGAAGATGTCGTGTGTCCCATCTACAAAAAGGGCGATAAGCTGGATTGTAGCAACTACCGCGCAATCACATTGCTGAACGCCGCCTACAAGGTACTCTCCCAAATTTTATGCCGTTGACTAGCACCAACTGCAAGGGAGTTCGTGGGGCAGTACCACGCGGGTTTTATGGGCGAACGCTCCATCACGGACCAGGTGTTCGCCATTCGCCAAATACTGCAGAAATGCCGCGAATACAACGTGCCCACACATCATCTATTCATCGACTTCAAAGCCGCATATGATACAATCGATCGGGACCAGCTATGGCAGCTAATGCACGAACACGGATTTCCGAATAAACTGACACGGTTGATAAAAGCGACGATGGATCTGGTGATGTGCGTAGTTCGAGTTTCAGGGGCATTCTCGAGTCCCTTAGAAACCCGCAGAGGGTTACGGCAAGGTGATGGTCTTTCGTGTCTGCTATTCAACATCGCTTTGGAAGGGGTAATACGGCAGGGATTAACACGAGTGGTACAATTTTCAATAAGTCCGTCCAGCTATTTGGCTTCGCCACAACATAGACATAGATATTATGGCACGTAACTTTGAGAAGCTGTTAAAGAGCTGAAAAACAATAAGGCTGCGGGGAAGGACCAGCTCCCAGCTGAACTTCTCAAACATGGCAGTGAGCAGCTTTATGAAGTTCTGCACCATATTATGTCGAAAATATGGGAAACGAGGAAATGCCTGCTAGCTGATTGGACGGCCTCATTTGCCCTCTCTTTAAGAAAGGGCACAGATTGGAGTGCGCCAATTACCGAGGAATAACCCTCCTCAATTCGGCGTACAAAATTATGTCCCGTATTTTGTTCAACAGATTCAGACCGCTTGAAGAGTCCTTCGTCGGCGAATACCAAGCAGGTTTTCGTGAGGGCCGATCAACGACGGATCAAATGTTCACCCTGAGACAAATCCTTGATAAATTCCGGGAGTACAACTTGCAGACACATCATCTGTTTATTGATTTTAAGGCGGCGTACGATTCAGTGAAACGGAATGAATTATGGCACATTATGCTTGAACATGGGTTTCCGGCGTAACTGATACGGGTGATTCGTATAACGTTGGACGGATCGAAGTCAAGTGTAAGGGTTGCGGATGAAATATCGACGTCATTTGTAACCTTAGATGGATTAAAGCAGGGTGATGCACTCTCGAACCTACTGTTCACTATAGCGCTCGAGGGAGCAATTAGGAGAGCTGGTGTGCAAAGAAACGGTACCATTATCACAAAATCGCATATGCTCCTGGGATTTGCGGACGATATCGATATTATTGGAATTGATCGCCGTGCCGTGGAAGAGGCTTTTGTGCTTTTTAAGAGGGAGACAGCGAGGATTGGACACACGATCAATACTAGCAAAACGAAGTATATGGTCGCTGGCAATCAACGTGGGTTCATTAGTGATGGTGGATGGTGAAAAATTTGAAGTGGTGGAAGAATTTGTGTATCTTGGAACATTAGTGACGTGCGATAATGATGTTACCCGCGAGGTGAAAAGGCGTATTGTAGCTGCAAATAGGGCGTATTACGGACTTCGTAACCAGCTTAAGTCCCGTAATCTGCAAACGAAAACAAAACTCGCGCTGTTTACTACTCTGATTCTTCCGGTGGCTTTATACGACCATGAAACATGGACGTTAAAGGAGGCTGATCGGAGTACTTTCGGAGTGTTTGAGCGTAAGATGCTGCGGACAATACTCGGCGGTAAACAAGAGAACGGTATCTGGCGGCGTCGCATGAATCACGAATTGTACCACGTATATAAAGGGCTGGATATTGTTACGCTTATACAACACGGCAGACTACGGTAGGCAGGTCACGTTGTTCGTATGTCGCAAGAACGTCAAGCGAAGATAATATTTAGTAGAGAACCCGGAAGAGGCCGCAGGCTTCGTGGGAGGCCGCGTACACGATGGCTTTTTGCAGTTGAAGAGGACCTGAAGGCGCTCAATGTTCAGAGCGACTGGAAGCGATTGGCCCAGGATCGAGTCCAGTGGAGAAGGATACTCCATTCGGCGTAGGTTCATCGAAGAGCTGTAGCCCATCAAGTATCAAGTAAGTAACTTTGAGAAGATGGAGGAAGCTTACATCAGACTGAAGAGGGAAGCCAAGCGGATCGGACTAGTCATCAACACGTCGAAGACGAAGTACATGATATGAAGAGGTTCAATAAAAGTGAATCACCAACCGCGAGTTTGCATCGGTGATGACGAAATCGAGGTGGTAGAAGAATTTGTGTACTTGGGCTCACTGGTGACTGCCGAAAATGATACCAGCAAAGAAATTCGGAGACGCATAGTGGCTGGAAATCATACATACTTTAGAGATGGGCGCTCCGCTCAGGAGCTGTTCGAAAGATTCGCTTCCTTACATTGAGCTGATGAACCATGGATCTTTTTTAAAGAACCCCAGCTCAGCAGCTCACCTTAAATCGATGAAATCATTTTCAAACACGCGCCTAGAGAAACTCCCTTGAGCGTACGCACTCGAGTACGCGTGCTGTTTTATTTTGTACTACACAAACGAAAATACCACGCTCGCGGTACACAACACAAGCGAGCTTGTATGAGCATCCCTGCAGTCTAGTATCGCGCACGTGCTGAACGTTTATTATTTGCACATCAAGCCAAGCGACAGCACCATCTTGCCAAGCAACAGAAATCATTTCTGCTGCCGAAGCCCGAAAGGAATAAGAAACACACAAGCAAAAATAATCCAACTAGCCTGCCGTATCCACATACTCGGCGCTACGAACAAACACATAAAAGATACCTAGTAGTGCGGTAGCGAACGAAACGTACCAAGCAAAAGATCCGAAGATCCGAACAACTCTCAGTTCAGCTCGAAATTGCTGCGACATGGAAGCGAGAGCTACGCTACCAGCTCAGAACCGTGCGACACGGATCTCGATTCGGATCAGTCGCGACCTGAGATCGATTCGGATCTCAGGTCGCGACCGATTCTAGCAAACCGTGTGGTTCAAACGAACCGAACTGGGAGCTGTGTCTTGCACGGATCGGATCTTTTGCTTGCGACGGGTTTTCCCGCTAGCATACTGCTACATGTGCACTCTGTTAACAAATTTGTAGCACCGTGCTCTGTATTTTTTACTCTCTTGTTTTTAGTTCTCTCGCATTTCGGGAATTCAGTATAGATGGATGCGCTCGCTTGTATGAAAATTTCAACTACGCATACGTTAGGAGCGCGCGCAAACAAGGCATTGATTTACTGCACCCAGTATGAAGAGAAAATTTATGACACGTGATATGGTTCTTATACATATCAGAGACTAGGGACTTAAAATTAACGATTTGAGAAACGTTATCATGGTAACCAACAAAATGTAACTTAGAATTGTGAATAGAAAATAATGTTGAGTTAATTTTTGTATAGAAATAAATGTGATGATTCTAAATGAACTCCTAGACTTCCCTCCTGTATCACTACTGATGTTTTAGCAAGATTGCGGTTTTGGAAAGATCAGTTTTTTTAATTTATATTTTTTGCAATATAGTGATGTAAAATATTCAAATTTATATCTGTGATAAGAAATCGGATCGTTTTTCTTTTTGGAAATCCGATTAAATGCATATCAATTAATTATCTTAAAGATAACTCGTCAAACCCTTGTAGGGGTATGTGGCGGGACCATCATCATCATCATCATCATCAGAACTAGACGGACAGAAAAAGCGTAATAAATGTTATTAGTTTAAAATTGTCGGTTTTTCAAAAGAAATTATTACCTCACTATAGCTAAACATTTTAAAAATTTCAAAGCGAGGCAAATAGATGAATGATGAATGAATGAATGAATATTTCAAACTTTTGAACAATAATTAAAATTAAAATAATATAAAAAATAATAATATTAAAAATTATTTTTTATTATATGTAGCATTAAAGAACTGAAGAGCTGATCTAAGGAGCTGACTCTTTTCAATGAGCTGGACGGATTTGATCCGCTCACTACCATAAGCTGGTTTGCCCATCTCTAACATACTTTGGACTCCGCAAGACGCTCCGATCAAATAGAGTTCGCCGCCGTACCAAACTGACAATCTACAAAACGCTCATTAGACCGGTAGTCCTCTACGGACACTAGACCTGGACGATGCTCGTGGAGGACCAACGCGCACTTGGAGTTTTCGAAAGGAAAGTGCTGCGTACCATGGCGGACGATACGTGGCATTGCAGATGGCGGACGATACGTGGAGAAGGCGATTGAACCACGAGTTGCGTCAGCTGTTGCGAAAACCATCCATCGTTCACACCGCGAAAATCGGACAACTGCGGTGGGGCGGGCACGTAGCCAGAATGTCGGACAACAACCCGGTGAAAATGGTTCTCGACAACGATCCGACGGGCACAAAAAGGCGAGGTGCGCAGCGGGCAAGGTGGATCCATCAGGTGGAAGATGACTTGCGGACCCTCCGTAGACTGCGTGGTTGGCGACGTGTAGCCATGAACCGAGCCGCATGGAGAAGACTCTTGTATACCGCACAGGCCACTTCGGCCTTAGTCTGAATAAATAATAATAATAGTTCATTTAAACATTCAATCGTTTTGTTTAAATAAAAATATTAAGCGATTTCACAACGTCCTAAATTTTCACCAGTTTTTCCCCACAAGTGGCACAATTTAAAAACGCTCGTAAAAGACGAATATATCGAATAAAAGCCATTTTTATCTAGAATCGATTAACATCATCGTACAATAGAGAAACAATTTTTGAATAGGTAAAATTGTTACATTTATACAAGGCGAAAACTCATCATGGTTTGAACTTGTGAAAGCGGCCAAGTTCTATGACTAGCCGATAGGAGCGCTGCAAGCGCCTGACTGGAGCACTTTGTTTACTTTTTGAAAGTGCAAAAATATCAAATTTTCAAATCGATAATTTAGACGTTTTTCACACGTTTTGATTTTCTAATCCAATGCGAGATGATAAATAGTTAATCAAATCTGCGTTTCTATAGGTTTAATCGGCATTTCAAGCCGGTTTTAGTAATTATATTTAGAAGCTGCTACCAGTAGTTCAAACCATCGTACGAATTTAGTTCAAACCATGAGCAGGGAAGTTCAAACAATGGTACGAATTACAGTTGTTTAATTATTCAGTTTTTTCAATGAAATGTGTTGTACTAAAGTGTTTTTAGAAAGATTATGAGCAAAGCTTTTATGTAAAGGAAAGTTTGTTGCAGATAAGTGTTTCTGTGTAGGAAATAATTGGACCTATTTTGAGGACACGTCAAACGCCTTCATTTTGGTTCAAACCATGAATGATTACCTTAGACTTTAAACAGAATTTAAATAACATCAGTTCATGTATTATTGGCCTGAATACAGAAGAAATGCTCAGCTCTGCTTAGCTTAGCTTGATTGACTGTTCGCATTGTGCAGTTGCTAGTCGTGAATCCTCTGCATCTCCATTAGCGTGACTTAAAAGAATAGTATGAAAGTATTCCATTGGAAGTCTCCTTGGTAAGCGACAAAATATTGGTTTTGACCGACCTTATATTTGTAAAAAAAAAACCTTGCTTCAACTATGCTCTGAAATGCAGAAATTCTCCTTTTACTTCGCGATTTTCTCGAACGCAAGCCACAGCAAACTAGCGGCTACACATAAGAGCGCTATATTTCATGTGCATGTGAAAATCGCTTCAAGTTTGAAAATTAACTAACTTCCTACGTGAATAATAATGCAGGTTTAGAAACTTTTCCGTTCGAAATCAAAGCAAAATCAAATTTTCTTCAGATTTCATCAACTTAATCTATGTGTAACACAAAATAAGAGCCATCATAAAATGCCAGTAAAGATACAACACCGTCGAGATACAGGTAAAAAAGCGAGTCATCCTTTGGTCGCTCACCACCCTCTGATAATGGTAAGGTAATGCGATTGCACAAAATCGGAAATGAGACATCCGTTTCTCTTTTTTTTGCACTCCACAGGGACACATTTTCCCCCATTTTCACCATCTTTCGTCATGGCAAATAATCGTCTTATAATGAGCGAATTTTATTTTATGGTTCCGCTTTTTTTTTTCCCAACCCAATAGAACCACCGGAGGCCAATTATCGAAGTTTGACGACGGTGCTCGCTCATTCAGTTACGGTGGGTACGGCGATTCCGAGGAAAGAGCTTCCACGTGACAGCGCGCCCGTGAGCCATCACCAAGGTCAACTGCCGGGCGCGGGTTAAACCGAACGGCGTGAATTGCCGAAGGAAATTGAATTTTCCATTCTGCCCCGTGACCAAGGGGACGAAAGGCTGATAAAGTTTGCGGGCTCCTCCGTAACCGACGACGACGACGTGTCGGACTACCGTCTATATTAATTTGTAGCCGGTTGGACGCTAAAGTGGCTCGACACGACAACGCACCGATCGATTAGGCAAATGCGTGTTGAGAACAGCTGAGTCTTTGCCACACCCCGATTGTTTTACACATACAATTGGCGTTGAGGAATAACAGAAAAATTAATTAATTCGATTCGAAATAATGACGAATTATAAAGAAACTTGTAGGAAATCAGGAATCTTTCTGTTGCAATGCAAAATACACTCCTCAGAACTCTTAACCCACTTTGATTGTAATGTTATACATCCTCTATCCCACGCTGAACATCTCAATCTCTAAGCTGCGAACCGACACCGAAAGGGCACCCTCATTTACACGGATCAATGTCAAATTCGTACTTTTATTAGGGTTTTGTACCAAGCCGATATTACGGAGATTATCATACGAATGAGTAAACAAGCGATTTCCATTATATTACCGAGGCGACCCTTCCCCGACCTTTGAACGGAATGTATTGATTTTTATGCAACGCCACATCCTCCGAACATTGTGTGCGGTATACGACGAGTATGGCTGGGATCATACGCGGATTTGGGATTAACACATTGGCTCCCTCCGGTGAAAATGACATATTCATATATGGAAGAAGCACAAAACGGTGTACTTCCAAAGTTCCAAGAGTTTGCCTTGTTCGTTTGTTTGGCTTTGTGACACGAAAATCGGCACCCGGGATACGACATCTCGCTGCGCAACGACCGACCGACGGTGGCGTTGGAGTAAATCCTTTTCTTTGTAAATGGCTCTTTTGATTGCAGACTGCCTCCCGGCAGCTGCCGCCTACCGTAAAAGGCGTGTACTCAGCATCCCCCAGGCAAAATTCTACTTATTGGGGCGACAAGGTCTTTTTATTTTTTTACTCGACTTGCGTGCTTACACGATTCAAACTTGCACAAACAATTAGTCAACAGACAGGGCTAAACTTTTTCAGAAACCGATTGATTGCCGAGAGAAAACAAAACTTTTTTTTTCGGAAGTGGTGCATAAAAGAACTTTTTCACATGCGATCATTTCAAATCACACTGACGGACGGGAAAAGTCGTGAAACTAGTTTCAAAATGGCAATGTGCCAAGATGCTGTACGGGAAAAGTTTTGCATAACTAAATAAGGAAAGCCCTAGAGATGCGTCCTCCTGTTAAACCTGCTCGGAAAGACGAGAATTTTAAACAGAAAAAGCAGTTGTTCTGTTCTGTTTGCAACCTTATTGTTTTTTTTTCGGAAATTTCTGTGTTAAGCTTAAAACAGAAAAATTGAAACCTAAATAATATTGAGTTCATCATACACCGCAGAATTGGTTTAATGATTTGGCATGAACCAAAGGTCATTTGGCCGAACGGGTCACAAGGACATACAGTCAAAATTGATATTTGGTCGAACAGATCATACCCCGAGAGGGCCATTTGACCAAAAGTTAGCCAAATGATTCATATAGCCGAAAATGTCGTTTTTCTGAATGGGTGTTTTGAACGGAAAAAATGTATGAAATAGAATAGTTTTGTCTTTAGTTAGTCTATTAGGTTCTAGACCAGATGAAAACAAACACATTACAAAACAAATGATGTAAACATCACAGATGGCAGATTCTTATCTTAGTTCTGAGGTTTGTGTTATTTGCACTAATCATTTTAAATCCCTGTGACGCGTATATGCAGCACATAAGCAGTTCCTTCCAAGAGGCTTGGAAGCCTCCTTCCAAGAGGCTTGGAAGCCTCCTTCCAAGAGGCTTGGAAGCCTCCTTCCAAGAGGCTTGGAAGCCTCCTTCCAAGAGGCTTGGAAGCCTCCTTCCAAGAGGCTTGGAAGCCTCCTTCCAAGAGGCTTGGAAGCCTCCTTCCAAGAGGCATGGAAGCCTCCTTCCAAGAGGCATGGAAGCCTCCTTCCAAGAGGCATGGAAGCCTCCTTCCAAGAGGCATGGAAGCCTCCTTCCAAGAGGCATGGAAGCCTCCTTCCAAGAGGCATGGAAGCCTCCTTCCAAGAGGCTTGGCAGGGTGTCGACTCAAATTTGAGAATGAAATTCCCTGACTTTCCCTGACTTTCCAGACCATTTCTCGACAAATTCCAGGTATAAAAAATGTGTATACAAATCTCTGCATGTTTGAATTCTGTCCATGTTTTAGCCTAATCACTTCTAGAGGCAAAACATTAAGGATATGTAGAATTTCGTAGGTAATTCTGGTCGTTCACAAAGAATCAAACATTTTATAACATTTATAAACATTCTGGTGCCTTCATCCACCATTGGGAACCCTCATGCACCCTCTGGAGTCGCAATAGACCTCCAAGACTACTGACACGACTTTTATTGACACGACTTTTGAACTCTTCCAAACCATCGTGGGAGCTTCTAGAAATCCTTCTAAATCGTTAAAAAAATCTTACGGGTTGGGTATTTTCGTGGACATCGAGAAACCTCCATTGGCTCAAAACAATACTTACGGAGTAAGAATTTTTATTCATTCTCTGTGGAGTTAATGGACTTCTAAAAATAGTCACGGACGTTGCAATCTTCCAGATAATCAGGAATTCAATCCCTCCAAGCTCACATAAATCCATGCAGCACTTACAGTAAGCCCAGAAAAATATTCTAATCATGCAATACTTGAAATATTTTGGTCTGAATACTCTCAGTTCGTTTAATATTTGCCGATTGTGGCCTTTGGCAATGGCCCCATGGAAAAATATAAAAAATAGTCATTTTTGTGAAGAAGTGGCATAGCTAGGCTCTTATGCTAAGGGGAGCTACACCTACTCCTCCGTATATTTTATCGATTTTTAGTTTTTTGCCAAAAGTGAATCGATAGTCTTAGAATTACAACATTGTTTTATTTATAAAAAGTTCAACTACTATCAACTATATGTCAGACAAGTATAACACCAACGCGCAATGAAATTTTGAAAGGAACATCTATTGGAGTTTTTTCTCGTGGTAACATGTTTGAATATTCATTGGCATAGTTTTTGTATGAATCCTTTCACCAAGTCATTTCAATTTAAATTTGAAATTTAAATTTAAATTTAAACGTCCATCAAGGAGCTCCAGGATTAAACTGTTGAGCGAGCTCTTGGAAATCCTTTGGGATTTTTTTATATTTCAGGAGAACTCTGAAGTAATTTAGAAAATTTTCTGAAGGGAATAATTATCTTCACAAAAAATACTAAAGTAATTTCTGGGAAAAAAAATCTCAAAGATCAACCAGAATATTTCCTGATAAAATTGTAAAATAAACATCAAAAACAGCGAATGTTAAACTGAAACATTATTATTGACAACAACATTTTCCTCCACTTGCGTCCAAGTATGGTTATGGAGTTTCGAGAAAACATTTTATTAAGACCACCGCCAACTACGTGCATGAGGTAGACCGTATGATGCTTTTATCCACTATCATTCTCTCTACATGACTAATAATTTGACCACCTAAGGACATGAGGATCGGCCAATGACTTTATAAGCCCATCATCAAATGGAAGTTCACGAAATGTTTTTAAAACCTAAAGAATCTTGTTTGGAGATGATTCCGATGCTGTGGAGTATTGTCAAAGTTCCACAAAGATAGTATTCGGCGTTTTCTTTAAACAAGCTTCTAAAAATATAGTTGTTGGTTGTAGGTTGAACATTTTTGATGATTATTTGTGTATCGGTTCTGAACTATTTTCATCAAAAGGCAATATGACATATTAGAGTTGGCTACTAATCATCAATTTAAATTTATCGAGATAGATCGCATTTTTTCCAATTTCCAACTTATTCGAGTCAGGTACAAGTCAGTGGAAACATATTACTTAGTCGACTCGACTTAGTCGAGTCAAGTACGAGACACTGGAGACGACCTTACTGTTGCGGTCGAAATACGTATCTGTCAAAGGTACAATAAATCAGTGGAATTAAATGGAATTGTACAAACTCGTCTTATGACCAGTATTTGAACGAACTTTCAGAACTTCTTTTGTTTAATGGGAACATGACTTGAACGCTACTGAGGAAACTGCAAAAAATCAAAACGACCTCGACACAATATCACTCAAACTAAATAATCTAAAATATTAAAGGGGACTTTTTATAAAAAAAAATATTTGGATCTGGCTTCATCAGTGACCATTTGAAAAACGTAGCTTTGACACCTATATTATTGCTTAGTCAGTGAAACAAACTCGAATACCATGGTATGTATGGAATGGGCCCGGAGTAGACTTTTAGTCTAGAGACTGTCACCGGTCACAAGAAAAAGCTTTATAGCTTGATAGTGAAAGTCATTGTCGACTGTAACTTCCTCGGAGTATTGTTTATCGGCTATGCATTCTGATGACCAGTTAAAACGCTAGATTAATTTTGCTCCGAAGTTTTGGTACCATTATTGGTCTTTTTTCAATGGATTAAAATAATTCAGCGTGTCCTTAGTTTAGCATTTTGCTCGAATTAAAAAAATCACTATAAATTTTCAATATTGGGTTTTGTGATTTTTTCCCTGACCTCAATCAAAATTCCCTGACTTTCCCTGACATTCCAGGTCCAAATTGAAATTCCCTGACTTTCCCTGACTTTCCAGGTTTTTCCAGGTAGTCGACACCCTGCTCGGAAGCCTCCTTTCAAGAGGCTCGGAAGCCTCCTTTCAAGAGGCTCGGAAGCCTCCTTTCAAAAGGCTCGGAAGCCTCCTTTCAAAAGACTCGGAAGCCACCTTTCAAGAGGCTCGGAACCCTCCCTTCAAGAGGCTCGGAAGCCTCCTTTCAAGAGGTTCGGAAGCCTCCTTTCAAGAGGCTCGGAAGCCCCCTTTCAAAAGGCTCGGAAGACTACTTTCAAGAGACTCGGAAGCCTCCTTTCAAGAGACTGGAAAGCATCCTTTCAAGAGACTCGGAAGCATCCTTTCAAGAGGCTCGTAAGCCACCTTTCAAGTGGCTCGAAAGCCACCTTTCAAAAGGCTCGGAAGCCTCCTTTCAAAAGACTCGGAAGCCTCCTTTCAAGAGGCTCGGAAGCCTCCTTTCAAGAGGCTCGGAAGCCTCCTTTCAAGAGGCTCGGAAGCCTCCTTTCAAGAGGCTCGGAAGCCTCCTTTCAAGGGGCTCGGAAGCCTCCTTTCAAGAGGCCCGGAAGCCTCCTTTCATGAGGCTCGGCAGCCTCCTTTCAAGAGGCCTGGAAGCCTCCTTTTAAGAGGCCTGGAAGCCTCCTTTTAAGAGGCCTGGAAGCCTCCTTTCAAGAGGCCTGGAAGCCTCCTTTCAAGGACCTCGGAAGCCTCCTTTCAAGAGGTCTGGAAGCCTCCTTTCAAGAGGCCTGGACGCCTCCTTTCAAGAGGCCTGGACGCCTCCTTCAAGAGGCCTGGAAGCCTCCTTTTAAGAGGCCCGGAAGCCTCCTTTCAAGAGGCCCGGAAGCCTCCTTTCAAGAGGCCTGGAAGCCTCCTATCAAGAGGCCTGGAAGCCTCCTTTCAAGTAGCATGAAAGCCTCCTTTCAAGAAGCCCGGAAGCCTCCTATCAAGAGGCCCGGAAGCCTCCTTTCAAGAGGCCCGGAAGCCTCCTATCAAGAGGCCCGGAAGCCTCCTTTCAAGAGGCCCGGAAGCCTCCTTCAAGAGGCTCAGGAAGCCTCCTTTCTAGAGGCCTGGAAGCCTCCTTCAAGAGGCCCGGAAGCCTCCTTTCAAGAGGCTCAGAAGCCTCCTTTCAAGAGGCTCAGGAAGCCTCCTTTCAAGAGGCCTGGAAGCCTCCTTTCAAGAGGCCTGGAAGCCTCCTTTCAAGAGGCCTGGAAGCCTCCTTTCAAGAGGCCTGGAAGCCTCCTTTCAAGAGGCCTGGAAGCCTCCTTCAAGAGGCCTGGAAGCCTCCTTTCAAGAGGCCTGGAAGCCTCCTTTCAAGAGGCCTGGAAGCCTCCTTTCAAGAGGCCTGGAAGCCTCCTTTCAAAGGCCTGGAAGCCTCTTTCAAGAGGCTCAAGCCTCCTTTCAAAGGCCTGGAAGCCTCTTTTCAAGAGGGGAAGCCTCCTTTCAAAAGGCTCAGAAGCCTCCTTTCAAAGGCTCAGAAGCCTCTTTCAAGAGGCTCGGAGCCTCCTTTCAAGAGGCCTCAAAGCCTCCTTTCAAGAGGCTCGGAAGCCTCCTTCAAGAGGCCTGAACGCCTCCTTCAAGAGGCTCTGACGCCTCCTTTCAAGAGGCTCGGAAGCCTCCTTTCAAAGGCCTGGAAGCCTCCTTTCAAGAGGCCTGGAAGCCTCCTTTCAAGAGGCTCAGAAGCCTCCTTTCAAAAGGCTCGGAAGCCTCCTTTCAAAGGCTCAAGCCTCTTTCAAGAGGCCTGGAAGCCTCCTTTCAAGAGGCTCAAAGCCTCCTTTCAAGAGGCCTGGAAGCCTCCTTTCAAGAGGCCTGAACGCCTCCTTCAAGAGGCTCGGACGCCTCCTTTCAAGAGGCCTGGAAAGCCTCCTTTCAAGAGGCTCGGACGCCTCTTTTCAAGAGGCTCGGACGCCTCCTTTCAAGAGGCTCGGACGCCTCCTTTCAAGAGGCTCGGACGCCTCCTTTCAAGAGGCTCGGACGCCTCCTTTCAAGAGGCTCGGACGCCTCCTTTCAAGAGGCTCGGAAGCCTCCTTTCAAAAGGCTCGGAAGACTACTTTCAAGAGGCTCGGACGCCTCCTTTCAAGAGGCTCGGAAGCCTCCTTTCAAGAGGCTCGGAAGCCTCCTTTCAAGAGACTGGAAAGCATCCTTTCAAGAGGCTCGGAAGCCACCTTTCAAAAGGCTCGGAAGACTACTTTCAAGAGACTCGGAAGCCTCCTTTCAAGAGACTCGGAAGCCTCCTTCAAGAGGCCTGGGAGCCCCCTTTCAAGAGGCCCGGAAGCCTCCTTCAAGAGGCTCGGAAACCTACTTTCAAGAGGCCCGGAAGCCTCCTTTCAAGAGGCTCGGAAGCCTCCTTTCAAGAGGCCCGGAAGCCTCCTTTCAAGAGGCCTGGAAGCCTCCTGGAAGTCTCCTTTCAAGAGGCCTGGAAGCCTCCTGGAAGTCTCCTTTCAAGAGGCCTGGAAGCCTCCTTTCAAGAGGCTCGGAAGCCTCCTTCCAAGAGGCCTGGAAGCCTCCTTCCAAGAGGCCTGGAAGCCTCCTTCCAAGAGGCCTGGAAGCCTCCTTCCAAGAGGCCTGGAAGCCTCCTTCCAAGAGGCCTGGAAGCCTCCTTCCAAGAGGCTCGGAAGCCTCCTTCCAAGACGCTCGGAGGCCTCCTTCCAAGAGGCTCGGAAGCCTCCTTCCCAGAGGCTCTGAAGCCTCCTTCCAAGAGGCTCATAAGCCTCCTTCCAAGAGGCTTGGAAGCCTCCTTCCAAGAGGCTTGGAAGCCTCCTTCCAAGAGGCTTGGAAGCCTCCTTCCAAGAGGCTTGGAAGCCTCCTTTCAAGAGGCTCGGAAGCCTCCTTTTAAGAGGCCCGGAAGCCTCCTTTCAAGAGGCTCGGGAAGCCTCCTTTCAAGAGGCTGGAAGCCTCCTTCCAAGAGGCCTGGAAGCCTCCTTCCAAGAGGCCCGGAAGCCTCCTTCCAAGAGGCCTGGAAGCCTCCTTCCAAGAGGCTCGGAAGCCTCCTTCCAAGAGGCCTGGAAGCCTCCTTCCAAGAGGCTCGGAAGCCTCCTTCCAAGAGGCCTGGAAGCCTCCTCCAAGAGGCTCGGAAGCCTCCTTCCAAGAGGCCTGGAAGCCTCCTTCCAAGAGGCCTGGAAGCCTCCTCCAAGAGGCCTGGAAGCCTCCTCCAAGAGGCTCGGAAGCCTCCTCCAAGAGGCCTGGAAGCCTCCTTCCAAGAGGCTCGGAAGCCTCCTTCCAAGAGGCCTGGAAGCCTCCTTCCAAGAGGCCCGGAAGCCTCCTCCAAGAGGCTGGAAGCCTCCTTCCAAGAGGCTCGGAAGCCTCCTTCCAAGAGGCTCGGAAGCCTCCTCCAAGAGGCTCGGAAGCCTCCTTCCAAGAGGCCTGGAAGCCTCCTTCCAAGAGGCCTGGAAGCCTCCTTCCAAGAGGCCTGGGAGCCTCCTCCAAGAGGCCTGGAAGCCTCCTTCCAAGAGGCCCGGAAGCCTCCTTCCAAGAGGCTCTGGAAGCCTCCTTCCAAGAGGCCTGGAAGCCTCCTTCCAAGAGGCTCACAAGCCTCCTTCCAAGAGGCCTGGAAGCCTCCTTCCAAGAGGCTCGGAAGCCTCCTTCCAAGGGGCTCGGAAGCCTCCTTCCAAGAGGCCTGGAAGCCCCCTTCCAAGAGGCTCGGAAGCCTCCTCCAAGAGGCTTGGAAGCCTCCTTCCAAGAGGCTCGGAAGCCTCCTTCCAAGAGGCTTGGAAGCCTCCTTCCAAGAGGCTTGGAAGCCTCCTTCCAAGAGGCTCGGAAGCCTCCTTCCAAGAGGCTCGGAAGCCTCCTTCCAAGAGGCTCGGAAGCCTCCTTCCAAGAGGCTCGGAAGCCTTCTTCCAAAAGGCTCGGAAGCCTCCTTCCAAGAGGCTCGGAAACCTCTTTCCAAGAGGCTCGGAAGCCTCCTTCCAAGAGGCTCGGAAGCCTCCTTCCAAGAGGCTCGGAAGCTTCCTTCAAGAGGCTCGGAAGCCTCCTTTCAAGAAGTTTGGATGCCCCCTTTCAAGAGGCTCGGAAGCTTGCTTTCAAAAGGCTCGGACGCCTTTTTTTCAAAAGGCTAGGAAGCCTTCTTTCAATAGGCTCGGAAGCCTCTTTCCAAGAGATTCGAAAGCCTCCTTCTTAGAGGTTCGGGAACCTCCTTCTGAGAGGCACAGTAGCCTTCAGTCAAGAGACTCCAAAGCCTCATCTCAAGAGGCTCGGAAACCTCCTTCTTAGAGGCCCGGATTTTTTTTTTTTTTCAAGAGTTTCCGGTGCCTCCTTTCACGAGGCTCAGTAGCCTCCTTTTAAGAAGTTCAGAACCCTTCTTTCACGAGCCTCGGTAGTCTCCATTCAAGAGGCTCGAAAGCTTTCTTTCAAGAGGCTCCAAAGCATTTTTTCAAGAGACCCGGAAACCTTTTTGCAAGAGGCACCGAAGCGTCCTTTCAAGAGAATGCTCGGACGCATTCCTTTGAGAGACTCGAACTCCTCATCGGAATTCTTCTTCTTCTTGGAAGTCTGATTTCAAGAGACTCAGAAGCATCATTTCAAAATGCTGAGAAGCCTCCATCTATGAGGCACTCAAGTCTGCTTTCAAGAGGCCCGGAAGCCTGCTTTCAAGAAGCTCGGAAGCTTTCCTTTAAGAGCCTCAGAATTCTTCTTCAAATAGGCTTGGAAGCCTGCTTTCAAAAGACTCAGAAACGTCCTTTCAAACTGCTCATGCCTTGTTTTAAGAGGCTCGGAAACTTCTTTCAAGAGGCTCGGAAGTCACCTTTCAAGAGGCGCCCAAGTTTACTTTTAAGAGACTCGGAAGCATCCAAAAGTCTTTTAAGTCCTATTGGAAGCTTGATGTACAAACTAAATTTGAATTGAAAAGTTTTTAAGACTGTCTTTCATATACCTTATGCTTATTTTAATTCACAACAAAAAAAATAGGGAGTACCTCAATGAATGTAAAAGTTTTAAGAGGGAACCTCTTAAGAAAAAAGTTGAGAATCGCTGATCTAAACTTTGGTAATGTCTAGTGTATGTCTGAAAATTTCAAACTAATCGCTCAAAATTTTAATGAGTTTGAGTAAAAACATCATCAAAATGAAGTTGCGCAAAAAAAGGATGAGGATGCAAAGGTTAATAATAATCATGTAAATAACTCTTAAAACTAAAAATAATAGGGTAGAATACGGATTTGGCAGGGTGCGACATTTGTTGGCACCCTCAACAATATTTGCGTTTTCCAGCAAACATACACTATTTATGAACATAAATTTGATTCAATCACACAATTTCAAGTCTAGGCTTTCATTTGAATAAGTTGTTTGTGTAAAAGTAGCAAGATTTGACGAATTAATCACCGAAACAAATTTGCACTTACGAAATCCTTGCCATTATTGCATCGCCCAAGAAAGCAGCAGACGAAAAGCTTACTGTTACTTACTTACTTATCGTGTATGATACGACAAATTAGGTACGTAAACTGCTTTTTACACTTTATTACCACTTGATTATCACCACAAATAGCAAATTTATCCAATATTTGCTCTATGTTTCACTAAATAAAATTGGGACTGTTTGTTTTCTTTGGCAGCAGCGCACTTCGGAATAGAGCGAGAGAATGTGTTTGTGAGCATATCAAACACACGCTAAAAAATACCACGCACAATTCCATGTGATTTGATTTTAGCAAAACTACGAACAAAATATCCGGCGTTGGCATTTATTTTAAAAAGTGTTAGAATACAAATGCTTCTATTCAGATTTTTACTCAGACCATAAATTATATCAAAAGTGATTGCCTCACTGTAGTATTTTAAGCCTTATGTGGCTGACAGAACCGTTTTCCTTTGCAACTTTAATACTTTCCAAGCTCATCAAAAAATCATAACCATTCCCGTTCCTACATAGCGCATTTCAACCATAAATAATTGCCTACTTTTAGGGTATTATCAATTATTCAACTGTGAAACGTAGTGTACGAATGAGGTGGCTCCAGCTCAATCTTATGTGTATAGATTTGGTTTTACATGGTTTACGTCGTTGTACACAACCCCCATGATTATTTTGATGAAACAAACATATCATGTAAGGACCTTCAAATCTAAGGACCGTAAAGAGCAAGTTGTATATTTGAAACTGGTTGATAGACTTTTGCTTACGCGTGAAGACTCTAAGGCATTACAAAAGACAAAAGATGTAAATCTTGGCAGCGGACGAAAAGTATGTAAGTTCCCTTCTCCAAAATGGCCAACATTATTCAAATAGGTTAAAAATGGTAAAAGTTATGAAATTGTCAATATCTGGATACACGGGTACCCTATCTGCCATTCACGTCTGTTTTTTTGTTGCCGCAGAAGGGGTAAAATTTGTTATACAATGTGTTTAAATGTTTTTGCCTATCTTCCACGTGACATAAAATTGATGCCAAGGCTAAAATTCATGTTTTGTTTTAAGCCAGTTTTGATAATTAATAAAATTTCTTCCAAAATTGAGTGAAGCGAGATGAGCGTGCGGCCGATTATTATGAATGAATTTTACTACTAGAGGATATAAACAACCAGCATCTGGCACCAATACATTACTAGTTTTCTACTTCCATGTCTAGTTGCTGAAGGGAGCAAAATCATTGCTGATAATAGAAATTGCTATGCCAATAGAAGAAACGTTGACCTGTTACTTTATACTAAATTTACTAAGTTTGTGGTAAAAGATATTATATTAAGTGAACACCAATCATCAAAGGAAGAGCATACGAATGTATACCAGTTGAACTATACCTGTGTTTTAGTGTAATTATTCATTATTTTTATCATTCAATTTGGCGAATGTCTTAGACTGCCAAGAATAGGTATTTTCCCCTAATTATAAATGAGAAAAAAAAACAGATTAATCCGGCATTACGGCTCTTGCAAACGCTGTAAGGCAAACAACCAACCAACCGTATATGGTTCAAAATACCATTTTCTTCATAAATTTTTAGCACATCGACCGATCATGATTATACATATTCAAAAGTGATTAACCAGGGTTTGTCCCCCGTCGAATGCAACTCGTTGCGAGAAAATCGGTTAAGAATTACTATAAGAAAAAGTGGCTAATGTTTCAGCTCGGCGAGCTGAGTCGATTGGTATATAACATCATGGGTCTCCTAGCCTTCTATATAAAGTTTCGATTTTGGAGTGAAATGATAGACTTTCGGTACAATTTTGTTGTACGTGAAAGGCAATAACAAATTTTTGAGTAAATCAATAAGTTTTTTTACTGGAATGTTTCATGCTGTCATAAGACAAGTTTAGAACTATTCCATTTAATTCCACAATGTTGTAATATTTACATATACTATACGTATTTACTTGATTGATTTGACAAGTACGTGACGGCCTTACAGGTCGAAATACGTATCAGTCTGTAAAGACTGCAACGTGGTGGAGTTAAATGGAATAACTCGTCTTACGTCACGGGAAATTTTTTTAAACCAAATTTAAATTTCACATGGAAAATAAAAAGTTTACAATAAATTATTGACAACACTGTGCATAAAATAAATATTTTCTTCTTAATTCTTATTGGCATTACATCCCTCACTGCCACTACTGTTTGCAAGCATACTAAACGAAAAAGAAATCCTTCCTATTCATGCAGAGTGACACATTATTTTTATTTACAGAATGAATCTCTAAAGTGGAATAACCTACGAGAGTCAAGCTGCATTCCAGATTTTCCGGCTCCAATCCCAAATGGCCACATAAAACATGAAACGTCGCGACGCGACACAAAAGTCACAGCGAGCACACAATTCATCTCCCCCATTCAACGCCTCCCACGGAAACGGCAGTCAACAGTTTTTCCTCGTCGGTGGTTGTCGCACAACAACCGGCACGGAATTTGCACCCTAGGCGAGCCGCCATTGTTGTTGTTTGAATGCGAAAAACAGCATGTTGTTCGTTCATGCATTTATGTGTGTCACTTGCAGCCTACGACTACTAACTCACTGACTGCCAGGGGTATTGTACCCTCCTCCTCCTCGGTCGGCTTGGAGATGACCTATATAGACGCCCCGCGAGCAAACATTCGTTGGGTGGCTGTGAAACATATGCGAAGCATTAGAATACTTTTCCGCGTTCAATTTATTCACAAATCACCGGCGCGCAGTGTGGTGGGAGTGATTTTCCCGTGCTTCCTCTTCCCTTGACGCCACACTCCCGCACAGAGTGGTGATGACGTCAATCGAGACTAGTTTCGTGAATTTGCGCGGTTTGCTTCAATTGATCACGACGATCGACAGCCCGAGTACCGGATCGCTGGAATTCGACACGATTCAATTACTTCGAAGCGAATGAGAGCACTGCGAATGAAATTTAAAAAAAACGATAGATCCACCCAGCGTTGGCATAGCGACTGATCAGTTCATAATTCACGAGCTGATATTAAAAAGATTTCAAACAAGTAGACTTGTTGTAAATTTTACATCTCCATTTTCTCATCAATCTGTTTCGTTTTACTAATTATTAGCGAGCCTGAACTTGATACGTTCACTCAATCTCGAGTAAATCAACGTCAAAGTTTCCCTCAAAATGATATATGATGCTGCAAGTCAATCAAAAAACGGTGTCGTCCCTACTATCGAAGATGCGCGAACTTGGACAAGATGAAAACTGTGATCCCCACCATAGATACCAAGCGAAGCCTTCTCGGAAAGGAAACGTTGAACAAATATGGACAAATTTTACCTTCCTTGGCTAGGACAGGAAAAAAAAAAGAATGACGACAGTCATCCGCCCACGCCCAGTCAGTGACAGCGACGAAAAATCCTCATCAATTTTAACGAGACAACATGGAGGCATATTAACTGTATCAGGTTGTTCGGAGGTTGTTGGATGTTCTTCAAGTTTAATTTTTCATGGAAAGCGAAAAAAAGCATACAAGTAGTCGAGCTTCGAGCTGTATTTTTTTTCTTTTTAGAATTCATAGATACAGATACAGGAAGCAGGAGCAAATGGCAACGATACCACCTGACAGGACAGTGAAATATAAACGTTATTAATTGCGTTGGCATTGACCTCCGTTGGAACGCCACCGTTGTGATTGATGGATCCACTGTAGCAGGCGAAAAAAATACTTCACTTTAGGAATGTATCTCGAGTCTTCAAAACTCGAAACCAATGTTGACGGTTGGATTGATAAGAAGGTACTGTTAATGGGATAATTTCAAGGAATACTGTGGATAACGAAAAAATAAAAATAAACAACTTGGAGAACAACTGATAGCCCTTCCAGGAAATTTCAAAGAATTCCTTGAAAAAAAAGAAGTATTTCTCCGGGAAATTCAGAAGAATTTTCGCTACCAACAATTTTCGGAATTATAGCTAGGACGTTTCTGCCTCACAGCTCAGCTGCGTGAGCCCAACAACAGCGCACATGATTGTTGGTACAATGCGAAGAATTTCTACCAGCGTAAACAGTCCATTGAAGTTAGTTTCAGCCGAAATTTTATCAATTTATACGAATACGTACATTTAGTACGTATCGAACAGGACAGTAAACAGAACAACGTAATTTTATTAAATTAATCGCGCATATGCAGATCAAAACAAATGATTCAAACTTCCATAATTTAATATGTGAATGAAATTAAATAATAACCTCAATAAATATTATTTATTAAATATATTTATTACCTTGGAGATACGCTTTTCCGCAAATTCATGGTTTTCTATGAGTCCTATTCCTATCACCCCTTCTGGTAAGTGCCAACTTAAAAAATCTCCATCCTGAGCGATGTCCAGCTATCGCATCAACCTCAGCTAGGATAGATTTCGATATTTTATTTTTTTATTTAGTCTGCGCCACCATGCGCCTCTGGGTCTGCGTCTGGGGTTCTAGTCCAATGCTTGTTTACAGATTTCGTTTCCGCCCCTACGTGGAGTGTGGCCGACCCAGCCCCACTTCCAATCACGAATTTCAGTTGCTTCAGAGGCAGTTGCTTCAGCTTCTAGAGGCAACGACGATGGAGCTCATTGTATGAGATCCAGTTGTAAGGCCACCAGGACCGAATTATTTACAGCAGGCATCTGTTGATAAATACCTGCAGCCGATATTCTTCCCTAATACACACATTGTTTCGCTGCCGTAAATTCATGTGACATTGTAAAAATATGACAAGTTATTCAATGCATATATTTAATTTTGAAAGAAACCCCATAAAGCAGGTGCCCTCCAACACCTTAACTATGCAACCGAAAGGAAGCCCCACGAAACCAAACTACGACACCGAGAGCGTTTGACTTTGTTGGTTGGATTCGTTGCGCTTGGAGTGCGGTAAACATTCCCCAAAACCGCCATCAACCTTAGCCCTTCCCTGCTGCTGCCCTTCGTTCCTCCCGAAACGTGAGTCAGGATTAAATTTTAAATTATTTACACGAGCAAACTTGACTCGTCCACACTTCACTGAACAAACGACTTGCCAGGCGAAAAACTATTCCTCCCGGTTGTTCCTAGCGTACATTTATTTGTGTATAGGTACGTGTGCAAGCGAAAACAACTGGGAAATCAACCGGCAGCAGTTTCCGGGAAGGTCAAATCGGGTTTCGATTTTCCATCGCCGCCCGCGTCTGCTGGGTGAATTTTCTTTCCGAGCTGTGTGGCTGGCTGGCGGTGCGCTAACCGAGTGTCACAACGGAATGACGACGCGGCATGGAAACCGTTTCTGGGAAGGGGCGGGGGCTGCTCACGCAGATTGCGATTGGGCGCGAAGCGCACCGAGAAGGGAACTCTAATTTAAATGTTTCCTTCCGGTTGATGGAAAGTGCGCTAGCGCAAGTTGTCACTGCCGCCGGGTACTATACAGGACGGTGTGGCAGCGACGACGGCGTTATTTGGTGCGAAGGTGAAGGTTGAAATAAAACGAAGGGAAAAATTGCTTGGAGAGTAACTTTTGAACGGAAAAGTTCCAATGACAGTCTTGACAAGTTGAAATGGTTGAGGTGGAACTGGAATATGGTGGAGGAATTTATTTGAATTTGTTTTTGAACATGAACAGCTAAGTACATGGCTCGATCACTTCAAGGTGTTAGTTTGGGAAGCGAATATAAAATCGAATCGAATTCAAAGATAAAACGTTTATCCTTACTGGTGCATGTCAAGAATGCCACATGCATCATGAGTAGAAAAATGAACTCTCTCGTTTACCAAATTGCCGCATATTCGAGATCATTAATTCGTTGCTTCCGTGGTTCACGAGAACATGATGGAATAAAAAAGAAAAAGGAAGGTAACAGAATTCTTTTCGAGAACTACATTTACAATGGTGTTCGTGGTTTCTTCGGTCAAATACTCAAATATAATTAATATCCACCGTTATTGTCAAAATAAAAATACACATAGGCATTTTTGCTCAAACGATTTAGTAAGCCTGTTTTGTTCCTTGTTTCTGGTATGTATGCATTTTTTTAGGGAGGATTGTAGTATTGCAAAAACAACTTTTCAAAGATTATCTTTATATAAATAAAGAAATTTTGGACTATTAGGGAATGCGTTGAACTAACGACCGAATCTGGTCGGTTTCTCGTTTCCAATTTCCATGTGATCTACTCTTAATATACTCTGCTCAACAATCATTGTGACAACAAGACTGTTTTGAACAAAAATCTCTAACATTTTTGCCTGGAAAGTAATATGTTGGAGTCCGTATATAGCACACTACTTCTGCCATCTAGTGTACCAGTGTACTGCCGCTAACCGCAAATCGAGCACATCTGTATATGGGCCTCCATATACAGATGTGCTCGACTTGCGGTTAGCGGCAGTGTACCACATGTTGAATAAACTCTAACTCTTCGAATCCTGTACGGAAGACCGGAGTTGATAATCCGACCGATGTTAGAGAAATTGCATCACGTTTTAACCCCACGATACGGCCACCTGGAGACTGTAACAGAACTCGGTATAGCAGTGTAGATCAGTAGTAGTTCATCTCCCTGCAGCAGATCAAACGACGCTGGATCATTATGCCGATTGCTCTTTAGGCCGAATGACAAGTGAGGAGAAGCGAGAAGTTAGAAATGAGAAGTGAAAAGCGAAAAGTTAGAAATGACAAGTGGGAAGCGAAAAATGATAAGTAAGGAATGAGAAATGACAAGTGAGAAGTAAGAAATAAGAAGTGAGGAGTGAGTAGTGAAAAGTGAGAAGTGAGAAATGAAAGGTAAGAAAAGAATAGTTTGCAGTGAGAAGGTAGATGTGTGAAGGAGGAAGGAAAGAAGGAGAAAGGAAGACGGAATAAGAAAGAATAAAAAAGAAAAAAGTAAGAAAAAGGAAAGAGGAAGAAGACGAAGGAAGCAAAAAGAAGGAATGAATCTATGACAAAAGGTTGAAAGACAAAAGGTCGAAAGACAAAATGTCGATATGACAAAAGGTCGAAATGACAAAAGGTCGAAAAGACAAAAGGTCGAAAGGACAAACGGTAGAAAGGACAAAACGGACAAAAGGTTGAACAGACTAAATGTTGATCAAGAAGAAGTTGATAATAAATGCATTCCAAAGGAATTTGTGAAATGCATTAAACTTCAAACAGAAGTAATACACACATCTCATCAATCAAAGTCGAAGAATAAGCAATATTATGAATATCTAGACAGTTCTGTTAGAGATAATCAAAATTGTTGATTTAAAAAAGGGGCCTCCCTTGATGCGCGACTATAAAGCAAAACCCAGACACTATCATCTGGGTTCGTTTTCCGGTTCGGTCTAGAAAATTTTCTCGTTACAGTTTTTTTGTCTTATTCGACCTTTTGCTTTTTTTGCCTTTTGTCTCTTTCGACCTTTTGTTCCTTTCGACGTTTTGTCCTTTCGAGCTTTTGTCCCGTTCGACGTTTTGGGGATCTTTCTAAAATTACGTAACGAAAAAAAAGGAAATAAATAAAAAGGAATAAAGAATAAAGTAGAAAAAAGAAGAAAGCAGAAAGGAGGCAGAAAAAGAATAACGAAGGATAAAAAAGAAAGGAAGAAAGAAGAGGATAGAAGGGAGAACAAAAAAATAGAAAGAAAGAAGAGTAGCGAAAGAAAAACTAAGTTAAAGGGACAAAAGAAGAAGGTAAATGAAGTAAGAAAGACAAAAAGAAGGAAGAACGGATGTCTCACTCCTCATTTCCTACTTCTCAATCGGCCTAATGGCCATCCGGACTTATGACGTTCGGCCTGAAGGCCAGATACCATACGGATTTTCGCAATATTTAGTAGAAACGTTCTTTGTTTTTATTTTACCGTTGGGGTGACTAATTTCGATATAGGTATCGTAGTATTAAAATCCAATACCATTAAAAATTCTAATTGTAAAAAAAAAATCCTATCAGAATTTACTTCAATACTGTCTTATTAGAAGTACCAGATTCTAATTCTCATTCATATATTCCCATCCTATAGATCGCATGGTACTAATATAATAACCTATCTTGAGACGATCGTGGAGATGCAGAGGTATAACCGGTCTCTAGTAACAACGAGAGTTGAACTAATAAATCCTTCTTTTCCTTGATGACCGGTAGGACGTGGCCGGCGAGGCAATTGACTTAGAAAAATGCTACCAACTGCAATAGAAGGCTCAGAGAAATAATATTTTACATGAAAAATGCTTATAACATGCTTCAAAATGAAGCTATCAACCATCTTATGTAACCAAAAGATGCGCTATCCACAGACCTTGAAACGATACTGAGACAGTTTTAGAAAATAATTTGAATTGAAGTAGGCAGTGGTGCAATTTATCAACAATGCCTGCTGAGTGCAATTCTTTTATTTTGTATTTTTTTGTGCTCCTCTTTGCCTATGTAGATGCCTTTCAGTCAGCAAGAATAGGTGTGCCAACTTGGTTTTCCAACAGCGAACTGAAGCTGATGATCATTCGGCACAAATTTCCTGTCTTTTTCGCGTGTGCGATGCGAAAAGAGGTCTTTTGTTTACTTTATCTTGTTATTGCTGTTAACCATTTTCAGTTTTCACTGCTAGAAAGTGAGTGTGAACAGGCAATTGTATCAATATCCTACAAATCTCAGTCACTGAAACTGAGAATTTGCACCACTGGAAGTAAGTAGAAGTTAAAAATTGTTTTTTCGGGATAACTCCTACAAAATTAAGTAATTTTGTCATGAAACATTTTTTATATAAGATACGATAAGTGTTTTTTAAACAAAAATGCTTAGAATTGAATTCTCTACAGAGCAGTACAATCCTCTAACCCAGCGGTTCTCAACCTTTTTTTTAGAGGTACCCCTACAAACTTTCGCATAATTGAGGTACCCCCTCTTGAAAGTAGGCTTCCAAGCCTTCGAAAGAACAATACTAAGCCCTTTGAATAGAGCCTTCCGAGCCTCTTGAAAGAAGCTTCTGAATCTCCTGAATCTCCTTTCGAGCCTCTCGAATGGCGGCTTTCGAGCCTTTAAAAGAAGGCTTCTTTTGCATCTTGAAAGGACGCTTCTCAGCCTCTTGAAAGTAAACTTCTAAGCCTTTTGAACGTAGAATTCCAAGTTTCTTGAAGGGATGCCCCAAGGAGCTTTCCGGGCTTTTTGTAAGAAGGCTTCCGGCCTTCTTAAAATGAGGCTTCCGAGTCTCTTGAAAGTAGGCTTCCGGGCCTCTTGAAAAGAGGCTTCCGGGCCTCTTGTAAGCAGGCTTCCGAGCATCTTGAAAGGAGTTTTCCGAGCTTTTTGAAATAAGTCTTTCAACCCTCTTAGAACGAGGCTTCCGGGTCTCTTGGAAAAAGACTTCTGAGCCTCTGGAAAGGAGGCTTCCGAGCATCTTGGAAGCGGGCTTCCGAGCATCTTGGAAGCAGGCTTCCGAGCCACTTGAAAGAAGGCTTTCGAGCCCTTTTGAAAGGATACTTCCGAGCCTGATAAAAGGAGGATTTCGAGCCTCTTGGAAGGAGGCTTCCGAGCCTCTTGAAAGGAGGCTTGCGAGCCTCTTGTAAGGAGGCTTCCGAGCCCCTTGGAGGGAGGCTTCCGAGCCCCTTGGAGGGAGGCTTCCGAGCCTCTTGGAAGGAGTCTTCTGAGCCTCTTGGAAGGAGGCTTCTGAGCCTCTTAGAAGGAGACTACTGAGCCGCTTGGAAGGAGGCTTGTGAACTTCTTGAAAGGAGGCTTCCGAGCCTCTTGGAAGGAGGCTTCTGAGCCTCTTGGAAGGAGGCTTCTGAGCCTCTTGGAAGGAGGCCTGAGCCTCTTGGAAGGAGGCTTCTGAGCCTCTTGGAAGAAGGCTTCTGAGCCTCTTGGAAGGAGGCCTGAGCCTCTTGGAAGGAGGCCTGAGCCTCTGGAAGGAGGCTTCTGAGCCTCTTGGAAGGAGGCTTCTGAGCCTCTTGGAAGGAGGCTTCTGAGCCTCTTGGAAGGAGGCTTCTGAGCTTCTTGGAAGGAGGCCTGAGCCTCTTGGAAGGAGGCCTGAGCCTCTTGGAAGGAGGCTTCCTGAGCCTCTTGGAAGGAGGCTTGAGCCTCTTGGAAGGAGGCTTGAGCCTCTTGGAAGGAGGCTTCTGAGCCTCTTGGAAGGAGGCCTGAGCCTCTTGGAAGGAGGCCTGAGCCTCTTGGAAGGAGGCTTCTGAGCCTCTTGGAAGGAGGCTTCTGAGCCTCTTGGAAGGAGGCCTGAGCCTCTTGGAAGGAGGCCTGAGCCTCTTGGAAGGAGGCTTCCTGAGCCTCTTGGAAGGAGGCTTCTGAGCCTCTTGGAAGGAGGCTTGAGCCTCTTGGAAGGAGGCCTGAGCCTCTTGGAAGGAGGCTTCTGAGCCTCTTGGAAGGAGGCCTGAGCCTCTTGAAGGAGGCTTCTGAGCCTCTTGGAAGGAGGCTTGAGCCTCTTGGAAGGAGGCTTCTGAGCCTCTTGGAAGGAGGCTCTGAGCCTCTTGGAAGGAGGCTGGAGCCTCTTGAAAGGAGGCTTCTGAGCCTCTTGGAAGGAGGCTTCTGAGCCTCTTGAAAGGAGGCTTCCGAGCCTCTTGGAAGGAGGCTTCCGAGCCTCTTGGAAGGAGGCTTCCGAGCCTCTTGAAACGAGGTTTCCGAGCCCCTTGAAAGGAGGCTGCCGAGCTTCTTGTAAGGAGGCTGCCGAGCCTCTTGAAAGAAGAGGCTTCCGGGTCTCTTGGAAGGAGACTTCAGAGCTTCTGGAAAGGAGGCTTTGAGCATCTTGGAAGCAGGCTTCCGAGCATCTTGGAAGCAGGCTTCCTAGCATCTTGGAAGCAGGCTTCCGAGCCTCTTGAAAGAAGGCTTTCGAGCCCCTTTGAAAGGATGCTTTCGAGCCCTTTTGAAAGGATGCTTCCGAGCCTCATAAAAGGGGGCTTCCGAGGCTCTTGGAAGGAGTTTTTCGAGCCTCTTGGAAGGAAGGCTTCCGAACCTCTTGGAAAAAGGCTGCCGAGTCTCTTGGAAAAAGGCTGCCGAGCCTCTTGAAAGAAGGCTGCCGAGCCTCTTGAAAGGAGGCTCCCAAGCCTCTTGAAAGGAGGCTGAGCCTCTTGGAAGGAGGCTTCTGAGGCCTCTTGGAAGGAGGCTTCTGAGCCTCTTGGAAGGAGGCCTGAGCCTCTTGGAAGGAGGCTTCCTGAGCCTCTTGGAAGGAGGCTTCCGAGGCCTCTTGGAAGGAGGCTTCCTGAGCCTCTTGGAAGGAGGCTGAGCCTCTTGGAAGGAGGCTTCTGAGCCTCTTGGAAGGAGGCTTCTGAGCCTCTTGGAAGGAGGCTTCTGAGCCTCTTGGAAGGAGGCTCTGAGCCTCTTGGAAGGAGGCTTCCTGAGCCTCTTGGAAGGAGGCTTCTGAGCCTCTTGGAAGGAGGCCTGAGCCTCTTGGAAGGAGGCTCTGAGCCTCTTGGAAGGAGGCTTCTGAGCCTCTTGGAAGGAGGCTTCTGAGCCTCTTGGAAGGAGGCTCTGAGCCTCTTGGAAGGAGGCTGAGCCTCTTGGAAGGAGGCTTCTGAGCCTCTTGGAAGGAGGCTCTGAGCCTCTTGGAAGGAGGCTTCTGAGCCTCTTGGAAGGAGGCCTGAGCCTCTTGGAAGGAGGCTTCTGAGCCTCTTGGAAGGAGGCTTCTGAGCCTCTTGGAAGGAGGCCTGAGCCTCTTGGAAGGAGGCTTGAGCCTCTTGGAAGGAGGCTTCTGAGCCTCTTGGAAGGAGGCCTGAGCCTCTTGGAAGGAGGCCTGAGCCTTGGAAGGAGGCTTCTGAGCCTCTTGGAAGGAGGCTTGAGCCTCTTGGAAGGAGGCTTCTGAGCCTCTTGGAAGGAGGCTTCTGAGCTCTTGGAAGGAGGCTTCTGAGCCTCTTGGAAGGAGGCCTGAGCATCTTGGAAGGATGCTTCTGAGCCTCTTGAAAGGAGGCTTCTGAGCCTCTTGAAAGGAGGCTTCCGAGCCTCTTGAAAGGAGGCTTCCGAGCCTCTTGAAATGAGGCTTCCGAGCCTCTTGAAAGGAGGCTTCCGAGCCTCTTGAAAGGAGGCTTCCGAGCCTCTTGAAAGGAGGCTGCCGAGCTTCTTGTAAGGAGGCTGCCGAGCCTCTTGAAAGAAGGCTGCCAAGCCTCTTGAAAGGAGGCTGCCGAGCATCTTGAAAGGAGGCTTCCGAGCCTTTTGAAAGCAGGCTTCCGAGCCTTTTGAAAGCAGGCTTCCGAGCCTCTTGAAAGGATGCTTCCGAGCCTCTTGAAAGGAGGCTGCCGAGCTGCTTGAAAGGAGGCTGCCGAGCCTTTTGAAAGAAGGCTGCCGAGCCTCTTGAAAGAAGGCTGCCGAGCCTCTTGAAAGGAGGCTGCCGAGCCTCTTGAAAGGAGGCTGCCGAGCCTCTTGAAAGGAGGCTTAAGAGCCCCTAGAAAAGAGGCTGCCAAGCCTCTTGAAAGGAGGCTGCTGAGCGTCCTGAAGGGAGGCTGCTGAGCCTCTTGAAAGGAGGCTGCCGAGCCTCTTGAAAGGAGGCTGCCGAGCCTCTTGAAAGGAGGCTGCCGAGCTTTTCGAAAGGAGGCTGCCAAGCCTCTTGAAATGAGGCTGCCGAACCTCTTGAAAGGAGGCTGCCGAGCCAGTTGAAAGGAGACTGCCGAGCCTCTTGAAAGGAGTCTGTCGAGCCTCTTGAAAGGAGGCTATCGAGCCTCTTGAAAGGACGCTGTCGAGCCTCTTGAAAGGAGGCTACCGAGCCTCTTGAAAGGAGGCTACCGAGCCTCTTGAAAGGAGGCTGCCCAGCCTTTTGATAGGAGGCTGCCGAGCCTCTTGAAAGGAGGCTGCCGAGCCTCTTGAAAGAAACCTTCTGAGGCTTTTGAAAAGATCAATCCGAGCTTTTTGAAAAGAACCTTCCGAGCCTCTTGAAAGTAGACTTCCGAGCCTATTGGAAGGGACCTTCCGAGATTTTTGTAAGAAGGCTTCCGACTTTCTTGAAAGGAATCTTCTCTGAAAAAACCTCCATGCCTCTCAAACGGAGGCTTCCGAACTTAAAAATTCTAGATTTCAGTTCAAAAGCTAAAAAAATATTCAACATTTTGTTTATAACAGGTAGATTGCATTAAAGATTTTTCGACGTTTTGTCCGTTTGATCTTTTGTTCCGCAGCCCTTCATACGCTGTGCTGGTTGAGCAGGGCAGGATTCAATTGGCTTTGATTTACTGATCGCCATGCATATTATGTACAAGACAAAGTTTTGAAATAAAAAATACACAATTATCAAAACTTCATCAATAAGTTTCGATTGGAATTTAATACGTCCGCCATTACGCATTTTTGTCCGAGGTACCCCCTAGGGCCAGCGAAGGTACCCTCAGGAGTACATGTACCCCAGGTTGAGAACTGCTGCTCTAACCCAACAGATAAAAGAAAAATTCATTTTACAGAATTTGTCACAAAAGGGCACCCTAATGGCAACGTACGCCAAAAATAGACCTTTTCTTGTATATCATTTCCTCTGAAGACGTTTAAACTCTAGCATTGATGGTTTTCGAGTTATAGAGTTATGTTGTGAAATTCGACGAATCCGACAATTGTGCGTAAACCTACTGTTAGAGCGTAGTGAGTTCTCTGAATCTGTTCTTGCAATGAAATGTGTTCCAATTGAGGACTCGGTTCCATTGTGCGTTCGATCCCCACCCTGACATACAGTTTGTGCTAAACAACTACAAACTGGATCACGAGAAGATTCTCATCATATGGATTTCTCAACTCGACTGGACCGATCCGGTTAAAGCATTTTACTTTACACTTTACTTTGATAATTTTGATATTTTGACATCCCGAATGAAAAATAAAATTACCAGAGTCGTTAAACAAATCCAACTCTAGTTATTCTATGCATTTTCGCACACCAATTCCTTAAGTTTAAATCTAGTGCAAAGGTAGGTAGAGGTTAGGGAAACGTCACTGCAATTAAATAATATACAAAAGGCATTTTTTTGATAATTTCTGTAGAAAATCGCGTTGTATCCGTAAAATATTTTTTCTGTTGCACTATCAAGCATTATTCGAGAAGTATTTTTTATAACCACAGTTTTCGAGAAAACAGATTGAAAAAAACTATTTTGCCTACTTTGGTCTTGTTGTCGTTGTTCGTTCGCTTTTTCTAATCGTTCGCGTTCCACGTAATGAGCTTAACTATAAAATAAAAAAAATCACGCTAATAATGTATTTAGAAAAAAGGTATAGGGGAACTGTTCCGTTTTCCATCTCACTGAACATATATTCATCTCATCGCGAAACAAAGAAATACAGCACCAATTTACTCGCTTCTTTTTGATAACATGCATGCTCACTGCTGAAAAAAATCACAAAAATAATAAACAAATCAAATACCTTTTCATTGCTTTGTTTTTCGTAGGACCAATATCGGAGCTATGAGATGAAGTCCAGGAGCAGTAACCCTAGTAAACCGTAAAAATTATGAGTATTTGCTAATTTGTCGGAATTCTATAATTGTCTGATGCAGCGGTTCTCTCTCAGGACTTGAAAACTAACGGGATAAAGTAGGCTGAATATTTTATTATTCCGTGCGACTTTTATGACTCTTGGAGGCTCTGAGCCCCGAATAACTTAAAGGTAGCCTTCCGAGCCTCTTTAAAGCAGGTTTTGGAGCTTCCGGAAAGGATGATTTCGAGCCTCTTGGAAGAAGGCTTCTGAGCTCCTCCAAAGGAGCTTTCCGAGCCTCTTGAAAGGAGGGATCTGATTCTCTTGAAAAAGACTACCGAGCCTCTTGAGAGGAGGCTTCCGGGCCTTTTGAAAGAAGGTTTCCGAGCCTCTTAAAAGAAGGCGTCCAGGCCACTTAAAACGAGGCTTTCGGGCCTTTTGAAACAAGGCTCCCTCGCCTCTTGAAAGGAGGCTCTTAAAAGTAGGCTCATGAGCATCTTAAAGGGAGCCAACCGAACCTTTTGAAAGGAACCACCCGAGCCTCTTAAAAGTAGGTTTCCTAACTTCTTACAGGAAGCCTTCCGAGTCCTTTGAAAGCAATCTTCTGAGCCTCTCGAAAGGAGCCCTTCAGGCCTCTCAAAACGAGGATTTTAGGCATCTTGAAAGGAGTCGTCCAAGCCTCTTGAAAGGCGGCCTTCGAGAAGCTTGGAACAACGCTTCCGAGAAGCGTAGAAGGATGCTTCTAGTCATTTTGCAACGAAACAACCGAGCTTTTCGGAAAAAAAAGCCTTTATGCCTCTCAAACGGAGGCTTCCGAACTTTTAAATTCTAGATTTTAGTTAAGAAGGTAGATTGCATAGAAGATTTTTTTAAATTTTTTCATTCGATCGATCTTTTGTTCCGCAGCCCTTGGTAGTGGAGGGCAGGATTCAATTGGCTTTGATTTACTGATCGCGCCGCATATTATGTACAAGACAAAGTTTTGAAATAAGAAAATACACAATTATCAAAACATTATCAATTTGTTTTGATTGGAATTGTTCTAGTCAGTCATTTCTTCATGATGTACAATCATATTTTTTTCTATTTACTGAGTCATCGGTAAAAATATCAACTTTGACAGTAGTTTTACAATTATCTCAGTAAAATCATAATTTACCGAACTTAAACTGTAAAAATAATTACCGAACAGCGCAGTCCTGGTTTAGTGTGTAAAGAAGACTAATAGTTTCCAAAGGTAGTTGTGTTTGTTGTACTTTTGACATACAACTTATTTTTAGGAATTTATTCAAGGTATAATATACTTTTTTTTTTCAAAAGTAAGTTCTTTGTAACCAGCCTTTTTATAAAATCGATAATATATCTGTTTATTATTAGTTGACTTTTTTAAAACAAAAGCTGCGTTTTCCATACTCTTATTTATTACAACTTTTTAAAAATTGAATTTTATTTCGTTTAAGTAGTCAAAGAAAATCAAACTGTGAACTTTAATAAAAGAATACATATATTATGTTGTTAACGAAATTGAAAACTGTAATTCAATCTAGCGAAAATTGGATTTTTTAATATTCGATGTAAAAACATCGAATTTAATGCAATAACTACCAAAATGTTGTTGAATTTCGATAGAGTAAATATTCGTAGATTTAAGATTTACTAAAACTCCAATATCTCAGTCCCGTTATAATATTTTTACGAAAATTCTCATCATAAAAAACTTTTGAATAATGATTTACAATGTACGAGAACAAATAATTTTACACAGACGAGAATTTTACTCACGTCACCGTCTCTAAATTGTTTATTTCCTCGCATTTACAAGTTGGAAACCAATCCAAAGCCGGTTATTCTGTTCCAAACATATATAGCTAATATCGATTTTCCGCTCCGAATCAACATCGAGATTGCATGTCAAATTGAGTTGTGTTACGAACCTCTCTAATAAGCCCCATGGTCCTCCCGCACGATTCCACCGTCATCGATTAGGCTATAGAGAAACTGCCTCGTACTGCCATTCCGGTGCATCAATTCAATCCAATCCAATAATAATTGAGACTGTCAGGGAATCATGAATAGTGCGCGAGCTCCACCGAGGAGTGAGCAATCATGCACGAGGCAACGCCACATTAAGTAAAACAAGCTTGTTATCGCACCTTGCAAATCTCACTCCGGGAAGGCGTCGTCATTTACGGACTGTAGCAGTAGACATAGACACATACTTGGGGAGTAGCAGACTACTAGTTCCAGTTGAGCTCGGCTGCTGCCACTATCAGACGATACGTCAAAATTATCTTCAACGCTTCCACTCCCTTCAACAGTCGTCATCATCATTTTCATAAAACATGCATTGGGCCTAATGCAACGGATGATTGGGTAATGAAAGGGCAAGTAAGAAACCCACTTTCAACACCAGTCAAACGATTGCAGAATTAGAGCAATTAGAACGGGTGTTGGAACGTCCCGGAGGCTATGATTAGCAAGATATTACTGGAGCCATTGTATATCGGTACGATTGTGAACTTCGGAATCTGATGTTTCTCTTCTTCAGGGACATTGCCGTGCCGTACCTTAGCGTCAATCGAACATTTTCACAATTATTAACTTCAAGGATTCTTAGCCACGTTACCATTATGCTTTTACATATCTTGTAGTTAGCAGAATCCATTTTATACTTAAGAAGTTCGCGAGAACTTCTAACTTTTAGGTTGACTAGACTGAAATGTCATTCCGCTAAACTTCCGAAAGCCCGGTATGAACACAATTCGGAAATCATTTCAAACGGCTGTTTTTTTTTTGGCTCAGCTGACTAGACGCCGGTTCGAGTTCTCTGGAATGCGAACTAACTTAGATTTGTAGCACTCTGTGTCAGGCAATCGAGGTTGTTCTTCACGGGAAAATTTACTCTCCGCGCCAGAAGAAGCACTGACAAGATGGGCACAGCCAGGAAGAGAGGTGATGCACGGTGAGCACTGATGGGAAAAGTTTTGCGACCGACGGAGAAGTTGCACTCGAACGACGTCGTCCAGTTGGTTGGGGGTAACTTTTAGGAATCGATTATGGAGCAAAGTTTTGCCTAACTTGATACTTCGTATTTTATTGATGCGATATTGAGTCGTTTATTCGGTCCAAATAATAGAAAAGAGAGCCGTCCAACGAACAAATGGTGTAATTGATGACATGACATATCATTGGATTCCGATGGAATTTCACCAACAGATCGAAAATCTTGAGTGTTATCCTTTTATTTAGCTCCGTTTTATAAGAGTATGACATCTATTGGATGAATCTACTTTTGCCTGTGTACAAATGCAAATTACAGTTAAGGGCACACAATACAACGAAATCAGGATAAAATGTACAAGAAACAATCATATAACATGAAAATAATTCATAATATAATGAAATATATTCCCAACACTTGCCCAAGAAAAAAAATAAACCTAGAATTTTATTGAACTGAACTCCGAGTGAAAGCCTCTGGTGTTATTTTTGATTGCTGGAAATAGTCAGCATGAACAATATCCATGACATCATGAATCATACTCAGCATTTCATGAAATGACCAATTTTATAACTTCATTTTTTATATTTGTCTCAATGTATGATTAGTTTAGCTCACCATCTCGTTAAAAAGAACCCGTGCCTTCATACTTCATTTTCAGAATCCCCTTCGAAAACCGCGTAATTTATCGAATCGAACTGAAAACCGTATGATACCTCACCGGTCATGCTTCGTTCTAATTGACACCTGTAACCAGCTCTGCCGATCCGCTTCCAAGTCCCATGTCTTCGAGTTGGAAACCGGTACCACCGACTGCAGCGCAACTAGTGGTAACAACAACAAATGGGAAACCGTGAGCTATTTTTAGATAATTGAATATTTCTTTGCAGCTCCCTGGTGGTGACCGACAATGATGGCGGCGGTGACGATGAAAGCCCCGTGCAATGTACTTTTTCTCTCGGTGCGTCGGTGTCGAGAGCGATAATAATTGTGCAACACCAACGGTGTTTATGAGCCAAGTGTAGGGGGAAGTTTATTTGAGACAGAATAAAAGTCATCAAAAGAACGAATGAATAATTTCTTGCTTCCGTGCGCCCCCCGGGGAGGCTATCGCTCGCGTTGCTCGATTTGGTGGTTGTCATTGGCAGGACAGAGAAAAGGTGGGCTGTTAAATATTAAAGTTTGGCTTCTCGGCTGGAAATAGTCATCAGCGAACGTCATTCAGGATTCCGAGCAACAATTGGTGTAATGTTTTTTCTTCTTATTGGGTAGCTGACTATAATTGTTAAAAAATTGTTGATTGATTAAAAAACATCGATGGGCCTGTAAACGTAGCAGAATTCATTTTCTTTCTTCAAATTTTAACATTGCAATGACAGAGTACGGAAGGTAGTAAAATGTTTCATATTAGAAAGAGCGAAGCATAAAATTGCAACATGTTGAAAAGGTATCAAGCCATTTGGTCGAACGGGCCATTTGGCCAAATGCAATAAATATTTCGTATTATTTGTCTCTTTCTTCCTTTTTATTCTTCTAATCTCCTTTTAGGATTTATTCATAACTTTTTGAGTTCTCTCTTCAAACTTTTATCTTTTTCGCCTTTCTCGTATACTAAGTACAGTGACCTGCATAATAAAAAGCCCACTTTCCGTTTTTCATACAAAATTGTCAACTGTGGGGATCTAGATCTCGGTTGCCTGTAAACCAATTTTGCTAAAAATTTAACCAGAGCTCAGATATAACATGAATTTTTCCATACCTAAGTTTCGACCATATTGATTCATAGGGTAAAAAAAAATTGCGGTAATACCAAAACAATTTTTTTGGCGAAAAATAAATTTTTAAACATATTACGTTTCAAAATGCGCATAACCCGTACTAAAACTCACGAACGAGAAAGGCATAATCACCGCTAGGTGGATTAATAAGGATTTTTTTATCTCCTTACTTATATTTTCTAGTCTTTTTATATCGTCTATCGTGAAAAACCGGGCCAAGCTTCTCTCCTCTGATCTCTTTTCTCACTTCTCTATTGTATCTTCAACCGTCCAATTTTGTTTTTATCTTCTATTTTCTAGCTTTTCTCTTCACCTTCACTATTCAGTCTCTTATCTCCAGTTTTCCATCACTATTGAACGGCATTGCCAAGAACAGAACAAGTGATGTGAGATGTCAACGGGTCTGGTGAAGCGGCACGAAGTGTGAAGCGCAGAAGAGCATGAGTTCCAGTACCAGCCAGGTGGAAGCATCACTTTGAAGAATTGTTGAACGGTGAAAACGAATGTGGATTGAGGAGCAGAATGGACTAGTCGCTGGATAGGGCTAAGAAGGCTCTAAATGAGCTGAAAAACAGTCAAGCTGTTGGGAAAGATGAGATCCCGGCAGTGCTTATCAAACTTGAAAGTGAGCAGCTGCATCAATCGATCCACCACATTATTCAATAAAATATGGGAAGACAAAGGCAGGGTTGTTACGGAGATCCTGAAATATTTTCCGCGCCAAATCCGCGCCGACTAAAATCAAATCCGCGCCATTTCCGCGCCGACTAAAATCAAATCCGCGCCATTTCCGCGCCAAATCCGCGCGATCCAGAGCTAAATTCTAAGCAAATACACGTTAAATATCAATTTTTGTATAAAAATTTATTGAACGTCTTTTCTTCAAGTTCGTTTTTTTGCAACATATGTTTGTATCAAAATGCTAATAAAACCGCGGTAAGTATTACAACCCTACTAAATAGCCTTATTCACCACTAGAAGTACTGAATCTAAGGGAACAAGAACTAATCAGTCAAAACTATTTGAACAAGCACCGCTTTTTCGGATTTGCTTTTTGTTCCGTTGATTGGTCAGTTTTTTTGTTGATAGAACTTTATAGAATTCAGCACAAGATACGTTGATATACAAATGAATGATAAGGCCAGAATAATTGATTAAAGATAAACTTAGCAAATATTAAAAAATCTGCCAAAACCGCAATTTCTTCTGAAGTAATTAACTATGCAACTTTCTTGTAGTTATTGATCACAAGCAAACCTGCTGAGATATTAAGGCATTAGACAATGAAGCTCCGTTTTTTTAAACAAAACTTCTGTAAAACAAATATTTGAATTGGTGTTTCTTGATACCTCTTCTAAAAAATTTGCTCGAGCTCCGTTGACTTTTAAGTCAGAATCAAGCGTAAATTCATTCGGAATTTACAGAGGAAAATTTTCAGAAATTTCAGAAGAAATTTCTTTGGAATAATTTGAGTAAACTCCAACAGAAATTAAGTCCGTTATTAGTCCTTCAATTCTTGTAACAAGCTTTTCTAAAAGTTCATGCCGAAATTTGTTTGGCCATTCTTACTGGAATTTCATCCAAAAACGATTCATCCCAGAAATTGCTACGGGTCATCCTCCGGAAAATCTCGCTGAAATTTTCAGGGAAATGTTTGCAGAAATCTAACTGCCCTTGGATCTGCTGAAGTGTCTGAAGTCGCTCCAAAATTGTCTGTGGAAATTCTTCCGAGAACATCTGTGGGAATTCCTCCGAGTATTCTTACAAAAATTCCCCTGGGAAATTATTCTGCAATTCATTTGGGAATTTTGTCGTGAGTTCAAGTAAATTCTCCAAAAATAACCTGCGGAAAAACTTCAGAGCTTACTTGCAGAAATCCCCTACGGAAATCGCTTTAGAAACTCTTGCAGAAATTGATTAGTGACTTCCTGCGGAAAAACTCCCGGTGCAATTTTTGAGCATTTATTACAGAAATTTCTGTGATCATCGCTATAACCGTTTTGTAAATTCAAGGCGGCATTCTTTTGATAAAAAATCCTGCGAAAACTTTTGAAGAATGATATAATATATCATGCTGAGTGGTTCATCGTAAAAGAAATAACTAATCAGAAACTGACAAATATCTTGGAATTACAAATAAATTAACAAGATGAAAATGGGTGTTTATGTGCTTCAATAGACATGGTTTGTGTGCGTCGTGTTTAAGAATGGATTAAAAATAACAACAAGTGACGTATCTCTCATCATAACATTTGTTTAAAGAATGCTTGAGAGTGTAATGCATGCCATTAAATAATTTTATTTATTAAATTTCCGTTTAAAACTAAATCCGCGCCAAATCCGCGCGAAACCCTAAAATCGTTATGGAAATCCGCGCCAAATCCGCGAAAACCGCGAAATCCGCGAAAATCGCGAAATCCGCGTAGTCGAAACAACCCTGCAAAGGGGCCCTCCTTAGCCGTGCGGTAAGATGCGCGGCTACAAAGCAAGACCATGCTGAGGATGGCTGGGTTCGATTCCCGGTGAAGGTCTAGGCAATTTTCGGATTGGAAATTATCTCGACTTCCCTGGGCATAAAAGTATCATCGTGTTAGCCTCATGATATACGAATGCAAAAATGGTAACTTGGCTTAGAAACCTCGCAGTTTAATAACTGTGGAAGTGCTTAATGAACACTAAGCTGTGAGGCGGCTCTGTCCCAGTGTGGGGATGTAATGCCAATAAGAAGAAGAAGATGGGAAGACAAAGAAGTGCCGACTGATCTATAAGAAAGGGCACATACTAAAGGGTCGGAATTGCAGTGGTATCACCTTTCTGATCTCGGTGTACAACATTCGATCGAGTAGTCTGTTTAACAGACTGAGGCCGTTTGATGAGTCCTTCGTCGGCGCATATCAGGCAAGCTTTTGTGAGTGCCGACTCACCATCTGTTCGTTGATTTTAAAGCAGCGAAAAGAAAAAAAGCTGTGGCAGATAATGTTTGAACATGGTTTTCCGGCGAAACTGATACGAGCCTTCATGCCATATTCAAGTATTCGGCTTACAGAAGAAATGTCAACCTCGTTTATGACTTTTGATGGATTGAAGCAAAGTGATACACTCTTGAATTCATTGTTCGACATTGCACTCGAGAGGATAATTCGGAGTTCTGGCGTGCAGTGGAACGGTACCAGTAGCGAGATTTTCATTTTCATTGGTAGAAATCATACGATCTTTACATTTAGCTTTCTTAATCTCGCTCTCATAGAAAACATGAAAGGAATATGTGAAAGGGATTTTATCATATTTTCATAGATTTTTATTTCATGAAAAGGCGTCAACATATTATAAAAAAGCTTTTCATGGGTTCGATTCCCAGCGCAGTTCATACGGCGGCGTTTTGGGAGACGCGCCTAGCCGATACGGCTGCCTGATGACGACTGACAAAACTGTTCTTCTCGGAGGCATTCCTCCAACGATCCTCGATAAATGGCAACCGGACAAAGCAACGGTCATTATTGGATACACTATACGGACAAATAGACACAATGGACTCACAATGCGATAAAGTGGCAAACGACAACAATATCGAATCAGGGATATCTAAAAATAGATTCTGTGTGGATTCTGTGCAGCAGAATACCACAGTAGATCACGGCACAGTAGCGGTTAAGAACACAAAGTGCCTACCAAATAAATATACGAATAAAAAAAAAAGCTTGTTTTATCTTAAATAATGTTATTATTATTACTTCCAACCGGAAAATAAAAAAAAATTAGAATATTATTATGGATTAGTCATCGTTATTTGCATAAATCTATTAAAATAATTTTGAAATTTTAATTTCAAAACAAAGCAAATATCCCCATTATGAGCGCAGATGACCAGGGGCCTACTATACTTTCATTTGGTCTGTTGAAAATGAAAATGCCTCTAGTTTCGTTTGCGCTTGACGACCTATGATCTACGAAATGTACACTGTCGCATATGTTGCCGTAATCTGAAAAAGTGACGTATGCGCCATTTTACAACATACATGTTTTCCATTTTTCTGTTAAAGAGTACGATGAATACTACTCGATAACACCATTTTTGGAAAATGGCGTATACGTCACTTTTCCAGATTACGGCAGTATGCTCCTGCGATTTGCGGACGACATCGACCTCATCGGAATCAATCGCAGGGCAATAGTGAAGGCTTTTTTCCCACTAGCGAGGGTGACGGCGAGGATAGACTTAATCATTAACTCTACCAAGGCAAAGTACAATGTTGCGGATAGACCTAGTGGTGTTAGTGCTGAGGTAGTGATTGATGTGGATGTGTTTGAAGTTGTTGGACAAATTGTTCACCTAGGATCGCTTGCGACATGTGACAATGTCGTTTCCCGTGAAATGAAAAGACGTATTGTTGCTACGAATTGCGCCGGATTACGTAACAAACTTGGGTCCTGCAAAATGCAGACGGAAACAAAATATGCTCTGTATAAAACTATGATTCTACGAGTGGCCATTTACAGACAACGTTGCTTACAGTACCGGAAAATGGTGTGGCGTAGACGCATGAGTCACGAGCTGTATCAAGTGCACAAGAAGAAAATATTTTAAATCGTATAAAATACGTCAGACCTCAGTGGGCTGGGCACTTAATACGAATGTCGGAAGAAATAATAGTAAAAACACACGGTGGAAACGGACATATCGACATTGTTGTTTCATAAGGGCGAAAGTCGCAAACGTAAACATTGACTTCTTCTGCTGATTTCAGGAAGATTAGAGACTACTGGTGATATTTTCCACTTCCGTTCGATAGAAGGCTTGGAGCGCCACCAGTTCCAAGTGGTTTTTAGCTGAAAGCGGTCCTAGTTGTTGAGGAATTTGCAGGAAAAGGCATTGTTTACGTTTGCGTCATTCGCCCTTATGAAACAACAGTGTCGATATTTTCTATCTTCTATTTTCTATTCTCTCATCTTCAATCTCCAATCTCCAGTCTTCTATTTCCTATCTTCACTTCTTCCTACTTACACCTTTACTCTCCAATATCCCATATCTCACCTCTCATATCCCATTCCATATACCCTGTCTCCAATCTCCAATCTCAGATTTCCTACCTCCAACCATCTATCATCTATATTTACTCTGCACCTTCACTCTTCGATCTCCTATCATCTATCTCCAATCTTCAAAATCTAATCTCTAATATTTAATCTCTAATCTTCTATGTCTAATCTTTTTTCTTCTATTTTCCATCTTCTATTTTCTAGCTTCACTCTTCGCCTTCACCTTGACCTATCTATCATTTTCAATCTCCCATCCTCCATCTCCAATATCCAATTTCCTATCTTCTATCTACACTCACCTCAACTCTCCATCTCCAAGCTCCCATCTCAGATCTCCAATTTCCAGCCATCTATCTTCTGTATTTACTCTTTAGTCTTTAGCTTCACTCTCCAACGTCCCATCCAGGGCTGACAATAGTTATCGTCGCTGCACGAAATGCCACAATAGCGACGAGTTGTAGACGTTGTAGTGTCTTCATTGCTACTCGACGCATCCTCGATGACGCGCACGACGTAGCTTCCGTCATGCAACCAAATCGTCATGACGACATCGAAACACGTCACATACATGCCACTGGCGAACAATTTTTATTTATAGCAGCGCATCCTGGTGCTGAAAAGTCGGACCATTTCAGTAAAAATGATAAAGTTGACTATGATTTTTAATTGTTATTAAAATGTCACTGTTCCCTCGTAAGCTCAATTGAACTGTTGTGAATGTGATGGTAGACATTGATCCAATCCTCAGCCATCAAGAACTGGCTTGTTAGTGGAAACAGCTCCTCCGATTTTGGGCTGTACCCACTTGTAAGAAGGAAGCAATAATGAGTTCCGTGAGGCTCTGAAGACCGCGGAAGAGCATAGGTGGGCTCTGGAACCCCTGCAAATAAGGTGTTGTTCCAAATATTGCCAACTATTTGCTTATTTCAGAGATAATCTGTGCTGGTGCTCTTTGTGCCAAATGTAAGCCTCGCACAGGCAAGGAATGATAGAAACCAGCGATGCGAGGGCCTGGTAAGATATCGAGGCCTCACTACTGCTTGATAGCATCAAAGAACTGATAAGTCCAGATGCGGAACGTTGGAGCGAAGATGAAGTTAAAAAGGGTGTATGCCACAACAGATCTCGAACGACCACATCGAGATCGCCATTTAATTCAATAATATTGTAAAGAAAGAATAAATATTTAAGATTAACTGCTGTGTTAATTCTTTATATTATCTGGAAATAGCCATTAACGTCTTCTATTGGTTCGCCTACGCTTTGAGTATTTGATCTGTTATATATTCATCAGACGCAAGTCTAAACTGATCGTTGGATAGCTGCTCCATGAGCTGACCAAAAGGCTATTACAAAAAAATCATGCTCACTAGTATCAAATATTCGCATATGAGCCCGATTAGGATTCCGATAAAGCCTGTCGAGATGGTGACCGGATTTTTTTTGTTGGTTGGGAAGAGGAAGCCGATGTACTCACGGTGGCTTAAGATGATTGGGAGGACGACATGACGTTTAAGATTTTGTTTTGATTTAATTGTTTTGGACGCAACGATGCGCTTCTACGCGTCGATATAGAAGCAATGATGCGCCTTCAAGCGTGGCTGTGACTTGATAGTTCGACCGCCATCCGTTGGAGCGCTTTTGTCGGGTTCGCCTGTTTTTAGCAAGATTGGGCTATATTGTTAATATATAATATTTGATTAATGTCACCAAAGTTCCTACTATTTGTTTATTTAAGACGCCATTATGTTTTTAACCAGCCCGTCTATAACGACGTGCAATCAATTGTGTGAAGATGTAACGACTAAAATCGTCCTAACTTTTGGCTGCACGACTATCTTCGTGGTAGGCATGCGGCGCGAAAAAACCTAACAGGAGTTGCGTCGTGCAATGTTATGACGAAGATTATATTTTTTCGCTTTTTCATACGATGAGAATGACGATGAGGTCCCATCTCAGATCTCAAATCTCCAATCTTCCAACTCCGACCTTCTTTTCCAATCTCCAATCTTAAATCTATCATTAATTCTCCCGAAAGAGCAGACTTTTTCCGACACTCTGCACACCGTACATTAATTATATGGGCAAAAAATCCATTTGACGTTTGTTGTGAATGTTTTAATGTCGTTAGTCATTTGTATGATTTTAATTTATGTAAACGGATGTTCATGTCACGTATTCGTTTTTAAGCTTTTTAGTCTGTACAATTTACAATATAGTCAAAGACTGTAAACAAAACATTTTTTTTGTTCTATTTTTATCTTTTACCTTCTATCTTCCATCTCTGTATTCTATCTTCTAGCTTATATTTTCTACCTTCACTCCCCAATCTCCTATCTCTTATCTTCTATCTTTCATTTTTTCTCAATCTTCACCTTTATCCATCTCTCATCAACCATCTCCCATCCCCATTCACTAATCTCTAATATCCAATCTCCAATCTATCTTCACTCTTCAACTTCAATCACCCGTCTCCCAACTCCAATATCCAATCTTCTATCTTCATTTTTCACTTTCACTCTCCAACCTCTCATCGTATATCTACCATATCCGATCCCGATCTACCATCTTCAATCTTCTTACTTCACATCACCAATTTTTCATTAAGGGTCTGTCTCATTTGGAGAATTAAACTTAAACGTGACAGTTTGAGAATTAAAAAATCACTAAGGGCCAATTTCTTCACCTCCGCTTAACTTTTAAGCGGTGCTTACCCATACGTTTAAACCGGGTTTAAGCACTAAGGGGAGGTGAAGAAATCGACCCTAAGGGCCGTTTTCTTCACCTCCGCTTAACTCGTAAGCGGTGCTTAGCCATACATTTAAGCCTGGTTTAAGCACTAAGCGGAGGTGAAGAAATTGACCCTAAGGGCCGATTTCTTCACCTCCGCTTAGTGCTTACACCCGGTTTAAACGTATGGGTAAGCACCGCTTAAGAGTTAAGCGGAGGTGAAGAAAACGGCCCTAAGTCATATGAATGGCTAGTCCTCCCCAGCAATTCCAACAAGACATCGAAGAAAAACAATTCGATATCTGTCAAAACTAATCTTGCTCTGCGAGCAGGGTTATTCGATAATTATTGGAATAGGGGAAGCGTACCAGATTTTACCACCTTAGTGCCTAATTTGGCCAACCCTAAAAATGTATATTTTCCAAAAATATCGAACAGTTTCAACAGTGAAGAAGCATGAGGGATATACCTCCTGTTAGAGCTAATAAAACTCTCGAAAATTGCTTTATTTTCGGAGTTATGCGAGAAACTGGCCAAACTAGGAACATGGCTAAAACTGATACAGCTCCCCTATCACTTTTAAGTTTATTTCAGTTTAATTCTCCAAATGAGACAGATCCTACGTTGTGATCGTTTTTCAGACCCCAGACGACGATTGGCACGCTGCCTCTCGGAGGAAATAATTCAAGCAGTCGCTCTTATTAAGGAGTCTGAAGGCACAACGTAGGGCCGTCCTAGCCTCTTTCTTTTTTTTTCTTGCCTCTTGTCTGAGGAATGATTAATCTTTTCGGAATGCTCTCGACGCATTGTAGGATTGACCCGACGATATGTGAGAAAATGTCCAGACGCAAAATTCGGAAGATTTGGAGCATTTTCCTGACGAAATTCGTAGCAGTTTTTAGACGAAATTTGAAGGCTTTTTTGACGAAATTCATAGGATTGTCTCGACGAAATTCGTAAGAATGTCTCATCGAAATTTAGAAGAATTTTCCGATATCCCCTTTCTCTTTTTTTTCTTCTTTTGTTTTTTTCTTTTTCAGGCATTGCAATATCATCTGAGCACAGGATATCATCTTTGATATCATTAGATATTAGATATTATCCCTAATCAAAGAACACTCTGGAAAGATATTATCATTTGAGCATTTGATGATGATCCTGATAGCCAACGCGGTTCGGGGTTTGTTCACGTTGCGAGGGCGTTGCTACAACAAAAGCAGTGAAAAAACTTTTCTCCATGACGAACATTGCACTTTGTTTACTGAGCAGATAGATAACTAAGATCAATATCCCAGCATATCACCAGTATCTTTGCTCAGAAGATCGAATGATGGGATAAATTGCAATGCCTGCTTTTTATTATATCGTTTTTTTTTCTTTTTCTTCTATAATTTTTCCTCTTTTTTCTCTCTTTTGCTTTTCTTTATGCTGCTTGTTTTCCCCTCTCCTCTCTCTTTCCCATCACTTTTGTCTGAGAAATGATGAGTAAAAAATGAGAAGTCAATAGTGAAGAATGAGAAATGTGACGTTTCATTTCTTTCGCCTCAATTTACAAAGTGAGAAATACGCAGGGAAAGTAAGCAGAGTAAAAAGAGAGAAGACAGAAACGTCCTTATTCTCACTTTTTACTGTTTTTACTCTTCTTGTCTCAGTGATAAATTTTAAATATCACTAAAATAAAGTAAAAAAAACACTCCGTTTCTCAAATGTTACTTCTCTCTGCTCGCTTCACACAATGTGAAGAAAGTTGTCAGCGAAGGAATTGTAAGTATTGTGAGTATATAAACAGATGCTAAGCTGTCCATGATAACTCAAATGCATTTCTAATAATCATTAGGCAGATGTCATGAATATGTGGTTTAGCACGTCATATGGGATAGAAACGACGCCAGATTGAACTGTGATAATAATTCAGTGCGTGTTGGGACGTGCTCTGTTTCGCAGTTGATATTGTTTTGAAAGTACGTTGTTCTGTAAGTCACGTTAGTGAGAATGACCATGCAGTTGATTAATTACTCAACTTAACTGACGCAGATGCAAGTTAGATTTACTTGAAGTAGTTATTTTTTTCTTTCTTTATTAAAGAGGCTTGCAGCCCTAGACAGGCTCACCTCTGAAATTGAATTAATTGATATTGGAGATATTGATATTCTAATGTACCAACAGATACAAGAAGGTTTGTTTGAAGTAGCACCCATCGTTCATATCGAAAAAATCATATCGCACAATTTAACAATGGCTCCCGACAAAATTTCGACTGTGTTCCACGAGCTAAAAGTGTTGAATCACCCATCCATAGAGAGTATAAATTGGTCTTAAAAAGCTATAGGTAGAAGTAAAAATAAAATAACATATCCTACATATAATTCCAATTTGATGACACTGTAAATCAATATCAACTAAACCATAGCATCCAAACTTTCTTTTTCCTCGGCCTCATTGGTTTAAAGGCCATTGTGCTCAAAATCGGCCCGTTTATTATTTGTAAATAAAATTGTGCAGCGAAGCTTTTCGACCCTAAATACATCCTAACAATAATAGAACGAAACCTTCTAAAGCCGTAATCTCAGGGCTGGTAGCGATGAATGCCGTTCAAAATAGTGACTTTAGTGACCAGCGATGACGAAAAAGTGACCAAATAGTGATTATCAATAGCAGAAAAAGTGACCATATAGTGACTTTTGTATGAAGTTTTGAACCGGGTATAGAGCTACAAGTTGCATTAGCATTGTTTCGGTATAATTCGTACGTCGTAGATTGCAAACTATCCTTTTAATTTTTTTTCGAAATCCTTATCTAGAATGCTATCAGAAATCGAGAAAAAGCAGAAACAATATAAACATGAGGATTACTGCTACTGGCAACGCCCATTTTCGTCATAAGAAGAGAGAGGATGAAAACAAGAGGCCAGTGACTGCGACACTCTCATAAGTAACACGGAGTTGGATATTGAGGGTGGTATTCGTAGGATCAGGCAGAAGCTAGCAGTGTGACTATGATACCATGGTAAGTAACGTACCACGAAAAGCCGAGAAGGTATCTACCCGGCGTCATGGGCAGTGGTGCAAATTATCAATCTCAGTGACTGAGATTTGTAGGATATTGATATCATTGCCTATTCACACTCACTTCCTAGCAGTGAAAACTCAGCAGTGAAGAATTTTTTTATTCAGTTCACTCGCTGGTTCGTGAAAGAGACCAAGATTTTTTTTATGTATAGGAGGTTATACGACTTCGTTAGTTGATGGGAATAACCAGCGCAGGGGGGAAAAGTTCATTTTCAGTGCAAAACGTAAACAAACCAGCATAAATTCCATACACAAATCCAAGATGGCTGAGTTGGGGATATTGACAAGTCAGAACACCCCTCAATAAATTCATCCTGAAAGAGACAACCCTTTATAAATGCATGGGTGAATACTCAGGATGAATTTATTGAGGGGTGATCTGACTTGTCAATATCCCCAACTCAGCCATCTTGGATTTGTGTATGGAATTTATGCTGGTTTGTTTACGTTTTGCACTGAAAATGAACTTTTTCCCCCTGCGCTGGTTATTCCCATCAACTAACGAAGTCGTATAACCTCCTATATATAAAAAAATCTTGGTGAATACTATCACTTTACAGAAAAAGACAGGAAATTTGTGCCAAATGACCATCAGCTTCAGCCCGTTGTTGACGAACCGAGTTGGCTAAGCTACTCCTGCTTTGTCTTTCTGACAGAAAGACATCATCATAGGCAAAGAGGAGCAGCGAAAAATACAAAACAAAAGAATCGCACTCAGCAGGCGTTGTTGATAAATTGCACCACTGATGGGAACGGGTAGTGAGTTACAAGTTGTGTCACAAAATTAAGTTGATAATTTTACAACAACATTTGTTGTTTAATATGAGCTGAAAGTTTTCTGTATAACAGCCAACGAATGATATAAAATGTTCTAATCTTTTGTAGGACCATTTGTTTGAAAAATATAAAGTAATTAAAATAATGAAGAAAATTTTAAAAATACAATTTTACCTGTTATTAAATTATGGTTTAATAACCAATATAAATGAAGTTTTTGAGATTTTGAACTCGACGTGGCATTCTAAGGAAAATTTTGAAAATCCAATAAAACATGGTCCTTTATTAGAAATCCAGAAAATCTAATTAGTTTTAATTTATACATGGCAGACTTTAGAATTAAAGTTGATTAAAAACGGGTGGCTAAATAATCTCGAGTTAAAAAAATCTTTCAAATCTAATTAGTTTTTTTTGTTTATTTTAGATTTTAAGAATTCGACCAATTCATTCGCCTTCACACTAGTTTTTTTTTGGGTGACATGGCAAAGGCTGGGTAATATGTACCTGAAGAAATCAAATAGACACCATTCGATGGTCCTTAGCCTCTTACCCAGCAACTCCTATCCCTACCTTCTCGTGGCGCTGGACGGAATACGAGCAATGGTCTATGGTCTATGGTCTTATGCTGACAGGGAGTTACCAAGAAAGGCAAAAGTAGAGCAAACGGATTGATTCAACGGCCACAGTTTTTTTGGGTATATTTATTCTTAATTGTTAATAAACAGAATCTTTTTATAAAAATGTAATATTTGTGAAATAATTTCAATCAAAAAGTTTTGAATGTACTTCTGTGAAATTACTTCTGACATAACTTATCTCGAAAAGTCGCAAGGAGGATTAAAAAATCATAAACGAATTTAACAACCATTTAACAATCATAATGTACTTTCTGTCTTCGACGCCATTTTCGTTCACTACTCTCCTTGACGTTGAGAAACATCAAACATCATTGTCGTGTGATGAAACTAAGGCTGTTCACTATCTTTGTCACCGGAGGGTTTTAACGCTCACCAACAGACGTGGTTCAGGTTTCAAATACTCCTCAATTCTGTACTCTTTATTTGAGGTTAGCCTTTCGCATTTTAACAAATTCCATTCGTGAAGAAAAAGATCATAGTTGACATGAATCGGAAATAACCTCACGATTTTCACAACTTCTTTGGTGCATATTTTCCAAATTTAATATATTGCTATTAACTATTGATTCACATTTGATTAGGTTGATTATAATAGGTACAAATTAGTTTTATTCTGCACTTTTTTACAACAGGCAATGCAAAAATAGTGACTTTAGTGACCATTTCCTGAAAAATAGTGACTTTAGTGACTTTTGGATGCAAATAGTGACTTTTTAATTACTAGACTCAAAATAGTGACCAAGTCACTAAAAAGTGGCTCGCTACCAGGCCTGTAATCTTGTCTACGAGACAATAAAATCTACTTTTCGGTCAGTTATAGAAGTTTCTCTCCTTATTACAAATTGGATATCTATTCGAAGAAGTTTTCCTGTTGGCAGTTTTACGGAATTTTTAATCGGAAAAGAAGTTACGAGCTGAACGAAACTGTTGAAGATATTCAGTTGTTAAACTAAACACAACCTTCCTGGAAAGGTCGAACACACAAAAGTTGTTACCATTTCCAGCCAGCACTATGATCCCATAGAACATTCTCGACAAACGTTCCACTCAATTAGGAATTCGATTTCCTCACTAGCAGTTATTTGCGTCCAAACGTTCACGCAGAATAGCCATCGGAAAGGGAAAAAAGTGCACTTTGAGCCTATAAAAAGCGAAGGAAAGCCATCGTGTCGGTCCGGTCGGTGCAACGTCAACGAAGAAATCCTGACACGTGTTGGCATGTGGGGAAAAAAGGTGCCAGCGCATAACTCGCACACCCACGCTCACCGCGCTCTGGCTGCCGCAGCTTCTTGTTCGTTCGTTAAGTCACACTCCGGACTGGTGGGCTCCCCCAGAAAGGCACTCGAATAACCGCCATCCGTGCTTAGTTGCCACACGGTAAGTTGAGTTGGGGAAGCTCGCTGTGTTGTAAATTATTGATTTTTGTCAACTTTTTTTTCGCTCCGCTCGGCACGTTTCTTCCTTGTTTCCAGGCTGAGGATGGGGTAGGTGTGTACTTCTTGCAACAGGTTGAAGCACTAAAAACCCGGAGCAACCACCAAGTGACGACGACACCTCATTCCCGCTTTCCACTCTAGCGGAGTAGTTTCATCATCATCGCATCGTTTGGCAAAGTCGACGGTCGGTCTGTCGGTCGGTCGGCTCGGTGCGGTTCGTTCTTGTGTTTCCCGTGGTAAAATATTCCAATTTATGCAACGGGAACAGCAAACCACTTGACCATGAACGACATCATGCCGGGCCGGACCCGTGGATATGGGTAGCAGGAGGACCATCCCCCATCGGAACACGATCGGAAGGGATGGAAAGTAAGCACCTATGGCATTAATCAAGTTCCAAATGGACGGTATGGTTTCTTGCATTTTTGGGAAGGAGCAAGCTTTCATTCGTGAGGGTAGGCAGCTCTCGTTTGGGGTTTGTTCGTTGTAATTTTGGTTTCGTGGTATTTGGGTGAAGGTTCGTTTGTGCTACTGTGGCTGCAGTAAGTCGTGCAAGGTCATATCGGCATTTTGGAATACGTTTGAATAAATATGTTTATGGGTGGCTTTGGAATGATGGATTGCGAGCAAACATTGATTTGTTGACTCGGGATGACCATTGATGTGCATTTGTTTCTGGGCAGAGGACCGCATATGTCTAACGAACAGGATTGTTATAGGGAAAACGAGAGCATTGATAATCTTGGAGAGGTTTCTTAAGAAATTCTTATGGAAAACATAACATTATTATTATGGAATACTTTACAGATCTCGTAAAATCTTGCAAAAAAGTCAATTGGAAGCGAATATTTTTTTTATTTCTGAACTTCTTTTTCGGTGGAGGGAAAAATTCCAGAAAATATTCAAAGGAATGATTCGAAAAAATTCCAAACGAAATTCGAAAGAAATCCCCAACGTGAAATGAGGAATAAATTCTCGACGAAATTTGGAGCTTTTTTTGGCGAAATTCGTAGAACTTTTCCGAAAAAAAAAATCGTGGTGAATGTCTCGATGAAATATCGAGAAATTTCTTATGAAATTCGAAGAAATGTCCAGACGGTAAATTCGGAAGCATGTCTCAATGAAATTCGACGAAATCTGGAGCATTTCTTGGCGAAAATCGAAGGATTTTTAGACGAAATTTGGAGAAAGGTCTCTACGAAATTAGGAAGAATGTTTCTACGAAATTCGAAGAAATATCCAGACTCGAAATTCAGTGTCATTTCCCGATACAATTTGGAGATATTTCTCGACGAAACTTGGAGCATTTTCATGACGAAATTCGGTGGATTTATTAGACGAAATTCGGAGCATTTGTTAGACGAAATTCGGAGGATTTGTTAGACGAAATTCAGATGAATGTTTTCGAAGAAATTTGGAGATATTTCTCGACGAAACTTGGAGCATTTTCATGACGAAATTCGGTGGATTTATTAGACGAAATTCGGAGCATTTGTTAGACGAAATTCGGAGGATTTGTTAGACGAAATTCAGATGAATGTTTTCGAAGAAATTTGGAGAAACTTGTCGACCAAATTTGTACGAAATTTTGAGCATTTTCAAAATGAAATTTGGTAGGATTTCCCGACGAAATTAGAAGAAATATCCAGACGCAAATTTCATAAGCATGACTCTATGGAATTCGGAGATATTTCTCGACGAAATTTTGAGCAGTTGCCTGACGAAATTCGGAGGGATTTCAGACGAAATTTTGAGGATTTTTGAGACGAAATTCAGAAGAATGACGAAATTCGTAGAAAGTTTTCGACAAAATTTGGAGCATTTTCATGACGAAATTCGAAGGAATGCCTTGACGAAATTCGGAAGAATTTTCCGATGAAATTAGAAGAAAAATATCCAGACTCAAAACATGTCAAGTATGTTTCGATGAAATTCTGAGATATTTTTCGACGAAATTTGAGCATTTGCCTAACGAAACTCGGAGGTATTTTAGACGAAATTTTGAAGTTTTTTGAGGCAAAATTCAGAAGAATGAATGAATGACGAAATTCGTAGGAAGTTTTCGACAAAATTTGGGGCATTTTCATGACAAAATTCGGGGAATGCCTTGACGAAATTCGGAATTCCTGGCGAAATTTGAAGGTATTTTAAGACGAAATTTTGACGATATTTTAGACGAAATTCAGAAATTCGTAGAAATGTTTCGACAAAATTTGGACGAAATTTGGAACATTCTCATGACGCAATTCGGAGGAAAGTCTCGACGAAGTTCGGAAGAATTTCCCGATGAAATTAGAAGAAATATCCAGACTCAAAACTCAGAAGCATGTCTCGATGAAATTCTGAGATATTTTTCGACGAAATTGTGAGCATTTGCCTGACGAAATACGGAGGTATTTTTAGACGAATTTTTAACGAAATTAATAAGAATGTCTTGACGAAATTTGTAGACATTTTTCGACAAAATTTGGACGAAATTTAGAGCATTTTCATGACGAAATTCGGAGGAATGCTTTGACGAAATTCGGAAGAATTTCCCGACGAAATTATAGGAAAAATTCAGAAGCATGTCTCGATGAAATTTGGAGATATTTTTCGACCAAATTTTGAGCGTTTTCCTGACGAAATTCGGAGGTATTTTTAGACGAAATTTTGAGGATTTTTGAGACGAAATTCGGAAGAATGACTCGACGAAATTCGTAGAAATTTTTCGACAAAATTTGTACGAAATTTGGAGCATTTTCATCACGAAATTCGGAGGAATGCCTTGACGAAATTTTGAGCGTTTTCCTGACGAAGTTCGGAGGTATTTTTAGACGAAATTTTGAGGATTTTTTAGACGAAATTTTGTGGATTTTTGAGACGAAATTCAGAAGAATGACTCAACCATTTTTTTTAGAAATTCAGAAGAATGTCTTGACGAAATGCGTAGATATTTTTGGACAAAATTTGGAGCATTTTCATGACGAAATTCGGAGAAATGTCTCGACAAAATTTTGATTTCCTGACGAAATTCGGAGGTAGTCTGAGATGAAATTTTGAGGATTTTTGAGACGAAATTCAGAAGAAAGACTCGACGAAACTCGTAGAAATTTTTCGACAAAATTTGGACGAAATTTGGAGCATTTTCATGATGCAATTCGGAGGAATGCCTTTACGAAATTCGAAAAATTTCCCGAAAAAATTTGAGTATTTTCTGGACGAAATTTTCAAGAGACGAAATTCAGAAGAATGGCTCGACGAAATTTAGAGACATTTTTTAAACAAAATTTGGACGAAATATTTTTATCATTTTCCTGACGAAATTCGGAGAAATTCTTAGACGAAATTTTGATATTTTTTTAGACGAAATGCGGTGAAATTTTCCGACAAAATTTAGAGCATTTTCATGACGCAATTTGGAGGAATGTCTTGAAGGAATTCGAAAAAAAAAATACCAGACGAAAAATTGAGAATCATGTCTTGATGAAATTCGGAGATATTTCTCGATGAAATTTTGAGCATTTTCCAGACGAAATTCGGAGATTTTTTTAGATGAAATTTTGAGGATTTTTTGGACGAAATTCAGAAAAAAATCTCGACGAAATTCGGAGAAAATTTTCGACAAAATCTGAACGAAATTTGTAGGATTTTCATAACGAAATTGAAAGGAATTTTTAGACGAAATTTTGATGATTTTTTAAACGAAATTTTGAGAATTTTTTAGACGAAATTCAGAAGAACGTCTGACGAAATTCACAGAAAGTTTTCGACAAAATCTGGACGAAATTTGGAGCATATTCATGACGAAATATGGAAGAATTTTTAAACGAAATTTTGATGAATTTTTAGACCAATTTTTGACAATTTTTTAGACGAAATTTTGAGGATTTTGTTAACAAAATTCAGAAGAATGTCTCGACGAAATTCGGAGAAAGTTTTCGACAAAATCTGGACGACATGTGGAGCATTTTCAAGACGAAATTTGGAGAAAATTTTAGACGAATTTTGATGATTTTATTGACAAAATTTTGATGATTTTTAGGCGAAATTCGGAAAAATGCCTCTACGAAATTTGGAGCATTTTCATGACGCAATTCGGAGGTATTTTTGAACAAAATTTTGAGGATTTTTGAGACGAAATCCAGAAGAATGTCTTGACGAATTTCGGAGAAATTTTTCGACAAAATTTGGAGCATTTTCATGACGAAATTCGAAGGAATTCCTCGATAAAATTCGGAAGAATTTCTCGGCGAAATTTGAAGAAATATCTAGAATCAAAATTCAGAGGCATGTCCCAATGAAAATCTGAGATATTTCTGGACAAAATCTGGAGCATTTTCATAACTTAATTTCGAGTAATGTCTCAACAAATTTAGGAGGAATGTCCAAACGAAAATCAGAGGAATTTTTAGACAAAAATCGGAGGAATGTCTCGACAAAGAAATTCGAAAACATGTCTCAATGAAATCCGGAGATATTTCTCGACGAAATTTTGAGCATTTTCCTGACGAAATTCGGAGGTATTTTTGGACGAAATTTTGATGATTTTTTAGACGAAATTCAGAAGAATATCTCGACGAAATTTGGTGACATGTTTTGACAAAATTTAGAGCATTTTCATGACGCAATACGGAGAAATGCCTCAACGAGATTCGAAAAAATGTACAGACATAAAATTCAGTCATGTCTCGATGAAATCCGAAGATATTTCTACGAAATTTTGAGCATTTGACTCCTGACAGAATTCGATGGTATTTTTGGACGAAATTTTGAGGATTTTTAGACGAAATTCAGAAGAATGTGTCGACGAAGTTCGGATAAAGTTTTCGACAAAATCTGGACTAAATTTGGAGCATTTTCATGTAGAAATTTGGAGGAATTTTTAGATGAAATTTTTATGATTTTAGAGACGAAATTTTGAGTTTTTAAACGAAATTCAGAAGAATGTCTTGACGAAATTCGCAGAAAGTTTTGGACAAAATCTGGACGAAATTTGGAGAACTTTCATGACGAAATTTGAAAATTGACGATTTTTTAGTCGAAATTTTGAGAGTTTTTTAAACGAAATTCAGAAGAATGTCTCGACGAAATTCGGAGAAAGTTTTCGACAAAATCTGGACGAAATTTAGAGCATTTTTATGACGAAATTTGGCAGAGGCGACTCGTCCATACGTTCTACCTGTTCATGGAACAGGTAACCATTGTTAGGTCAGAAGTAGGAAATTAATGTCTTGGCAATTAATTATTAGGGCAAATAATTTACTCAGTAAATTTTTTAAACAAAGTTTCGCGTAATATTTCCAATGATTTTAACATCTAAACATCTAAAGAAACAAAATATTTCGTAGGCAGATCAAGTTAACGCCACATGCTTGGCGTATAGTCAAATTGCAGCTAAATGTGTGTTTCCCTGACACACCACACCCCATCACATAGAAAGCTTTTGCCAGTCGTACGATTCATAATGAAGAACCAACAGCAGCGCTGCCAGAAGTCAAATTTAAAGTTTTGCGCCATGACAAATGATTTGAAATAATTTCCTTCTTGATATGCTCACTCGTTCTCCGCGCGCAGAGAACCAGCGTGAGCGTTGCCAGCATTCCCCGTTTCCTCATATCATCCTCTTTCGCAAGTGAAGCAAGCACGTTTAGATGCAAGTTCTGCTATGCGCGCAGCATGAGTCAAACCCGTTCGACGCGCTGCGAGAACAATCAACGACGCGATGCACTTTCGGTTAGACTCGATCGTAGTGTCGGGCTGTGCTTTGCCGAAAGGCGCACCGCGCACGCTTTCGTTCATACTTCGATGATTGGAAACAGTTTGTTTTTCTTTTTTCTCCTGATGAATATGCAATGCATCAAGAACAATATTAAACTAATGTTTGCGTTTTCAAAAGATTCATTAAATAATACTTTTTTACGAATACTCAAAATCGATCAATATAGAGAAAAAGTATAGTTTTCACTAAATTTGAAGAATTAAATAACTGGAACACATTTCAACTTCTAAATGTGACTCATTGGACGTCACAATCTGGGGTCGCATCAAACAATAATTGTATAATTTACAATGTTGTGAAAACTCATATGTGAATATGTACGTTCAGTACGCTAGACTATTCACATATGATTTTTCACAACATTGTAAATTAATGTCCAAGTCGGGTGGTTTAATCCCCGGAAATAGGCAATTAACTTTGATTGAACTGAATAATTGTATAATTATATACTATTATTATTATACTAATAATGGTTAATAACATTTCTTTCATAGCAACAAAATATGTAAGAGTTTAAATATTAGCGGCGATGGGACCCGTGTACCCCGAATGGTGGAATGAGCCGATGTGAAAGATCTCTATTCTGAGCAATATCCAGTTACCGTCGTGCGGGGCTTCTTTTGATTCCGGGGGCTACTTTGGATTTTTGATTCTTTGAAAAAAATAAACGGAAAAAATACCAAATTTGAAACAGAAAGTTACCATTCAACTATCAACAAGACCCCCGATTGATGATAATGACAACTTTATAGTAATTTTCGTTATAATTCTTGTTTTAAAATGTCCAAAGTAGCCCCTGATTTATCAAAAGAAGCCCCGCACGACGGTATTGCCAACTGTTATCAAGTTAGATTTCAGACGATTTGCGAGAGTTTAGAATTTCAAGTGCATCTAAATTTAAAACATTTTTGTAACAAAAGAGATTAATAAGCTATTTATTGTTTTGTAAATCCTATCTATTTAAATTGTTTTTTTTTTCTAATATTGTACATATAGTTGTACAAGAAAAGGTTGTAATATTAGATTAACTGCACAACTTTTATTCGAAACCACTCAGCTTGATGAATATTTTTTTATTAGCATGGTAGAACAGGTGTAGCAAAAGTCCACGAGACGCCCCTGAAATTTGGTGAAAATTTAAACAAATTTTGATAATTTTAGAGACCTTAGAGAATTTTTTTTTAGAGAATTTGTTTCGATGAAATTTGGAGATATTTCTGGACCAAATCTGGAGCACTTTCATGACATAATTCGGAGTAATGTCTCAACAAAATTAAGAGAAATGTCCAGTCGAAAATCAGAGCAAATTTTAGACGAGAATCGGAGGAATGTCTCGACGAAGAAATTCAAATGTCTTTATGAAATCCGGAGATATTTCTCGTAGAAATTTTGAGCATTTTTCTGACGAAATTCGGAGGGAAATTTGGAGACATGTTTTGGCAAAATTTAGAAGAAATTTGGAGCATTCTCATGACGCAATTCGGAGAAATATCTCGACGAAATTCGAAAAGATGTACAGACGCAAAATTCAGAAGCATGGAGATATTTTTACGATATTTTGAGCATTTGATTCCTGACGGAATTCGAAGGTATTTTTGGACGAAATTTTAAGGCTTTTTAGACGAAATTTGGAGAAAGTTTTCAACAAAATCTGGACGAAATTTGAAGCATTTTCTTGACGAAAATTGGAGAAATTTTTAGACGAAATTTTGATGATTTTTGGAGACGAAATTTTGAGGATTTTTGAAACGAAATTCAGAAGAGTGTCTGAACGAATTTCGGAGAAATTTTTCGACAAAACTTGGAGCATTTCCTGAATTTCCGATGAAATTCGGATATATTTCTAGCATTTTCATGAATTAATTCGGAGTAATGTCTCAACAAACTTAGGAGGAATGTCCAGACGAAAATCAGAGGAAATTCCAGACGAGAATCGGAGGAATGTCCCGACGAAGAAATTCCAAAGAATGTCTCATTGAAACTCAAAATAATGTTCCGATGAAATTCGCGACATTCAGAGGCATGTTCCGATGAAATTCGGAGATATTTTCTCTATGAAATTTGGAGTCTTATTATGGCGAAATTCGGAGGAATTTTTAAGCGAAATTGGGAGGAATGTCTCGACGAAATTCAGAGGGATGTTCCGACGATAATCGGAATAATTTTCAGACGAAATTCCAAGAAATGTCCAGACGCGAAATTCGGAAGAATGTCCCGATGAAATTTGGAGGAATCAAAAGAATCCGGTAGTTATCTCGTACGTCTGCCACTTGCACCACGGTCTCCTCGTAGTCCTCAGTAAATTTTGACCAATGACCGAGTACTATTTCCTAAGCCTGGAGAAGGAACTTAAACGACAGGCAACCATTTAGGATGCATACTGCAATTCGAGCGCTTAAGCATATGCCAAGAATCAACGAGTTTTTGAAGCTTCGAGTACATTTGTGTGTACTCGTGTACCTCCGGTCACCTCCGCTTTCGCAAGCAAGCTTCCGTCATACTTTTAGCAGCAGGATTCACGCTGAAGAAAAGGGCATCGAACGCCCTTGACTTTTTAACCAACGTTCCTGCAATCATTGGTCGTGAGCAACCGTTTTTGTTCTCCGATATGTCTGTCAACCAAGTTAATGAGTTCCGACGAGCTGCGCATTCCGACTAATGCAGAAAGATGACAATATGACAACTAAATTATTTGCCAATTTATGCGATAGGGCAATTCTAACATGTATCCTTAATCAAAGCTCCATGTGGCCGAAATTCCGAGAATTTCATCGATAAAACTGCCAGCTAATAATAGAAATAAACTTGCAGAAGCCTCTTTCGAATCGTAACTGTAATTAGTTAGCTTTATTGATAGTTAAAAGAATGTTTACCGTAATTAGCCTCCACTCCAAGCGCAAATTAACTTCTGTAGTGATTACACTTCAAACGAAACAAATCGACATAGATTTTTCATAATGGCCTAAATCGTGAACATGAACCATGATTGCTTTTTCTTCTGTTCAGCATTTGCGAGCTTATTTGTTTACGATCATTAGCTTATTGCTAACTCCCTACTTAAATTGAGCAATAATTCAGGAATCAAGGGCTGCTCGCGGCTTTTTCCACTTTTCTTTGACAGACACGCCTTGGAGAAACAGTAGTTTGTTCGCAGCGGTAATAATCACCGAAGAAGTGCAAAGAACGTCAATGTTTACTTTTACGACCTAGTCCCTTATGAAAACATTATATCTATCAATGTTTCTTTTACAAAGTCCAGATACAAATTCCCGCAAAAAAAGGCGTTCCACATGAATAGAAAATACGAAAATTACAAAGCGCGAAAAGGCAAACCAGCTCTGCGTTCAAATAAGCATAATGACAGACCTCGACCGCGGCGGCAACGACGACGACGACGACGACGTCGACAACGGTCACGACCGCAGCCTTCGCCATCGACATACCAGGAAACCAATCGTTAAAGTTCTCTGTCACGTGTTGTTATGTTGTGCCATTATTTGCAAGTACCCCCTTTTTCGCTCGTCGCCGTCGCGGTTGTTGGTACTGTTCCGGTGGTGCACCCGAAAGGATGCAATTTCATGTGAAATGGTGAACTTCTGAGCGCAGATGTTTCTGTTGTACAAAACATGATGTTTCAATGCGATTATGGTCCTGGCAGTCAGACCAAGAGCATCAATCATATAACAAATGCTTCATACTATTCAAATGATTTTTTGAGTACATATAGTTTTGCAGTTTCTATCAACCATCATCGTGAAAAAATAGACATAATTGGAATCTACATATAGTAGCAAGAAATAACAGTTACGAAAAAAAACCTTAATCTGTCAATCGTCACTCATCAAGAAGCTGCCTTCTTCACCAGTTGAATAGATCTGAGTTTTCTCCTACGAGCTGTGTTGCAATATCGTACCCCCGAAAAGGGCTTCATTCCGTTTTTTCATTATTCTACGGCCAATGTTGCAGTGGAAACATAAACAACAGACACGAGAACGGGGCGGAACCGTGCGTTTGAGGGAAGGAAAAGGAGGTGAGAAAAAACTTTTCAAGGGTTTATATTTATCGACTTTTCCTCGCCTGTTTTTTAAGTTCATTCCATAAGGAAAAGAGTGGCGGGTTTCGCAAAGCTTTCGATAACGGTGGTGGCAGTCAACGTCGATACCGGCGACGCAATAAAAGTGAGACATTTCGCAAGCATTTCGACTGAAGGTGGGCTATGACTTTAAGAGTTTTGGGGATGCTTCGTCGACAATGACGATTCAGACGAGTCCACCATCTACTGTCTGTGATTGTGAAAATTCCGTTAGGGTTGGCTAACTTTGCAAATCCAACATGGAGATTACTGCAACGGCTGGGCCTTGTTGTTTTATAGAGGGGTCACTGGAAATGTCATTGTCGGTTAACGATAACGGAGATGATATGGAGATATAGAGTAGCGGGCGACGAAGGTTCTTATCTCGGAAACTGAATTAAGCGGAGCGGTATTGTTGGGAACCTAATCCTTTTTTTCTCGCTCGGGTGACGAAACGACAATAGGTGAGATTGTTGTTTCCAGAATTCAGATTTTTTTTACCAAAGTGTAAAGTGATAATTGTTCTTTTTCTTTATGGCTCTACATTCCCACTGGCACTTGGCCTGCTTCTCAACTTCTATTCTATATTACATTCTATTCTAATATCATTTCCTCAGTTTCCAATTGTTTTCTTTTCTATGCCCGCCATTGCATGAGTGTGTGCATATCTTGTGTGGTTTAGCCTAATTGATACACTTTGCCCAGGGAGTCAAGAATGTTTCCCACCCGAAAACATCCTGGACCGGACCGACAAACAAACTCACCATCTCCGGATTGGCAATCCTACACCTTTGCTCGCAAAGCTAACTGAAGACCCAAAGTGATAATTGTGTTTCTTTCAAATAACTACGTTTTAGACTAAGAAAATTTGTATGAAGGTTACTTTATAATCCAGCGTAATCAGTACATCTGTTTTACCATCTTACAGCTGGGTAAGTGAAAGGCATTGCAGAAGGCAGCTCCAGGACATATCTAGATCAGCAAGAATCGCATGCTCAAGGACTAGGATTGGAATTCCATCCAAGCCTGCTGCCTTATTCAGCTTAAGGTGGTTATACAACAAAGCCACAAATCGGCCATCTTGGAAACCACGTGTTTTTTGTAGTGATTTTTCAAGAGCACGAATTGAGAAAAACCTCAATGCCCATGGGTATGAAACATCCGTAGATCGTTTGCTTACTCATGCTTAACAATCGACTTTAATTTCAGCATTGTACGACAATTATTACGCTAGATTTGAACTTTTGACAATAGGAGTAGAAAATCGTGTGGTGAATTTGAAATTCACCACATGGCTTGATTGTATAATCACCTTAAGTTTTCTTGCAGCGACGATACGCTCTTCGTTAGTCACTAGCGGTACCACGTCAGCTGACTCGTACGGTGTCGCAGGTCAGTCCAATGAGTCATGTCCTGACGATCCTGGCTGAGATCTCCGGGTATTTCTTCGGAAGTGAACTGTTGGTCATAGCAATCCATCCCCCATAGAATATCGCTTGCCACCTTGCAGTGTTCCTCGAATCAGGCTTTCCTACTACAGTTCATCTAGTATAGTTGAAAGCTCTGCTCGCTGTCTGGAAAGTCGGGCATCTTCCCAACCTATCCGCATCGGTTTTGGTGCGTCGCAACTTTTTTTCAGCTCTAAGGGCCAATTTCTTTACCTTCGCTTAGCTAGTAAGCGGTGCTTACCCATACTATTAAATCTGGTTTAGCGCCTGAACGGTGGTGAAGAAATTGGCCATAATACAGTTTTTGTGCGATTATACTCGTCCACCAGTACACCACCGGTTGGCTATTACCGATTGGCATGGTCATGTCACATGCTAGTGGCAATTAATAAAATTTCCTTTTTCTAGTATTGTGGGTATGCAGAGGGTTAACGGGTCTCTAGTAGCAACAATGACTTGGTCGGCGCCTTTATTGATCTAGATTTGTGAGCTGTTGAAACATGTACATCGTGAATAGGTAATAAATCCCAACCTCTATTTACTTAAATAAGAGTGCAATTTACACCAATTCTGATCAATCACGGAATAGTAATGTACAGTCAGTCTAAGCTAAGCTAACGCACAATAGCAGCTACATAAGTAAACACAGTTTCCGTTTGATATAACGAAACCGCACATCGTTAGGAGATGCAGATGATACTATCTCCTGGATAGTCACTGTTTCGGATTTATCCACAATCTAACAGTCGTTCCCAGCAGGGTGCGGCACGGGTCAGGCAACAAAGCGAGATCAGTTATATTTTCATGAACCAAGTGTTGTAGCAGCGCTTGCGCTACTTCGCAGTGGTGCGCCCTGGCAGATTTGAACCTTGTGATCTTCAGCTCCACATCTCCGACATAGCCTACTCCGATCAGGACATTTACAGTCATACGACTTGTACCCGTAATCGAATCACTTGGAATACCGTGGAAAATCAAATTTCGGACACCCTCAAACTTCGGACGCTTCAATTCGTATGGGAAATTTTCTGAAATATTTCATCGAAATGTTTCGTCAAGCTGGATCGGAAGGATTAATAGTTTTAGCTTGTTTTAGTATAGTTACATTCTAACAAGGCATGTTAAAACAATGCAACGAATTTTTTAAAAGACAGTCTGAGCTGTGCAGTGCGAATTATTTTCATTTATTCTTCCCGGTACTGTGTAATCATGTGTCCGAAGTTCGAATCTTTGTGTCCGAAATATGAATCCAACCCAGACGGTGTCCGAGGTTTGACTCAAACAGAAGCCGGACATTTTCATAAATTGCAAACATTTTCCGTAATATCTTGCACACATTAAATACGTACCGTCAACTGGGGGGAAGATGATCATTTTTAAGACAAAACATGCAATAACAATATGTGTTTACATTTTAAATCCAAACAAATATTTTCAAAACATGTACTGCTATACGTTGCAATAATCAACAACTTTAGTTTTCTGAAATTCGCATTTATTAAAATAAATTAAATTATCACACATTTTTTTAGTAATCTGGTTTGGGGTGAAGTTGATCAAGACAGCTCTACTAAAATAATTATGACCTAGTAGTCAAAATACACTAGGTTTTTTGTATGAATGTTGAATTTACTACGTAAAGAAATCTACGGAGTCAATGAAACGAAAATAGCGTCATTTATGACTATCTCTCTCTTTCTTCCACAAAATACATTTTCATGATTATAATCGAAAAACTCGGATTTCTACCTAGCGGTAACATTACTTGAACGGAGAATATTGTTGACTACCGTTTCATAAAAAAATTTGGCACTTTTGACTGACACATCAAATGATCATCTTCACCTCAATGATCATCTTCCCCCCAGTTGACGGTAGTTCAAAGATGAATACTGTACTTAGTGATTGCAATGGTGATTTAAACGGTGTGACTTAAAAATTAAAATGTCAGTAAACAGGTTGATTTTATAACAGGAAGTGCTTAAGCGTCCGATGTTTAAGTTTGCACGGTACACCCAAAAAAATCTGCACGTTGTTTCCACCTGAAACCCTAGTAGATTTTTTCCACCACCAATTGCGGTAATTCAAGTAGAGTCTACCTGATTCTCTCACAGATTAACATTCTAAGTGAAAATCGCGTAAGCCTTAGGTGAATTTTTAGGTGAAATTCTCTGGTCACGTAAGTTTAACGGGCTTGGTGGTCATATGGCTATCGCTTCTGCCGCATATACAGGAGGTCGTGGGATCAATCCCAGGACCGTTCCATTCCTCCTACTTTGTACATTTTCATATATTTCTCATGTTCTAGCAATCGCTAGAACTGGAAATGGGCGTTCATACCGTTTCCATCTTCTGTCCCTATACCTAGCAGGTAACTGTTAGAAATCAAAATGAAATAAAAAGCTAGCTTCGACATCCAATTAGAATAATACACCACAGTACTATCACATTGGCAACCCGTTAACCAAGACGAACCTCTGCCATAAAACCTAACTCCCAGACTCCAATAAAATTCCGCAGGAACTCGTGGCAAGTGCAGAGGTGTTCTCGGCTTGCAGTGGGCGAGTGACTGCATCATCAATTTAAACGCCTCACTGATGTCTCAGTGCAGTCAGCATGCAACCGGCTTCATTTATTTCGTTCAGTCTTCGACACTGTATTATCTCCACTGGACATAGGAATTTCACCTAAACCCCAATCACCCAGCACCTACTCGGTCAACTTTTTATACTCGGAACTTTTCCACTTCAAGACGAGCCATTTTCACTCCCTCGACTGCAGCTCTTGCGGCTTTCTTCTTTTTTTTCGCCTTTTTGAGAAGCACAACCTCTATTCAGAGCAGCCCTTCCTCCCGACGGACTTGAACTATTCTCTTTGATGGAGGCTTTGCGCTTTTTCTTAGGGTCGGCAACCTGCTCGACCTTCTGGCGAATCTTATGTCGATTTCGTCTTTAAAAAGTTGCAACCTAGGTTGGAACCAGTGTTGCATTTTGAACTGAACGCGAGCTAAGAATAGCATGTGCGTAATATTATTCATATAGCAATACGGTTGAAACAGTTAGAATCAAATTCAAGTTGATCAAATGTGCAATGATGAATCGAATTCAATAATATTTAATTTGTCAAAAAAAAATCCTCGAAATGTCTAGCAGCCAAAGCAGCAGCAATGAATTTCTATAATGTGGCAACTTGATTGAGAACTTCAAATTGTAGCTGTCAGTAAAATAACCATTCGAGTAGTACCGCTAATCCTTTACATATAAGTCAGTAAAAGTTTATTCGAAAACTTAAAATGATTTCCAGAAATAGAATAAAACAAGCTTTTCGTTTATCATATGATGGAAGATTAATATGTAGCTAATAACAGATGAAATCGCTTTTACTAATCGCTAAAAGTAAAATGTACTGTGAACCCAATTAGATCTTCTCCTTATTCCTGCTTGGAATAATCTGCATCTACCTATTTCTTTTTTCCAACATCCAATCAACAGAACTACTAAGCTATAATTTCTTTAAAAAAAGTTGAATAAACAAAAAAATTGTAATGAACTTGACTAGAAATAACGTGAAATGTGGCATGTAAAATCATTGCAAACAACAAGATAAAGCTTTCTTTATTTTTGAGTGAAGAAAATTGATGATTCATTAAGTATGTTGAAGCCTTATTTCCATGAATAAAAAGACGTTTTCTTCCGATTATCCGGTTTCCATGCTCAAATTGTTGATTATCAGGGATCTACTGCTCATAACTTGAATTTTAATCAGCAAATTTCCGCATTTTGTACTATTCTAAAAATTGTGAATATAATTATTTTCTTTAACAAAGAGGCATTCGAATGAATACTTATTTAAACGGATTGAACTTGAATAATTGAGTTTGCTTGCAAAAAAGGCGGCCAGACAACAGCACTCCAAGCAGATGTTAACATTGACAAGCTGCTGAGCGAATGACAGAGTTCATACTACGTTCGTTCAAAGCCTCCTTCGAGTTCAGTTTTTTAATAGGATGTGCCAATTAGTCATTAAAAAACGTACCGATTTTCTGTCAAAATCCTACCGGTTGTTGATTGGGTGAAAATGACAATCGATTACTTCGATCGGCGGTATCGCAATTTCAAAAGGGCAGCTTGTTGTTACCTTGGCCGTGTTTTGCTGGGTAAATAAATTGAAATTTATGAAAAAATTCTAAAATTTGATTTTAGATTTTTTGGATTAAATTAATTTATGCTAGATTGCAAATGGTGTATGCGTGAGTCTTAAGTGTTATACTAATTTAGAACACTTGATTTGAAGCATTATTTACCAACTTTTCACCCCTTTAATTCTAAAACTCATATAATTCCATGTTAAAACTTTTTTTCTTGTAGTACATAGCATCTTTTACTACGAATAATGGAAGAAATGCACGAGAAAACATGATTTTTTTTACATATATTGTTCATCGGATTTTGCATAAGAATTATTTGGAAGCACTGGCCACCACCTCGTCGAAGCAACCGACTGAGGAAACAACAAGGCAGTCACAATTCAATTGTCACATCCTATCCTAGATCTGAACGCGTGATCTATTCATAAGCTCACAGGTTCAGTTCATTTTTTGTGAACGCACATTGAACGCGTTCAAATGCACCACTGGTTGGAACCAGTTCCAACCTAACTGCTGTCAAAACGTTTTTTTATTCACTCAGGTTGGAAATAGGTTCGCACCTAGGATGTTCGCACTAAAGACACTATAAACAAAGACGCGAAATCTGATCCCTGGACAAACAAATCAACCGGCAGCCCCAAATGCGCAACACTGCTGATCGGGGTCTATAAAATTTTCAAGATATTAAAATATTGAATTTGTATCGCGTTCACCAACTTAAATCGGATTGTGAATTCACTACAAACAAATAAAACTCATTTTCAACCATTTGTTGAGGTCGGTTAGCCCAAAATCATATCATCTAGAAATAATAAAACAATAAAATTGAAACATGTCTTTAGAATGGCTCTCATCAAATGTTATGCGCGATTTTTTGGAATGACAGGTCTCTTGCTCGATTGGAATGACACTGACAGTAAACTTGGAATTCCAATTGGAACATTTCCCGTCATTGTTTATAGTGTCTTTAGTTCGCACTAGTTCCAACCGCAAAGCTGTTGGGTTCGCACTGTGTTGTTTCACAGTTTCGCATCAGGTTCACCAAAACAACTGCACTTCAACTGTCAAAACCATATGGGTGGAATAAACAAACCAGCCTGGTGGCATCCCTTTCTCACACAATAGACTTATACAGGGGTTCATCGAATTCACTCGCCCCATGGATTTTGACATTTGAGCGGGTCGTCTTCTCGAACAAAAGTTCATTTTGCGTTCATTATGCGACCCGCTCAAACGTCATAATTTCTTGGGGGAGTTCATTTTGCGTTAGTCTATAGCAAGATGAATACACCACTAGGTGTTCCAATCTGTCAAATTCACGATTCAGCCATCTTGGATTTTAGTATGGGAGAGCCAACCGGTTTGTTTATGTTTTGCACCTAAAATGAATTTTTCACCCCCGCCTTCTTCTCGTCCATAAATTGGGCACATTGAAACACCTAGCTGTGTATATATCTTGGTCTATAGGTTTGTTTTGCAGCCAACATTACGCAACCGTATCCCACTGACAGCTCTGTATCCTAATGAGAATCAAATGTGATGCTTGTAAACAAAACACATACTACCATGAATTTTACACTGAGATGTTGACTGCAAAAACAAACCTGAAACAAACCGAACGGAAATACAAACACGAGTAAAAACGAAACTGTTTGTGCATTTAATAAAGACTGCGCATCGAATTACGTTTTAAGCTTCCCCCAAACACACGCGACACGACAGTCGCGAAGCGATTCTATCGCTTGGCGACAGCGATTCTGTCGCTGTTGGTGTGGAAGCGTAAATAGATTATTGCCTGCAGCGACCCAACGATAGAATCGCGGCGACTAGTTGTCGCCGTCGCGGCGATGAAATCGCTTAGGTATGGTGGAGCCTTTACGGTATTTTTTTTATTCCCAATGATATTTATTTACATTTGCATTATATTTGAATTCCCTTGAGACTTTTTTAGTAATCCCAGTAAAATTTGTTTAAACCGAAATATTATGGGCCTTTGATACTTCATTTGCAATTTGATCGAAAATTCCCAATTAATTATTTATTCAAGTAGTTCTTCAAGAAAATCAAACGGAAAATTCTTAAAGAATTTTTTTTTTTAATCTTTCGTTTATTTGGTAGGCTCATTTGCCATGAAGCGCTACGGAGCCGAAATCATAATTTTCTATACATTTTATGATTCTTATATATAGAGTTAGTTTTGGGGAACCGAAAGACTCGCGGTTTGGTCGAGGTTAGGGAATACAAAAAAAAGTAGGAAGGGAGAGGAATTTAGGGTGCTTAATTAATTACAATGCTGATGTTCACATGGTTGGCATTCTTGGTGATGTTTCACATCTGTAAAGGGACAAAGACACATTTCCTTGGGGAGACAACAATTTTAAAGAATTCTTATAATTCTTCCAAGTATTCCTCCTTGAAGTCTTCTCTGAAAGTTTCTCCAGGAATTCCTTTGAAAGTTCCTCCATAAGTTCTTCCGGAAGTCCCTCAAAAGATTTCTCCGGAAATCCCTACAGAAATTCCACCCGAAGTCTATCCAAGAATTCTTCCGGTACTCCTTACAAGAATTCCTTCGGAAATGGAATTTCTCCGAAAGTTCGTCCTAGAATTCCTCTGAAAGTTCTTTCAGATATTCCTTCGGAAGTACCGGAGTTCCGGAAGTCTCTCAAGAAATTCCCTAGGAAGTCTCTTCAAAAGTTCCTTCAGAAATTCCTCGAAAAGTTTCTCCGGAATTTCCTCCAGAATTCCTCTAGAAGTTCCGTCAGAAGTTCCTCCATAAATACCTCCGGAAGTCCCTCCAGAAATACCTCCGGAAGTCCCTCCAGAAATTCCTCCAAGAATTCCTTCGGAAGTTCCTCCAGAAATTCGTCCGGAAGTTCTTCCAGGAATTCCTGAAAGAACTTCCGGAGGAATTCCTGGAGGAACTTCCGGATAAATTCTTGGAGGAATTCCTGGAGGAACCTCCGGAGGAATTTCTGGAGGAACCTCCGAAGGAATTGCTGGAGAAACTTCCGGAGGAACTTCCGGAGGATTTCATGGATTAACTGCCGGAGGAATTTCTGGAGGAACGTTCGGAGGAATTCCTGGAAGAACTTCCGGAGGAATTCCTGAAAGAACCACCGGAGGAAATCCTGGAGGAACTTCCTGAGAAATTCCTGGAGGAAGTTCTATAGGAATTCCTGGAGGAATTTCTGGAGGAACTTCTAGAGGAACCACCGAAGGAATTCTTGGAGAAACTTTCAGAGGAAATTCTAGAGGAACTTCCGGAGAAATTCCTGACGGTACTTCTGGAGAAATTCCTGAAGGAATTTGAGTAGCATTTCGAGAATGAATTTCTAAATTTTTCTACTTCCGGAAGATTTTTTGGGAGAATTTCCTGAAGAAATTTTCAAAGGAATTTCTGAAAGAATGTTCCAAGGGTTTTCTGAAGGAAGTTCCGAAAGAATTTTTGAAAGAACTTCGAAACTTTTCTAACGAACTCCCGAGCTCCAAACATAACTTCAGTAAGGAGCCAAATTTTCAAATCAGCTTCCTCTCTGGCATCCGCCGCTTGGTTCACCACCAACTACTTCTCCTCAATAAGGGTTTGAATCCAGAGATATACCTCCCAACTGGCCTCCATAGAGACTCCCATTACTGCTCTGCCTGTCGACACTGCTTGACACAGTGGTTGTCCAGAAAGAATATGATCTCGTCCGTGATATCCGTGTTTACTTTTCATCTGGGCAAAACGACAAAACGATTTAACCTACGGATTCCCAAAAAAAAATGAGCTAGGTATATTCCAGATTATTTATAATTACCTTTCCCATGATAATCGTACACTTCGTGTTGTCCGGAGCAAAACCGAATATAATTTCATTCCTGGTCGCTCGTTCTTGGACCGCCAATCTCCTACTCGCACCTTCTCGATTGCACACAGTCAGCGAGTGCGGGCTCTACCCGGAGCCCGGAGCTAATAATCCTTTTTGTTGGTTTTTTCTTCCGGCATACGCAATAATGTCCAGCCCACTGTAATCTGCCGCATTTTATCAGATTGCCGATGACTGTATTTTTGTACACTTGGTACAACTTGTGATTCATGGCGAAATTTCCACCACGCCGCCAAGTATTGAACGCATACATTCGATCGATACTGCAACCAGTGTGAAGCTCGACAAGAAAATGTGTCCATCTGATCAAGAAGAACTTCAAATCATGCAGGCAGGACATCCCATATAAAGAAGCCGTAGGTTCTTTGACAGATATTGCACAAACAACAAGACCGGACATTGCGTTCGCTGTCAACGCTGTCAAAATTCCGAAATCGATTTTTTTATTTTTGAGGCCATATGTCTTAGAAATGCAAGAAACGTCGAGATCTGGTGTTGATTTCTGAAAAAAAATAACTTTTTGTGATCGATTTTTTATGCCAAATGTCTTTCAAAACAATTGTTTTAGATATAACACCACATTTCGATGTTTCATGTATTTCTTAGACATTTGGTATCAAAAAAAGTTTAGATTTCGATTTTTTTTAAGTCTCCAAAATTTTTAAAAGTAATTTTTTTTGAAAAAAAAAAATTCCGTGGTAACGGCCATCAAAAACAAACATTTCAATTTCGAAATTTTCCTTTACACCAACTATCCCTCCCCCTCTTCTTTTGAAAATTTTCGTGTTTCAAAGAAGTCAAAATTTGACCGCTTTGTTCAAACACTTAACGAAGTCCGATTGAGCTGAAATTTAGCATAGGGACTTTTTTTCGAAGAGATGAAACTTTTGAGCACTACCCGTTTTTAAAATTCAAAAAGTCGATTTTCATTGGCACCCCACTAGACAGCTTTTGGGGTTGGAGCTAGTGCGAAACACGAATACAAAAACATACACTTCGAAAAAAATTAGGTTGTAACTTGAATCAAACTCGAAACATAAGTCGAACTGCCAAAAAAAATTATAACTAATTCTGCTTCGCTTTAAAATAAAATCAACATTGCCCATGATTGCATATCGTTGTATTGGGATATCTGCATATTTTCTGAATTTGTGAATCACTGTGACCACCTGACCACCAGAATAATAATTCTGGCAACTTACCATAGATAAGCAACATGGAATAGCAATGCGTATTTTACTTTCCTGGAATTTGCTTAAAACGATTCACAGACTTAGCACAACATCAACGTCAACTAAATACAAATATGCGATCATGGTCAGTACAATGAATTGTAAACTCTTTTAACCGAAACTACACCAAAGATAATGGCGGCGTCAAAAAGAAACAACTCCTCCACTGTAATCATGCTATGAAACATACCAAACCCAACGTTACGACAAAGTGATGCTTTAATTTTGTCCTCAAGTGACACAATTAATGTGTCACTTCTGGGAGGAAGGATGCTTCGCTTGTCTGGTACACTTGGATGATTAATATAAGCATCTCATCTTCGTGGTATCGTCGAGCATGTTTGCCAAACAGACGTCGCGCTAAGGAAATTTCCATCGGTCCTATATAAAGAGAACGATTTGAATTTCAAAGATGTCAAACCGTATAGCAACGAAAATTATGCTTGATGCTAAGACTGCTTGTCTGTGCTGTTTATATTGACAGCTGATGATAATTAGATAATATCAACATTGCTTGTTAATATAAATTACTATCAGACATAAGTGCGACACAATTTGTCAATCAACATTAAAGTCTCCTCCGCAATCGGTAACTAGCAAAGTATGTTGATGTTATGTGGAAGTGATTACGGTTTTATCAAATGTTATTTTATTATTTGCAAAACCCTTGCTGTTTTCTTTGTCTTTTTTTGCTACAATTAAACTTAAAGATTATGTCTAGCTTAAAGCATCTTGTGACCAAATTTAAGAAAGTTTGATAATAAATATCCTGACAATAATAGTAGTTTCACTCATTTCCAGTTTTATTTCCACCAATTAAAGCATAAGAAAATTTTCATCATTACGATTCAACTAATCCAGTGGAGTTCTTCTTTTTTTCAATGGTGCTGATGGCCACTTCAGTAGCACCTCAACTGATTTAATTTGCTACTAGTGGATAGAAAATCGGCACAAACGTATTCAATTACGCTATGATGATGATGAAAAATAATATCAAAAAACGAAAACAAAAAGAAAGAAAAAAAACCCGAATTGAAAAACAACATCAACAATAGGGCACCGGGATAGACCACCCGATGGCCAAATGAATGGGATTTAAAAATTGACGCACGGAAAATATGTGAGACGGAACGGGTGTGTCTCGATGGATGATGATTACGCCGATGATGCGATGATGGTCGGTTCGATTGAACGGCGAAACAATCGTGGCAATTGATCGAGAGGAAAAGTAAAGGTGTGCAATGACTTTCTGGACTAACTGAACATTTAGCCGTCTGTTGATGGAACACGAGCTATCATTACGCATGATTTCGCGTGAAGAGGAAAGAGGATCTTGAAAATTGGAATAATCAAGAAATGAAGAAACAGCAAGGTACAATTAATGAGGTAGAAGTAGCGGGCCGGTAGCAATAGAAGTAATAGCGGTAATTGATAAGGAGGAAGTATGTATAGTCGGTCGTGTTTGAAAGCACTGAGTTGTGAAAAAAGTTCCTCAAAACAACAAACGTCGTAGTGGTAGCGGGTGTGAGAATTGTTCTCAAAATAATCATAAATGAAAGATCGCTGCTTCTGATATTATCTAATTTTGAATAATTAGAGAGTTCAAAACGAACTCTCTTGTGAATAAAAAAATACTATTTGATTACAATCATAAATACCTGATTCGAATTAAAATTGATAGAGGAAGGAAACTCTGATTTAAGAGCGAAAAAAAAATTAATTGGTTCCTTTTTATAGAAAAAAAAAACAACTGGAGAACTTTCGGAATGACTCCGACGATAAATACGGGAAACAAATGAAAGATAAAAACTATTTTCAAAGCGTATCACACAGTTTTATCATTCTACTTTTTTGTGAACTAATCACCCATCAGCCCACACACCAGATCCATGTTTGTGTCGGTATGATAAGATCTGCACGATTTTCAACGAAACGATTATTACTGCTTGTTTGTTGCTCATTTCCCAGACAATGTTGTTTTGCCACTGAGAAAAGTGTGGAATAGGGAGAGCGAACTCAGCTAACGAATACGAATTCAACTAACGAAAAAATAGCAATAAAAAATATCGATGACAAGCATAGGAAGTGTGGCCGGAAGTGGAAGGTGGCAGGAATGGAAGTGCGATTGCACTGAACACGATTACAATGAAGTTTACGACAGTTTTAGCCAGATTTCGATCGTCGGAAACGGTGGTGATGTAGTAAACATAAAGACAAAACCAATAAAACTCGAAATAAACTTCCTCGTCGTATAGTCCCGCGAACCAAAAATAGAAACAGAGTAAAAATCAGAGGGAGATTGCATTATTCAAATGATTGAGACGTTGCATATTTTTCATTTCTTCTCTAAAAGGGTTAGGTGATGGAGAGAAAATGTTCGGTCCTACCTTCCAGCAGCCGCTGTATCAGATTATCCACATCCAGTTCGTGGTCGGACATTGTTGCTGTTGTTCGAGTTCGGCCTTCTTTTGCTCTGGTTCGTTTCGCTCGGTTGCCTCTCACTCACTGGGCTAGCTGAATCACACTCTGTCGCTAGTAGTGTAGACAGGCGCTAGTAATAAGTGGTAGTAACTGGATCAAAACCTGCCGCAACGCTTCTGTGATCGTCGATTCGGCTGGATCGTCAAGAATAGATTAGTTCCGCTCTGGAAGCGAGAGCGCTAGGAATTTTCTGTTTTTCTTCGGACACACTGACGTCAAACCGATCGCCAGCCCACCAACACGCAATCACTTTTCACTTTTTTTTTTCTTTTTTCTGAATTTGAATATTTTCTTCTCTAAACGGTTGCGTGGAAAACTTTCCACTCCTCAGGCCACAAAAACACTTCACCCACGCACGCACTTTTTCACTCTACAGAACTCGATCTTCTTGCTGCTGCTGGCGATATCCGAGCGTAAGAACACCCTCTCCGAAGCCTCCGCTAGTTCCGATTCGATTGAAGCTTTGCGCTAGAAGTGAGAAAAAAAACAAGAGGGAAAATATTGAAAATTGAAAACTAGCGAAAGGCAAAAAACATATTTCGTACGGCGAACGTCGAGCCGCGATGTTTATTAATAACTGTATCCTCCTTTTGCACCGCGCACACACCAACTAAGCAGTGTTGTGGTGGCGAGTCTTTATCGCGATCACCGGGGCACAGTGGGTAAAGAAAGAAGGACACACATAGTCACGAGAGCATTTTTTTTAACACCGAATTTAGGCTAATAAGTGATGATTACCGGTATTGCGTCGAGTCAGTGAAAATGGTTACCGCGTTATCTGTGTTTATACAAAAGTTTCAAGAAATCATGATGAATGACATTTATTTTTCGCACGTATTAGAATTCTCCGCGATGGCTTCATCATGTGTTATTTTCACTCACGAACAAATGAATTTTGTAGATCAGCAATAGACTCCTGCTTTCCATCATATGTAAACATAATTTGAAGTACGTGTAATTACTTGCGATGAATTTTGAAGCTAATAAATATGAAACGGACGAACTAGAACTATTCGAGATACGTTTGTTTTACGACTTAACGTCCCTAATAGAACTTGCGCTGTCTTACAGCGGAGTAGGAATAAATACCAATTGTTGGCATTCTAAGCTTACGCCAAATTGAAATAATGTAAGAAAAGTCTAAAACAACACTAAAAGGTGGATAAATCTTGTTTTTCACGCCGAACGCAACTTGTTGCAAGCCATTCGGATGAGCAGAAGTGATGTTTCCCAAACAGGGTCCTCATTGCGTATCTCCTTTCGATAGCTCTTTCGTGTGACAGTTTGCACGGTTTGCTGGTTTCGAGTCGAGATGCGCAATGCCACCCCAGGTTTGAGTATTTTAGTATTTTTTGGTCATAACTTTTGATCCAATAGTACGATCGAGCGATTTTTTTTGCCCCTTATGATTGCTATGATCAGTGTGGGTTTTTGAAAGTTGACAAGTGATTATGCCGGAAGAACTAGTCTCGTTTGACCAAATGAACACCGTACTGCGGAAATCAGCTAACATAATCCTCTTGAAAACTTTCAGGAATGTGGTTTGGTCAGTCAAGTCAGTCACATAGGACAAAGTCTAGTCAAAATGTAAATTTGAATAAGTCATTATTGTTTGCATGTATGTTAGGCGTTGATTATTTATTGAGTCGACTCTATAATTGTGAGTTTTATAATTAATGTGAAACACAACTTCTAGAGTGTCCTGAGAATAGGTCTCATTCATGTGCAAAAAAGAGTTTCTCTTTGCTTCCATTCTCTTTCGATTATTACAACACTATACTAAAGTTTACTTTGGATTTATTGGCAGATATCTCAAGACAATATCTTTAACTAGCGAGCTGAAGTAAAAACAAGCAAAAAAATGCATTACTAGCCTATCTATTAGCAAAAGAGAGCTTCTCTTTTGCACAAACGACCCACTCTCAAAGCAATCTAGACTTGTCTTTTATATTTTACATCTGTTATTGTCACTGTGTTGTTGTCGGTTGTCTGTTTTAACATAAAGGTCTTATTATTGTTAGATACAGTATGTATAAAACTACAAAAGAATTGTATTGCCTTACAAATCCTATGTCCTTCCTCTATCTATCAATATCTTCTTTTTCCTTTTATCAATCTCTATCTTCTCTTTATAGCTCACCCCAGAATGCTGGTTCGCATTGTTTCCTATCGTTCTGATGTGATAATCCACAAAGAAATCCGTTGCTTGTCACTTTTATTCAAAAGAGGGGAAGTCGACGAAGAGAATCCTCTCTTGCGACATTCGCCCTTATTTCAGATAGAGCTTGATGTTTCTAACCAATGGTACAGTAAACTTCTTCCTTGGCTACTCTAATCAATTTCTCAAACACAAATTAAAAAAAAAATCCTATCTAAATCTATAATGTTCAATATTATTTCATTTGATGATCAATCTAATTTTTTGCCTTTCTCGTACAACTAAGTTGTACCGAAAGGCTATCATTTCACTCCCAAAACGAACTTTTTATAGAAGCCTCTGAGACCCATAGTATTATATACCAATCGACTCAGCTCGGCGAGCTGAGCACATGTCTGTCTGTCCGTGTGTATGTATGTGTGTATGTGTGTGCACAAAAGCTATAAAAAACATTAGACAACTTTTCGTATAGTAATCCTTAACCGATTTTCTCGCAACAAGTTTCATTCGACAGGGGACAAAGCCTTGTTGATCACTATTGAATTTTATAACGATCGGTCATTGCGTTTGAAAGTTATGAAGAAAATGGTACATCGGACCATATACACTCCATATAAGGTTGGTGTCTCAACTAAATGCGAGAAAGGCACCACCAACGCTAGGTGGATTAATCTGGGTTTTTTTAATTCCACGTTTTTGCCTTTCTCGTACAACTAAGTTGTACCGAAAGGCTATCATTTCACTCCGAAAACGAACTTTTTATAGAAGCCTCTGAGACCCATAGATGAGACCCACCAATCGACTCAGCTCGACGAGCTGAGCACATGTATGTCTGTCCGTGTGTGTGTATGTGTGTGTGTATGTGTGTGCACAAAAGCTATAAAAAACATTAGACAACTTTTCGTATAGTAATCCTTGACCGATTTTCTCGCAACAAGTTTCATTCGACAGGAGACAAAGCCTTGTTGATCACTAGTGGATAGCGATCGGTCATTGTGATTAAAAGTTATGAAGAAAATGGTACATCGGACCATATAAACCCCATATAAGGTTGGTGTCTTAACTAAATGCGAGAACGGCACCACCAACGCTAGGTGAATTAATCTGGGTTTTTTTGCTGATTTCTGGTTTGCTATGATGTCAAGACTTATCATCAGAACCAATGCACAGTTTATATAAGAAATATTCATTGTTATGGAGAAACATTAATTCAGATTCCTATCATTAAGCTATTTTAGGGACATAGTTGGAAGAGTACCACGATGGCAGTCAATATGGCACCGGATCTTCCACGGGTCAATACCACACCTCCCGCACTCCTCTCCCACCAACATTCGAATGCATCGAACAGCACCGAACAAAAGTTTGATATTCAAATTACTAACCTGCTCACAGCATATTTACTTACTTCCCGTGATAATCAATATGTTTCTTCAATGAGTCCTATGCATTTAGGCACAAATTATAGCATAAATCAGCAGTTTCGTGCCAATTTAATAGCCGTTCGCGATTAGGTGGGCTTATCACTGCACTTCACTGCTTCCCAAAGGGTATTGAAAAAAACAAGTTTTCACACACTTCTCCGCAAATGAGCAGCCCGAAATGTTGATGGAATACCAATTAGACATCACTTTTCGAAATCAGTCACTTGTTTGAAGCGAAAACTTAATAAAAACTGCTATTTTTGACCAAAAAAAACACTAAAAACGGATCGCGGAGCGAATGTAAACATCGCATCGGAACCGGCAGCAGCAAACTAATATTTAGGGTGGCTCAAAAATTATTTTGCTTCGCCACGCTCAGTCGAATATGTTTCATATCCTGGGTATCTTCCGATAGTTTGGGCTGGTTTGAATAGGGGCTTACCGTGCACAGGTTGGTTCAGGTTTGTATGAGAGTTGATATGGCGAGGTTGAATTTTACATTATTTTGATTGTGGCGCTTAGTCATTGGGCCCTGGCGAGGGGGGAGACCATATGACTGGATGAAATATTCAAGAGCTTTGACTGCATAGACATTCCATATCGAATTGTCTTTCCGATAGTTTGGAGTCGATTCTAATCGAGGTTGCGAATACTTAGCATGATAATTAGGCTCCTCAGAAAGCATCAGTGTAAAAGCAAACGTGTAATTCAACAAAATAGCCGGAATTTGTCTGTGATATCTATCGCACCGGGAACAGATACTTCATACAAAAAGTGTGACATGGGAGTGAGCGGGGTATAAAATGCTATTTTTGTGTTACGTAATCAAAGGATCTTTCTCAAAGTGCGGTGTTCATTCAGCTATGTGGGTTCTCTTTTCGCCAGCGTTTGGAGGAGAAGCACTGTAGCCAGTGTAATGAAAGCTTTAGTTTCCCATACTGCTCAATCAGTTTTTGTTCAAATCGGCTTTTGGAGGACACTCGGAGCATGGGACGGAATCGATTGAACGTGGTGGAGCTGGGTCGTTTTTTGAACCACCCTACTAATATTCTTTGTTTTTTTTTACAAATACGACACCAATACTACTACAGTATATTACAGTTTTTATTGTACCAATACTTTCAAAGCTTTGTTTTGGTACTCAACCCACCTTCACCTTAAATTCATTTAATTGCATCGACATTACTATTTTGAATTTTCCAACCTGATAAGTCTAAATAGTTCTCCACTCCCAATTGAAAACATTCTGAAATTTTAATGTCTCTAAAATATAAGAATGATCTATTGTGATTCATGACTTCTCAATTTCAATCTATATTACAACCTATCCTATCCTGTGGCCACGCGTTGGCTTCGCTACTTATAGTTGACGAGAAATTGGTTAATCATGGGTGCCAATGAGCCCTAGCGGATCCTCCATGTAAAGCGCTTTACCTGATAAGTATGTCGGGACAGCCTACAAAGCAGCCGATCCACTATGAATCGTTAGAGGCGCACTGAAGTGCTCCAAATGTGATGTGATACACAGATGAATATTTTCTTCAGTACCGTCAACCCCCGTGACCTTGGCTAGGGTAGTACGATCGGGCGATTTTTAATAGAAAATATTATGGAAAAGGATTCGCCGTCGAAAGCAACTTGTTGCGAGCAAATCGGTTAAGGTTAAGTTCCTAAAAATTGGGTTAGTTTTTTTTTTGTACACAGTACTTAGTATAAAAGAAAGGCAAAAGGATAGCCTGCTAGTACGACTTTTGATCAGGTCAAGGAAGGTTACTTTAAGGAGATACAATTTAGAATACAGTGAGCTAAAAATCAAGATGCATGTCATTCAGTGACAACTTCATTTCGATGATCCACAGCAACGATGATATACCGACCGTGAACAAACGTCACTACCTGCTACAGTCTCTTGAAGAGACTGGAAGACGGAAGCGGACAACTATGCATCGACGTGGGATGCGTTGATGAAGCGTTATGACATCAAGCGGTTCCTGAAGAAAGAACTGCCATCAATAAATAATCCGCCGCGGATCTCAACACATTAGTAGGCGACTTTCAGTGGCATGTGAAAGCTCTGGCCGAGCACCGAGAGACTGTTTTCCACTGGAACACTCCACGTATCTTCATTCTTTTTAAGAAGCTAGACTATTCAACTCTTCGTGCTTTTCGTATGCTGCAGTCTGTAGCCAGTGACTTACAGTAACGATATCCGCCGACTAGCTTCAAGATGGCCGAACCTTCAGCCAAGAAAACGCCTTCGTTCAAATCCTTGACAAACCCAGCCACCGCCGAAGTCATGTCAAATGCTCAACTCTGCCCTGCATCCAGCCAAAAGCCTTCAGTTGCATCAATGCCCGACTTTTAACAAGCTATCCATATCCCAATGGCGAGAGTTGATAGTACAGCGGAGCTTGTGACTGAACTGTTTTAGGCTTGGCCATTAAGCATGGATTTACAAATCTGAATTCTGTTGCTCGAGAACATATGTAGCAGCCTCAAAGTCAAGGTTAAGGACATAGTTGGAAGAGTACCAGGATGGCAGTCAAAATGGCACCGGAGGTCAACCCCACACCTCCCCTACCCCTCTCCCACCAATATTCGAATGCATCGAATAGCGTCGAACAAAAGCTCAATATTCAAATTACTAACATGTTCACCGCATATTGAATTACTTCCCGTGATAATGAACATATTTCTTCAAGGAATCCCACGTACTTCGTCTCGCATTATTGCATAAATTAGCAGTATCGTGCCAATTTAATAGTCTTTTGGTGGGTTTATCACTGACTTCTTCTCAAAGGGCATTGAAAAAAAAAGAATTTTTCACACACTTATCCGCAAAGGAGCAGCCCGAAATGCTGATGGGATGCAAATCAATCTTCACTTTCTAGAACTAATCTCTTGTTTAATGATTAAAAATATTCTTCTTTATCTAAAAAATTAGCTTATTCAGCTAAATTTGTTTGTTGGCAAGGGTATCCCTCAACGATACCGAAAGGAATCCAGTGTAAATTCTTCTGGAATTGGAATACTTGGATGAGTCTGAAAGGAATTCTTTAGAGATTCCAATGAGAAATCTTCTCGGATTCTGACGGGAATCTTTCCCAGAAATTAGAAACAAGCTCATTTGTCTTCCACTCATTTCATTAAAATATGGTGAATATGGTAGATAAATCATTTGTCTTCAATTTTTTAAGTAATTCATTATGCTATATGTTGAAAATTGAAATCACGGCTAACTAACTTTTCAAATCCTAGTTTTTTTTTCCTAGGGAGGGCTAACCCCACAACCCCCCTTATTTACGCCAATGGTTTTATCATGTCAAAAGTAAATGATCTTCAAGAGCATGCTCCATATATGCCTTAACATGAAAACCGCATCAAAAATTCAATTATAACACGAAAATAAACTTTTAAATGTAAATTTTTGCTGAATAGGTAGAATTATTATAAGCTTTAAAGTTTATAAATGCAGTCTTGATATAAAACTGAATAAAATACAAGTCAAAAATGCATTACAATCAAAAGATCTATAATTGAATATTGTGCACACGTGTTTTTTTTTAATACAAAATCTACCAACATTTTTTTTTTTTTCAAAACCCCACAGAGCAACATATTAGGCCTTAATATGTGAGCACAAGTTCAAATTTCAGTTCCCGAATATAAGAATATTATTCTATGTTAGATTCATTACGGATTAAAAAGACCCAATTGCGGGGGCACCGGTTCTGATGATGCATTTCAACTTGTTTCATAGAGCTGTGTGAAAAAAATATGATCCCCAACATAACATGAGTGAGAACAAAGCGTTTTATCAAAGCCCCTCGGTGGGGATCGCCTATCCGAACCAGTTTTTTTTCTAACTTGTGTACAAATGCGATAAACTTGTTTTCATGGCTTGTTATGATTAGAAAAGGTTTTTGTCTCTCTTTTATCGTTGCTTGTTATCTATTGAGAGCGATTTCTGCAAACCCTGGTAATGATGTCTCCAGGAGCTGATCCTACTAATAAAAATGGTGAGGATATCTCATATTTTTTGTTGATTGTTTAGAATATCAATATCTGAAATGGAGGACAGTTTGGATTGTTGTAGCACTACGAGGAACATTTAAATGGCGCTGAGAGTACAGGCAATGAAAGTCAAGGCAGCGGAGAAGATGACTACGTCAGTTTAACGGACGATGGAAGCCAACCAGCCCCCACCTTGAGGGAAGTTAAGGATGCTATCCAACAGCTAAAGACCAATAAAGCAGCTGGTAAGGATGGTATCGGAGCTGAGCCCATCAAGATGAGCCCGGAAAAGCTAGCCACTTGCCTGCACAAACTGATAGTCAGAATCTGGGAAACTGAACAGCTACCGGAGGAGTGGAAGGAAGGGGTTATAGGCCCCATCTACAAGAAAGGCGACAAGCTGGAGTGTGAGAACTTTCGAGCGATCACCATCCTTAATGCCGCCTACAAAGTGATATCCCACATCATCTTCCGTCGTCTGTCACCAAAAGTGAATGGATTCGTGGGAAGTTATCAAGCCGGCTTCGTTGATGGCCGCTAGACAACGGGTCATATCTTTACTGTACGACAAATCCTTCAAAAATGCCCTGAATACCAGGTCCCAACGCACCATCTGTTCGTTGATTTCAAGGCGGCATACGACAGTATAGACCGCGTAGAGCTATGAAAAATTATGGACGAGAACATCTTTCCTGGGAAGCTTACCATACTGATCAAAGCAACGGTGGATGGTGTGCAAAACTGTGTGAAGATTTTGGGCGAACACTCCAGTTCGTTAGAATCGCGCCGGGGACTAAGACAAGGTGATGGACTTTCGTGCCTGTTGTTCAACATTGCGCTAGAAGGTGTGCGAGAGCCTGGTGTAACAGCCACGGATGACATGGACATAGTCGGCCGAACATTTGCAAAGGTGGCAGAACTGAACACCCGCCTGAAACGTGAAGCAACAAAAGTTGGACTGGTGGTGAATGCGTCAAGGACAAAGTACATGCTTGTGGGCGGAACCGAGCGCGACAGGGCCCGCCGGGGAAGCAGTGTTACGATAGAGGTGGTGAATTCGTCTACCTCGGATCCTTTCTAACGGCTGATAACAATGTCAGTCGTGAAATACGAAGGCGCATCATCTGTGGAAGTCGGGCCTACTACGGGCTCCAGAAGAAACTGCGGTCAAAAAAAATTCGCCACCGCATCAAATGTATCATGTACAAGACACTAATAAAAGACCGGTGGTCCTCTACGGACATGAAACATGGACAATGCTCGAGGAGGACTTGCAAGCACCATCTTTGGCGGTGTGCAAGACGGTGTGTGGCGGCGAAGAATGAACGAGCTCGCCCAGCTCTACGATGGGCAGGGCATGTTGCAAGAATGCCGGACAGCAACCCTGCAAAGATGGTGTTCGCTTCCGATCCGGCAGGGACGAGACGACGTGCAGCGCAGCGAGCGAGATGGGCAGACCAGGTGCAGAACGACTTGGCGAGCGTAGGGCGTATTCGAGGATGGAGAGATGCAGCATCGAACCGTGTATTGTGGCGTCAAATTGTTGATTCAGTGTTATCTGTTTAGATGTAGACTAAAAAATGAAATGAATGAGTGTAATGTTCTTAGAATTCGCCGTTTCACGCCGGAATTATTATCCCGGTGTATCTTCAGGGTGTCTACTCATCTGTAAAAACAAAATTCCCTGATTTTTCCAGGTTTTTTCCAGGTGTTTCACATTAATTTCCAGGCAAAAACAAACGAGCCATATATAGATTTTAGCAGCAAAATAATCAAAAGAAAAATATTATTTTTAAGAATTGGTGGCTTCATAAAAACAATGTTGTAAATTACTTAAGAAATTCCTCCAGGTATTCCCTTGAAAATTTCTCCATAGATTCCATCGGAAAATCCTCCAGATTTTAAGAATTGCTTCAGAACTTTCTCCAGGATTTAATTTAAAAATTTCTTTGCTAAAACTTTAGAAAACATCTCAAGGAATTGTTCCGAAAATTCCTTTAGAGATGCATTAGGCGATTCCTTTACGATTTTTCTAAATTCCTTCAGATGTTTGTTCGAAAATGTCTTGTGAAAATCCCTCGGAAATACCTTTATAAAATACTTTGTAGATTTCTTCAGATATTCTTCTGAATTTTTAGGAATTTCTTTGGAAAATTGGTTAAGAATTCTATCGGAAATTTCTTAGAATTTTATTTCAGCTTCTTTTTTTAAAGAAACTTAAGAAAACTTCTTAAAAAAATGTTCCGGAAATATGTTTGGGAATTTCTTCAGGAAATTCTTCAGAACTTCTTACGAAAACTCCTTCAGGAAATGTGTTGATGCAAAAATATGAGATTGCTGGGCCCATAACGTTAGGCATAAGGACGTTAGGCATAATACAGTAGACGTTCGATAACTGCAAGTCATTTAACTGCAATGCTTTTTAACTGCAATCCGATAGTTGCAACAGTTTTGCAGTTATCGGACCGCTAAACTTCAAACTGATGTCAAACTCAATGACAGCTGCATTGCGCTGCACATTTAGATGCACTTTTATTGCATCTGACGTCGATTGACAACTGTTTGACGTCTAGAATGCGTTGCAGTTATCGAACGGCTACTGTACCTTCTTTATGTCGTGGGCTGTTTTTGAGGCATTTTATGCTTAACATCCTTTATGCCTAACGTCCTTATACCTGTTCGCGTGACCAACATCTAGTTTGTTCTAGTTTGTGACCAACATCTAGTTTGCTCGGACCTAGCAGCCAAGGTACCGGCACTATAAGTGTCAAACGGCCAAGTTATAGCCTAGTCAGATTACGCCATTTATGATCATGAATATCATGATAAACAACAACCTGATGCCATCCCCATACATTCAATTTTCTTTCTCCGCTTTAACACGATATTTATTACGATAAATAATCTAATCATAATCTGAATAGGCTATTAAGCTTATTGAATCATATTTTGGCAGAATAATTTTAATGGTTACAGAGGATTCCATGGGATTTTTTAGGAACTCATTCAGAAGTATCTTGAGGAAAATTTTAGAAAACACCTGGAGGAGTTTTTTCGGATATTTGCTTTTAAGAATTCTTAGGAAATACTTCGAGCATACACACAGTTTTTATTTCTGAAGCTCGGCGAAAATCCGCACAGCCGTGCGCCAGCAAAATAAAAAACTGATATTTCGGCAAAAAATACGTTTGTTAGCTGATTTTCGGCAATTTTTTTGCTGATTTTCAGCAACTTTGACAGAAATCTCGGCAAAAAACATGTTTGCCGGGGCACGGCTGTGCGAATCTCGGTAAAAGTTCAACATTTTGCTGAGATCTCGGTAAAAAAAGTGTACCTTTAGAAACTCCTTTAAAAAAATCTATTCGGGATTTCTTCGGCTATTATTTCAAGAATTCCTTTAGCAAAAATCCTTCACACCCTTTTTTTTAAATCCCTTCATGTTCCCTTTCAGGAATTTCTTAAAGAAACCATACGAAAAATCGTCCGGAAATTCGTTTTGAAATTCCTCTGGGAATTCTTTTCGGTTTTTATCTTGGAGATTCTTCCAGAAATAATTTATAAAATTGCTAATCATTCTTATGGACACTCTTTTAGTGATTTCTATGAATAACTCCTTGGAAAACTGATCCCGAAATTCCTTCGGAAGTTTCTCCAGGAATTGCTTTACAAAGTCCTAACTAATTTAGTATTTTTTAATATATTCCTAAAGAATTTCCTAGGGAATTCTCAAAAGAATTTACAAAGCAATCCCTAAATGATTTCCCGAATAAATTCCTAGATTTCTCCCAGAATAGCTTCGGAAATTCTCCAGGAATTCTTTAGAAGATGGCAAAACGTTTTATGTGGAACGAACCAATAACGTTCACTACATTTTCAATAGAATTGATTGGTATATTTATTCCAATATTTTTTAGTTTTTTCTTCTTTTGAGAGAAATTCCTGACATAATCAGGGAAATTATTGAAATTTCCCTCATTATGTCAGGAATTCCCTGACAATTCCAGGTATTTTCCAGGTAGGGAGAAATCCCCTGATAATTCCAGGTTTTCCAGGTTTTTCCAGGTAGTAGACACCCTGCTTATTCCTTTTTATCGGGATTATAAATTTTAATATTTTTGATAAGCGAAACACATTAAAAATGCACGCATTCAATCATCCTGTGAAAACAACCAAATTTATCTTATTCACAGACTTGACTTTTGCCCACTATGCAAAACCAGGATTAGATATGAGGGCAAAACCCAACCACAGAAACTCAGACGGACGACGATCATTTTGAGCGTCTTGCGAGTGTTGTTGTTTTTGCTGTCCGGTCGGTCCGCTGAATGTGTGTGCTTTTCTCATCACGTCGTCGTGTTTTTGTTCTTCAATTTTTCACTTGGGCAAATTTCTGCGATTCCACCACCCGCGCACCGTTTCACAGTTCAGTTATTCCTCACACTTTTCGCGCACCGCACTTTGTTCCTACGTCGATGGGCTGGCTCGGGTAGGTCCGTTTCTGCTGCTTCTGGAATCAGATACGCGGAATGATGACCGACCGATATACAAACACACTGTCAGCCCTTCGAGCAAGTGATAATGCTTCGTTTAACACAATCACAAAATATTTTTCCACTGTTCAGCGCGGCGCCGGACAGCAGCAGCTGCAAGATTTTTATCTGCATTTAAAGAAAAATCCTTTCGAACCAATTCACACAAGTCGCGACTTATCATTCAATGGTTTGTATTACCGTCAGACTATCACCCATCTGTCGGAATCGTCTAAGCACTCGCGGTTTGCATCAACGCACAATCGCAGGGCTGGTAGCAAAATCATTCAAAAAAGGCAATATTAAATGTGACTCGAGAATTTTATTAAAGTTAAAATCATAGGTTCCTTCTTCTTCTTCAATGGCTCTACATTACCAATGGAACTTGGCCTGCTTTTCAATTTAGTAGGTGCTCTACTAGCATTTCCTCAGTTGCATGAGTATATATATTGTGGGACAAGTACAACGGATTCATTATTTCCAGGGAGTTGAGAATGCTTCCAACCCGAAAACATCCTAGACCGGACGGAGAATCGAACTCGCCATCTCCGGATTGGCAATGCTGCCTTAGCTTGCAAGACTAGCTGGATATCCCCAATGCTTGTTACCAAGCTCCTTAATCAAATTTGATTTACTTGTAAAAACTAGGTAAGTAATTTTCCTTACAGATAAGTGATCTCCGAAATCGTTTTCCAATTCGTTTGGAAATTAAATTAAAAAACAATAAATGAATTAAAGTTGTTTAACTGTGGCATAGTATACTTTATTTTTGAACGATTATTATTATTATTATTTCGCAAACTAAGGCCGAATTGACCTATGCAGTAAATAAAAGTCTTCTCCATTCAACTCGGTCCATGGCTGCATGTTGCCAGCCCCGCAGTCTGCGGCTATCGTCGTCCACCTGATCGATCCAACGGTACTTAACTGCATATTAATTTCCATTATTATGTTTATATTTTGTTATTACTGAATGCAAACATTTGAACCCTGTTTATGCAGATAAACGGAGAGAGAGACAGCACAAGAAATATCCGATTTTCATATTCTAAAACCAATTTATGTATTATTCTTTTATTTTACCACGTTTTCAGGCAATACTGAATGATCATCAAAATCAGTAAAAATCGACATAGACTAAGGGGTCGTACACTAATTACGTAAGCACTTATATGGCAGACCCCCCATTTTCTTACGCTCCATATAAATAAAAAATCATGTATATGGGAAAAATCTTACATGGGTGAGTGGGGGTTGAAAAATCCAGAAAAATTGCTTACGTAATTAGTGTTGTGCTGCATTTATATACGATGCCCTGTTGATTATATTTGTATCCTTCAGTACATTTGGATACTAAATATAAGTGAGCGCGAATGTTATTTGATGATAATTGTCCCTATTCTACTTCTCAAATGACTATAGGATAGTTTAATAGTTTTTTGGATAGAGCACGTAACTCTTTTACAATATTTATTTCAGTGAGGTCAAGGAAGTAGATATCTGAAACTAAAACTGTTTGAAAATGTAGATTTTAACCATGGTATCAAAACCTATGTTCCAAAAAATTTAAAAAAAAATTTCGACTTGTTATAAAACGAGTTCGTACAATTCCATTTTATTCCACCACTTGGTTCTACCTTGCTTGACGACATACACGTATTTCGATCTCAACAGTAATCCCGTCTTTAGTGTCTCGTAATTGACTCAATGGTGGAATTTAATGGAATTGTACGAACTCGTCTTATAACAAGTCAAGACCTGACTAAAAGTTATGTACTACAGGATAACGTATTATTCAATAAAATAAATACAAAAATTACAATGACATTCCACTAAAAGCACAAAATATTTTTTTATCACATTTTTAAGATCTCACACCACACCCATAAAAATATTTTACCATAACTCTACCACGTTTGGCAATGTATATATATTTAGTTACAGCCATTCCACTACAATAACGGTAATTTTGTTAAACATCATTGTTTTTAACCTGTTCGTAACCAGCCCTGCGATAGAAATTGCTTCACTGAGCCAAAATTGGCGACAGATTTTCGCTCCGCACCAATTTTCTCTCTCACACACCCTTTTTCTGATGAATCAAACCAAAACCTGCCGCTCATTAGAACGGATCAACACAATCGTCTGTTCCGTCGGCCAACTATCGAAGTTCCAAATCGGACAATGATAATAATCGAGACACCAATTTTCATTCTTTTTTCGCATTGAAAAACACAAAACGGCGGCTCGACTCTCACACACACACAATATTCGGATGCTACGCAATATAAAGTGAATTTTTCATCCCGCACATGTCGGACCGATTACGAATTTTACTCCGGTGGCCATAATCCGTTCTGTCCCAACCACCATTCCCTCATCCAAACGGAATAGAAACGGAAAAATAATCACCTTTCTCACCTCCACACCCCGAAAAACAACCGCACTGTACTGTAACTGGGAGAGCACCCACTCTAAACGCGAAAACGGAACGCGGAACCTCGCGGATTTGCTGCCAGTCGCGGAAAATGCTACTAATCGAATGAGTGGCCCGCTGGCTGGACTTGAGTGAGAACACACCGCACCGGAACGACGAAACGCGCGACTTCGCTGCTCGCAGATACTATGAACTCGGTTCGGCTCGAAAAAAAACACCACACGAATGTCGGTCGAACTGAACCAATGAAAATAAATACTAAGGTATGGAAATCCATATACTGTGTGCGTACCTTTCGTGTATGGCGAAAAACATTTCACTACTACATTCGATCGAGCTCCCATAAGAAGCCGTGCAAATATGTACGTCACCATTTGCTGTTTACATTTTCTATCATCCACTAATACACTTGCATTTGGTCTTCTTCCTCACCTTCTATCTATCTCATTGGAACTGAACGAAGAAGACTCGTCACTCGCGGAAAATCTGATCGTTTTCTTTTCCGATACGGACCGACGGCGATGTGTGGGTGCGTTTAGAACGCCGCGGAGAGCGCACACGCACACAACGCAGTGCTTTATCGTTTAGCTCTCAAAATTTAACTCCGAAGCGATCAGTTGCAGGGGTGTGCTTGTGCTTTGCACGGAAGAACCGCCGGGGGACGAAAAATGAAATCGATTAAGAGAAGAGAGAAATCGATCAATGCAGTTACGCCCCTATGTTTACTTATACTAATGACCTCTAATGACACACTGGTGGTATAAGCAGGGATGCCAGAGAATATTTTCAAATGTCTTCACAGTCGTTTAAATATGTCTTCAAATGTCTTCAATATAAAAATTTTGATTATTAGCAAGAAATTTCAAAATCCAATAGGTTTGTAGATTCAATCATGTCCTCGTTTTATAGATGAGTAATTCTCGCTGAAACCGGGCCACTATTTGCACGATGTTCTTAAAAATGCCTAAAATTATATTCTTTCGAAAGCTTTCGGCGAGTATATTAAGGATCCGAGTTAAATTCTTCAGAAAGATGAAACCCTCGTTAGTTATACACGAAATCATTTTAATGGACTCCTCGATTTTTGTCAATTCTTGACTCACCAAAACTGTCATAACTCCAACATTTCTCAACCGATCATAGAGATCAGCATATCGTTGGAAAGAGGAAGAGTGTATCCTCAATTTGCAATAATAAAAATAAAAGCAGCCATATTGAATATGGCCGCCATCTTGGATTTCTTTTTGAAAACTACTTTTCCGCCAGGTTCGCAACCACCGATTTCGAATATTAATACATCGATAGAAAGCTTAGCTTATGTTGTGTATTGTGTCCGAAAATCTCAGGTGTATGTTTTTTCTATCAAAAGTTATGTACGATTTACCAAATTATATTTTGGAGGGCCATCTGACCAACGAACATTATTTTTATGGTTAATATGGTACTACGACGTCAGTTCCTTGATTTCATACACTATTCTAAGCCAAATATGTTTCAAAAATGAAAAGCATATCTACAACAGTATTTTATTTGAAGGGCTCAAACGTTTTGAGCATAACGGAGCCGTATTCAAGTTATTGTATTAAATAATTCAAGAATTTCGGTATTGGTAAATCGTACATAACTTTTGATAGAAAAACCTACACCTGAGATTTTCGGACACAATGCACAACATAAGCTAAGCTTTCTATCGATGTATTCATATTCTAAATTGGTGGTTGCAAACCTGGCGGAAAAATAGTTTTTAAAAAGAAATCCAAGATGGCGATCCTCTTTCCAACGATATGCTGATCTCTACGATCGGTTGAGAAATGTTGGAGTTATGACAGTTTTGGTGAGTCGAGGATTGACAAAAATCGAGGGGTCCATTAAAATGATTTCGTGTATAACTAACGAGGGGTTCATCTTTCTGAAGAATTTAACTCGGATCCTTAATAGACTCGCCGAAAGCTTTCGAAAGAATATAAATTTAGGCATTTTTAAGAACATCGTGCAAATAGTGGCCCGGTTTCAGCGAGAATTATTCAGATGTGGAATATTGTTTATTTTTTTAAACATTCAAATTGATAGAATTCAAGAGAATATTCTATAAAATTTTCACGAGATAGTGTATAAAGAGTTTCTGGGTTTTATACTGAGTCTGGTTTAAATTCCACCGGATTTTTAACTGAATTTTCATGTGGAATTCTTTCAAATTTATTTTTAAGGAATACCCTGTAAGGTTTCAAAATTTACCGTAAAATACTTGAGAAACATTCAGACGAAATTTCCCGAAGAATTCCTGTTGGAACACCCAGAGGATTTACTGAAGAAACTTCTGGAGAAATTTCTGAAGGAACTTCCGGAGGAATTGCTGGAGGATTTTCAGAAGGAATTCTTGGAGAGGCTTAAGAAGGAATTCCTATAGGAACTTCGGGATGAATTCCGAAGGGATTTTCTGGAGAAATTTGTGAACGATATTCCTGAGGAATTACTGAAGGAATATCCGGTGGAATCCCTGAAGGAATTTCTAGAGAAACTTCCGGAGCAATTCTTGGAAGTAGTTCTGGATGAATTCTTGGAGAAGCTTCTTGAGATATAGCTGCAGAAACTTCCAAAAGAAACCCTGGAGGAAATACCAGAGAAATTCCGTAGTATACTTCTGGAGGCATTCTCGGAGAATCTTTCAGCAACACTCTTGGAGAATCTTCCAGACGAATTCCTGGAGAAACTTCCAAAGGAATTTCTGGGGAAACTTCCGGAGGGATCACTGAAGGAGCTTAAGCGGGAATTTTTGAAAATTCTGGGGGTACTTTCGGAAGAATTTCTGGAATAACTTTCGGAGGAATTCCTGAAAGAACTGCTAGAGAAATTCGTGGAGGAACTACCGGAGTAGTAAAGGAGGATCTTCCGAAGAAATTCTTGGATGTTCTTTCGCTGAAATTCTCGGACGACCTTACGGAGTAGCTCCTAGAAGAAATTCCAAAGGTATTCCTAGAGGATTTATCGGAGAGATTCCTGAAACTTCCGGACAAATTCGTGTAGGAAATTTGGGAGGAATTTCAGAAACAATACTAGAACGATTTTTTGGAGAAATTCATAAAGGAATTCTCAGATAAAATACTGGAAGAATGTCCAAAGATATTTCTTGAAGAATTTCCAAAGGAATTCAAGGAAGAATATAGCGAAGGTGTGCAATAAGATTCCTCCGGATTTCTTTTAAGAACATTTTCCTGTAGTAATTTACCATGGAAGATCTGAGAAATATCCGTTTAACACCAAAACAATTTCAATTTCTTGTCGACATTCGTAAGAATTTTCTATGGGAATTATTTGAGGCAAATTTCTTGTGGAAATCAAAAGGGATTTTTTTGTGGGAGCTCAGTAAAACTTGTGGAAGTTAAGAAGAATTTCTCGTTGAATATTTGGAGTATTTCCATTATTTCTTCTTAACGGAAATTATTATAAATTTCCACTATAATTTTACCTGAATTTTCAATTTCAATTCTCTTAAATTTAGAAAAGAAATTCCTCATCGGAAATTCTCCTTATAAAATTCACGAAAAATTCTTTGAAATTTTCACTAAGAACTCTTTTAAAAATTCACGGGAAATTCAAAGAGTTTCCCGGCGGATATTTAGAGGAATGTGGAATGATGGTATGCATATGCCATTTAGAATAAATTTAGAAAAAAAACTTGTACTAGCTCAACGGTTGAATAGATTAAATCTAGTCATAGAAGAATTTAGTCTATGTTTGCCGCAAATTAGATAGGTCATTGCGTTCCGAAATGATCGAAATACCTTTTCAAAGACGCCGCCAAAAAAAATTCAAACGAATGTTACCATCGGGAATTTTTTCACAAGCGCACAGCTCAAATTTAAGTGTGTATGAGGTCTAAAATGCGTTGCAGTTATCAACCGGCTAGAGTGAATGTATTTTATGTTTGAGATTCTAAGTTCGAGACAAAGACTATTATAACTTTTGTAATACACTGGATTTTGTTTTTACGCGATTTACATTTTTTCAATTTTCCACTCATCCTAAATGTTTAACGTATATTAATTACCATGTGATTTTTCTTTGATTTATTCTGGATTTTTTGAAACATGTTGCGAAGAGTTTGGTGGCAAATTGAAGTCACACGATCAAAAATACGAGCGAAAAAAAATCGTGTAAAAACAAAATCCTGTGTATTTATATACCTAGTTTACATAGAGGTCGCAGAATTTATAAGCTTATAAGTATAAATAAGTAATGGGGCCTTCTTTAGCCGTGCGGTAAGACGCGCGGCTACAAAGCAAGACCATGTTGAGGGTGGCTGGGTTCGATCCCCGGTGCCGGTCTAGGCAATTTTCGGATTGGAAATTGTCTCGACTTCCCTGGGAATAAAAGTATCATCGTGCTAGCCTCATGATATACGAATGCAAAAATGGTAACCTGGCTAAGAAACCTCGCAGTTAAAAACTGTGGAAGTGCTTAATGAACACTAAGCTGCGAGGCTGCTCTGTCCCAGTGCGGGGATGTAATGCCAAGAAGAAGAAGAAGAAAAAGAAGTAAGTAATGAAATTATATTTTCTATTCGCTGGCTTATTGATTGTCTTCAAGTGTCTTCAAATAAGTAGGGATAAGTCTTCAAATATTTTGAAAAGTCTTCAAAATGTCTTCACGAAATAAATGTCTTCACAGAGATTCAAATGTCTTCAAATTGAAGACATGTCTTCAAATCTGGCATCTCTGGGTATAAGCACCGACGAACCGACATGTCACTGGCGCTCTCTGATTGTCTCACACTTTTTAACGGCCATTCGCTTTTGCGGGCGATCGCTCCTGTCAAATGAGCTAAGACACAACTCCGCTGTAATGTTAATACACGTAGGTTGGTGGCTGAGCTACAAAAACTTCGCGAGCCATTATGCAGGTGGCAGTAGTGTTCGATGATTTTTCATCATGGCGTCGTGGGCAGCAAATTTGAATTATTTTCCATGGGGTGACACGTCGGTTCGTCGGTGGTATAAGTACCATGGTACAAGAATCTTGAAATAAGTACCATACCAATTATTGTCTTTATTAAAGATAGTCTTGGAATAATTTTCTTGTCCTCTTGTACCATGGTACAAGTACCACAGGTGTGTCCTTAGTTTTACTTGATACTTGATACGTGATAGGCTACAGCTCTTCGATGAACCTACCTACGCCGAATAGAGTATCCTGCTCCACTGGACTCGATGCTGAGCCAATCGCTTCCAGCGCCCTCAGGTCCTCTTCAACTGCAAAAAGCCATCGTGTACGCGTACGCCTTCCACAAAGCCTGGGGCCTCTTCTGGGTTCTCTACTAAATATTATCTTCGCTTGACGTTCTTTCGGCATACGAACAACGTAACCAGCCCACCGTAGTCTGCCGTGTTGTATAAGCTTAATAATATCCAGCCCTTTATACACTTGGTACAATTCGTGATTCATGCAACGCCGCCAGATACCGTTCTCCTGTTTACCGCCGAGTATTGTCCGCAGCACCTTACGCTCAAACACTCCGAAAGCTCTCCGATCAGCCTCCTTTAACGTTCGTTTGCAGACTGCGGGACTTAAGCTGGTTACAAAGTCCGTAATAAGCCCTATTTTCAGTTGCAATACGCTTTTCACCTCGCGGGTAACATCATTATAGCACGTCACTAATGTTCCAAGATACACAAATTCTTCCACCACTTCAAATTTTTCACCATCCAGCACCATTTCGCTACCACCACCACTAATGAACCCACGTTGATTGCCAGCGACCATGTACTTCGTTTTGCTGGTATTGATCGTGAGTCCAATCCTCGCTGTCTCCTTCTTAAAAGGCACAAAAGCCTCTTCCACGGCACAGCGATCAATTCCGATAATATCGATATCGTCCGCAAATCCCGCCCCTATATGTTTATAAGCGTAAAAAATAAGAGTAATTTTAAGCTCTATCTGATAAAAGGGCGAATGTCGCAGTAGAGAATACTCTAAGTCGACTTCCCCTCTTTTGAATAAACATGACGAGCAGAGGATTTCTTTGCAGTTTATCATCTCAGAATGCATGTTTGCATTGTTTTCTATCGTTCTAAGGTGATAAACCAAAAAAAAAAAAACTGTTGCTTTTCACTTTTATTTAAAACAGGGGTTAGTCTAAGAAGAGAATCCCCTCTTGCGGTATTCCTCCTTATTCCAGATAAAGCTTGAATAATTCTAGATTGCTTGGAGAGTAGGTCGAATCTGCAAAAGAGAGGCTCTCTGTTTACACCCTCTTTCGCTTATCCAGTTTTCCGCGAGTGGTAATTACCACCAGCTTGCCTGCGTATTAGTCTCTGATTTGACGTTTGTGCGGGCAGCAGGAACTATGTCCAAGGGCTTGACGATCCCTCCCCAGGCCCTCAGACGAGACAGGAGGTTTGCGCAGGCCCAATAAGCCGCCTGGAAAACCAATCATTACGAACAATATAAGAGATAATGCGACTCGATATAATCGGCAAAGACCTAGGCGACGAATACAGGATCACGATTGGAAGCTTGGAACATGGAATTGCAAGTCGCTAGGTTTCGCAGGTTGCGACAGGATGATCTACGATGAATTACATCCCCGCAACTTCGACGTCGTGGCGCTGCAGGAGATTTGCTGGACAGGACAGAAAGTGTGGAAAAGCGGGCATCGAGCGGCTACCTTCTACCAAAGCTGTGGCACCACCAACGAGCTGGGAACCGGCTTCATAGTGCTGGGTAAGATGCGCCAACGCGTGATTGGGTGGCAGCCAATCAACGCAAGGATGTGCAAGCTGAGGATTAAAGGCCGTTTCTTAAACTATAGCATCATCAACGTGCACTGCCCACACGAAGGGAGACCCGACGACGAGAAAGAAGCGTTCTATGCACAGCTGGAGCAGACATACGATGGATGCCCACTGCGGGACGTCAAAATCGTCATCGGTGACATGAACGCCCAGGTAGGAAGGGAGGAAATGTATAGACCGGTCATCGGACCGGATAGTCTGCACACCGTATCGAATGACAACGGCCAACGATGCATAAACTTCGCAGCCTCCCGCGGAATAGTAGTCCGAAGCACCTTCTTTCCCCGCAAAAATATCCACAAGGCCACATGGAGATCACCTAACCAAGAAACGGAAAACCAAATCGGCCACGTTCTAATCGACGGTAAATTCTTCTCCGACATCACGAACGTCCGCACTTACCGCAGTGCGAATATTGAATCCGACCACTACCTCGTTGCAGTATGCCTGCGCTCAAAACTCTCGACGGTGTACAACACGCGTCGAAGTCGGACGCCGCGGCTTAAAATTGGGCGGCTACAAGACGGTAGACTAGCCCAAGAATACGCGCAGCAGCTGGAAGTGGCACTTCCAACGGAAGAGCAGCTAGGCGCAGCGTCTCTTAAAGATGGCTGATGGAGAGATATTCGATCCGCCATTGGTAGCACCGCAACCGCTGCACTTGGCACGGTGCCCCCGGATCAGAGAAACGACTGGTATGACGGCGAATGTGAGCAGTTGGTGAAAGAGAAAAATGCAGCATGGACGATATAAACCGCACGATATAAACAGGCGCGGAACAGACAAAACTCGATTTTCCGGAGGAAAAAGCGCCAGCAGGAAGATCGAGACCGTGAAGAGACGGAGCAACTGTACCGCGCTAATAACACACGAAAGTTCTATGAGAAGTTAAACCGTTCACGTAAGGGCCACGTGCCACAGCCTGATATGTGCAAGGACATAAACGGGAACCTTCTTACGAACGAGCGTGAGGTGATCCAAAGGTGGCGGCAGCACTACGAAGAACACCTGAATGGCGATGTGGCAGACGAAGATGGCGGTATGGTGATTCAGTGTTATCTGTTTAGATGTAAACTAAATAAATGATGGTGATGGACCTGGGAGAAGGCGCGCAGGACATAATTTTACCGGCTCCGGATCTCCAGGAAATCCAGAAGGAGATTGGCCGGCTGAAGAACAACAAAGCCCCTGGGGTTGACCAACTACCAGGAGAGCTATTTAAACACGTGAGGCACTGGGTTATTACCAAGATTTGGGAGGAGGAAGTTTTGCCGCAGGAGTGGATGGAAGGTGTCGTGCGTCCCATCTACAAAAAGGGCGATAAGCTAAATTGTAGCAACTACCGCGCAATCACATTGCTGAACGCCGCCTACAAGGTAGGGTTAGGCGGGGCAAGATGGGTCACGGGGTAAGATGGGTCAGGGCCGTTTTTTAGCATCGTGTACATTTTAATGTGGAGATTATGACTTTGTAGGAGGAATAATTTGGTTCTACTTTATTATCACTCGATTTGATGATAAAATTTTATTTTGGTCGAGTATGGCAAGGTAAAATATTTTTCAGCATTGTTTCTTATGCAAAACACACTTTCTATAAAACGTGTAATCTCGTCGAGCAATGTGAAATTTAAACATTTTTAGTAACATAGTGAACGTATTATAAGTAATGTAGGTGATGTTATACTAACTGCGTTGAAATAAATAAATTTGATCGAAAATTAGACATTCTAACATGAACTTACAAATGGGGCAAGATGGGTCAGCACATACTGAAGTGCATAGTTCGTATTCAAAACATATTTTCCATTGCTGGTTTAATCATTTTAAGGTTACTTTTGACATAATGATGTTAATTTGTTTATTAAAAATGTCTATTTTTTGTTTTTAAGAAAGCTATACTTAGACGGCTTGTTTTCATAAGAATTTTCAGACATTTTTAAATGTAGCGCCATTTCTTCATCCAAGGCTTAAACATTATTTTTTATTCAATATAATCATTGACAATAAAGCTTTCTATCTGTGTGTAAATCAATATTGGGAATAAAAACAATATTAATTGCAGTATTTAAAGGTGACCCATCCTGCCCCGCTGTTTGACCCATCTTACCCCGCCATTTTTTGATTGACAGAAAAATAGACTTCTACTTTAATGACTCGAAGTGGAATAATAAGTGGACTTTTTGTTATTTCATACCCCTGGCTTACAGATTATGAGCTATTTTTATAGATCCATGTTGAAAAGTTGAATTAAAATGTTTCTGTTTTGAGATATTCAGGGTTCGCCTTAGGCGACTCATCTTGCCACATCTTACCCTACTCTCCCAAATTTTATGCCGTCGACTAGCACCAACTGCAAGGGAGTTCGTGAGGCAGTACCAGGCGGGTTTTATGGGCGAACGCTCCACCACGGACCAGGTGTTCGCCATTCGCCAAGTACTGCAGAAATGCCGCGAATACAACGTGCCCACACATCATCTATTCATCGACTTCAAAGCCGCATATGATACAATCGATCGGGACCAGCTATGGCAGCTAATGCACGAACACGGTTTTCCGGATAAACTGACACGGTTGATCAAAGCGACGATGGATCGGGTGATGTGCATAGTTCGAGTTTCAGGGGCATTCTCGAGTCCCTTCGAAACCCGCAGAGGGTTACGGAAAGGTGATGGTCTTTCGTGTCTGCTATTCAACATCGCTTTGGAAGGGGTAATATGAAGAGCAGGGATTAACACGAGTGGTACAATTTTCAATAAGTCCGTCCAGCTATTTGGGTTCGCCGACGACATAGATATTATGGCACGTAACTTTGAGAAGATGGAGGAAGCCTACATCAGACTGAAGAGGGAAGCTAAGCGGATCGGACTAGTCATCAATACGTCGAAGACAAAGTACATGATAGGAAGAGGTTCAAGAGACGACAATGTGAGCCACCCACCGCGAGTTTGCATCGGTGGTGACACGCAGAAAAAACTACGATAAGAACAAACATCTTCTAGGTAATTCCAAACATAAATTCAGTTTGTTCTGGCATCAAAAATAAATATGTTTGGATCAAACATATTGTTGCATTTGAAGCGAACGAAAACTTTTTATGAATCAAATGTGCGTTTCAAGTTGTTTCAACCAGCTAAATATTAAATATCCGGGTCAAAACTGGTGTTTTCCGCTAGCGGTAATGGCCGCCAACTTGCCTGCGGGTTAGTCTCTGATTTGACGTTTGTGGAGGTCAACTGCACCCACCGCTCCAAGCATTCTGACCAATGTGGCATGTGAGAAGGTGTTGGTTAAGTGAATTCAAGCCTTCTTATATATAGGGTGACCATATGGTATCCTAAAGGAGGACATGTCCTCCTTTTTCAATAAAAATCGGATGTCCTCCTTTTGCACTAAAATGTCCTCCTTTTTGAATATTCTGAGTAATTGGTTGCATGGACTTTTTTTATTTCTTTATTAAAAAGGCTTGCAGCCCTAGGCTGGCTAACCTCTGAAAAACTACGGAACTTTGGATTATCGAAAAAAAACTGAGATCAATTCGTTAATAAAGTAGTTGTACACGTTTGCGATTTTGCTTTCTAATATGAAACATATTTTGCATAAGTGTTTGAGTTCAATCATTGTGTCGAAGATATTAAAACAATAAACATTGTGAAAAATAGACTAAAAGAAGAAAACGCGAATAAGCACGCATCAAATTGCGTTTTGCTCGCGTTGCACGATACGTTCCCTGAAGTAAACAGTTTTGAATTTCTTCAAACAACAGTTCATGGTCTTACAGTTACGGTGTCATTCTTATTCGCATGCCTGGATTTGTGATTATTAGTTAATCTGGAGGAAAAATCTCCGCAGGAGCATCTTGTGTAATGCTTCACAATTAATTTTAGTATACAAAATTGTAAAAAAAACAACTTAAGCAACCAGAAGTTCAGATTGAACTTAAATTTGTTCCTAACCAAACCAATTGGTTCACTTATGGTTCACATTCAGTTCCAAGCACCTTAACGGTCAAAGTTCACTTTTGCGCTCCCACCATACCAAAAAATTACTTAAAATGCGAGCTGATTAAGCCAAAACATCCCCTCCTTATCCGAACTTCTGGGTGCTTTTTTTTCTCGATTAGATCCAGTAAGAGGGAGGTAGGAACGGTTCCACTGTAATATTCTGAACCAAAATGAAAGATGGCAAATATCAAGTGTTAAACAAAGTTTTGAATTCGATATCTTGTTTTCTATGTCCTCCTTTTCCAACCAAATGTCCTCCTTTTTCGCTTCGATTTGGGTGACTTGTCCTCCTTTCGAAAATTTTCATATGGTCACCCTACTTATATACCACATTGATCAAAATGCTCGAACGGTGGGTGCAGTTGACCTCCACAAACGTCAAATCAGAGACTAACCCGCAGGCAAGCTGGCGGCCATTACCGCTAGCGGAAAACACCAGTTTTGACCCGGATAGGGTCGGACAAGAATCCATTGTGCAGTACTCTACACGAGAAGGCCTCGTACTGTGCGCCTTGATGACGCCGATGATTTTCTCAGGGACCCCCTTGCGTCCAAGTATTAAAATCCCAAACAGCGAATCCCGACTGCAATAAATAAATAAATCTTGGCTTTGTAAAGCTGTTACACGGCGGGTGAGCCTTAAAATAAACAAATTAAAAAACAAACGCACAAATTTGAAGAATCGCATTCACTCTCACGCATTGGAAGCTTGCCAATCTGTCTTGGGCAGTGTTGGGAAATGTACATTAAAACACTCTGATTATGCGAATATTTACATTTTATCCAGTCAAATTTCATGCACCAAACAAGCCGAAACAGTTTGCAAAAAAAAAATGTACGCGACAATCACGGAGTAGCAACTACGAATGGTGCGGTCATAATGCTTATGCTCATGCTCATTTTCTTCAATTTTAATCACACGAAACGCGTAAAGCATCCTTTGTTTTTACCCTCAATTTTTTTCCGCCAATTAGGGAAGTCTTTCGGATCATTGAACAAACTGCATGCTCTATATTTTCAACAGTTGTCTATTGGAAATGGGAACCATGTTTTGCATATCTTAATCAGATAATCATTCAATGTATCAATGTAGTATAAAATACAAGTTATTTAGAACTTACAAAAATCGATGTAGGCTACGTTTGGTGTACTGTATTTGTATACTTAATGTGACCAAATTTACGCCTTGGAACGGTCTACTCCGTCCGCATGGCGGCGCCCAACAGCGGAAGGAACCTAAGAAAATAAAACGTGCTGAAGATTAGAAAATTTGTGCCGCCATGTCATCCGCATCAATGCCCAGCATGGCAAGCTCTTCCAGCTCGGCCCGTTTCCGACGCGTTTCCTCGTTTTCGATTTCCGGCGGTGGAGGAGCAGGCGGCATTGGCTCCACTGACTCGTTTTCACCAGTTGGAGGCATTGGGGGAGAACTATCCGTCGGTGCCGGGGGTAGTGAGTCCGCCGAATGGTCCACGGCCATGTCGGTGGCTTTCGCCATTTCAAGAGGCTGATTCTGCGATTCATCGTCGTAGGCGATGGCCGGTGCCGATACAACTGCTGTGCTATACTGCGCGGCAATCTGTTGGTTGTAGATTTCGATCGCTTCCGGGACAATCATCTGGGGTTGATCGGTGTCGATGATCGGAACGATCGGAACCTGGGGAACCATCTCAGGGAGTTTGGTCTCGTTGGCTATGATGTCCGCTGGTTTGGGTTTGTCGCCATCGAAGAGAATGTCCAGAGCTTCTTGGAAATCTTTTGGGAGCGGCCCCTTGCGTGGAATGGGGGCGTCGCTGATGGGTTTTGGAACAAGATCTGCATCCGCTTCATCGATTCCCGGTGGAAGAATGCTATCCGGTTTGCTTGGGTGAGAAGGTGGAGGCGGAGGTGCACCCATTAGGGCAACATACTGATACGGATCCGGCATCATGTCGACGAATTCTTCAGGTTGCTGCTTTGTTCCGTTTTCAACACTTGCGGTAGCTGAGCCAATGGTGTTTTCAGGCGGAGTCGCCTCCTCTTTTTTGGCTTCCTGTTGTTGTTTTTTGAATACTGGCATTCGTCCAATGAATGGCAACTTCTTTTGACCGATGGCCAACGTGACGGGTTTCTTTTCCTTTTTATCGTCGTCCTTTTTCTCTTTGATCTTCTTCTCTGGTTTGGGTTTCGGCTCCGGAGGGAAATTGACGATCGGTTTTTCGATCACTCGACGACCGCGCGATCGAGAGCGAGACCTGGATCTGGAATACGATCTTCTCATGCGAAATCTTCCGCGCCCATAGCTAGGACTTCGGCGGCCGCGCGATCGACTACGCCGTCTTCTGTCGAACCGTCCACGATCAAAGTCTCGTTCTCGTCGACGATCCATTGGACTTCTTCTGAAACCTCCTCGTCTGATAGGACTTCGACTGGAACGCCTTATTGGACTCCGACTGTTACCACGTCGCCCTGGACTACGGCTACCTCGACGCCATGGCGGACTTTTTGATTTGCTGCGTCTATCGTTACCTCGACCACGACCTTCATCGTCTTGATGACGACCAGAACCCGGCGGTCCATCATCCCGTTTCTTCAACTTACCTTTCAACTGCTCCAGTAGTTTTTTCTCCGATTCGGAAATAATCGGATCCGGGGTGACCCACTGCGAAATCATCAGTTCGTCGCGCTTCTTCTCTCGACTTTCAGCTCCATCTGTCATGAAGGGAGGGGGTGGAGCGGCTAGCTCCTTCGGCACCGACGCTGTCTGAACAACGGTCCATTTGCCTGCAGTAGACTCTTCCACCTGTTGAGCATCCTTTGCTGCTTCCTGCGCTTTGAGCAAGTTTCGCATGGCAACCCGAATCGATGTGGCTGGATCAAACCCGTCACCTTTGGTGCTCTTTTGATCCGAGTCCGAATCTGAATCGGAGCTGGAGCTTGAACTGCTCGAGGAAGCCGCTCGTTTCTTCTTTTTCTTGGATCGCTTCTTCTTCTTTTTCTCCTTTTTATCATCTTTAGACTTTTTGCGCTTTTTACCTTCACCCGATTCCTTCTGCAATGAACTTCCGGTTATGAAATCAACATCACCTCCTCCAACGGCGGACAGCACGGCTGCCGGTGTGGCATTATCGGTCGTTTTGGTGTTCGCTTGTGGCTGCCGATCGCTATCTCGCATTTTCTCATAAGCTTTTTGGCGGTCCGACATCCAGTCGATCTCGAAGTTGGTATGCGAGTCAATAAATTCCTGTAAGATAAAAGATGTGCGTCAGTGATGCAGTTCTATGGGAAAGTTACCAATTCTATACCCCATACTGATCGCTGTGTTTCGAAGATTTGAGATGCACTGAAGCGCTGGGAAGATCGCCCATCCAGTAGTCGCAAATCTTGCAATACCACGCGGTCGCCGGTACGAAGAACTGCAGCCCTCGGATGGGTGTCCGCTTGCTCGGTAGATCCGGATCGTTTTTGGGATCTTCCGTTGTTTGTTTTTCCCTCCAGGGGAAATCTTTCGAAACCTCGCCAGTCAACTTGGAGCGATGCTGTTCCGAATGCAGGTGGTTGAGGTATTCCTTGGCCGTTTTTGGAAATATGTTGCACACCGAACACCAGTGCAGTTCCGGGTCGTAGTAGATGTAATTGTACTGCGGCTTCCGTTTGTGATCCGCGTCATTTGGTTCGGTTTTAACTGCGGATCTAAGAAATAAATTTTCTTTAAATGAAAATGCATGGATTTTGCAATGCGACAATCAATATTCAATATGCAGTGGAATGAAAATTTCTGGAAATCTAATCTAACCAATGTTTGGCTTGAATCAGTCAACAAGGTATCAATACTTACTTATCATCTTTCCTGTCCTTACGCTTCATTGTCTGTAGAACTTCCTTTTTGAGTCGTTCCGGCGAACCTGATTCCGATCGTTTGCCTCGCTCCTTGCTTGGGCTCTTGGAGGACTTCTTCGGCGAATCGCTGATTGGCGGCGGTGGTGGAGTCGGTGTCTTGTCCTTTCCAATGATTCCTTCCAGCATGTCTATCACGTTCTCGATCGTGCTGATCTTGCTCTGGATCTGGGACTGTAACAGGTGACGGTGGGATGGCGAAAAAGGACATTCGGAAGGGTTTCGGGATAAAGGAAGCAAAAAATATATGGCAAACAATTAGTCGAAATCGGATGTCCCTACGGGTGTATTAAGTGGTATGATATCATATTTGGATAACCTTGCTGCTTCATTCTTATTGGGACTGAGGCGTGAGATTAGCAACTTATCGAAGCTAAGACACCTTTCTACTGTGTGTGGGCAAATTCAATCAGTTGGTTGTTTCTGTCTCAGAGCTAGAAAAGAAAATCTTTTTCGGTATTCGCTTCAAGTCCGGTCGGTCGATCGCGCTTCCAGTTGCGGCTTCTCCAGTGGTCCTCGGGGCAGACTTACAAACTAATCATTACATATGAGCCCTATCTGAGCGGATGTAAGTTGAACTCCGGCCCATTTCTTACAACACGCCCTTACAATGTGTACAATTTTCGATCAATCGGTTGAATACATAAAGTCTACTAACAGCGCCAACAAAGTTGTCCACGCAACTATCTCTCTGTCTCCCTCTGCGCTCCGAATGGGTCCAAGGATCGAACGAGGCCATCCCTTCCCTAACGTGGACGAACCTGAAATCGGAGTTCAATCAAAACATCGCTGCCAAGAAAGCTGTTTTGATTGCAGAATTTTGAATATCCAGATTGTCTGGCGTTGACACGAGTCGGGAAGGAATGACACCCGTGAGGGCCTTGTAATTTCCGCATTGTGCTCCTGGATGGTATCAGCCGCATCAGACAATTATGTGAGCATTCGAATCAATGTGAAGAAGGAAGGCACGCACACAATCAAATGCTGCGGGGAAAAGTGTTGCGTTTGAAACAGAGAATACAAAAAAATGCACACGAGTGTGGAACTACAGAAATCAAGAACTAAATCATGAAGCGAATGCTCTTCCGGAGAGATTGAAGAGCCATCCGAATTTCAGAGGTGTAGAGTGTTTCGACTTTGAAAATAAACTGTTGAACGGTTGGATTGAATCGTTTATAGTCGCAGAAACGTTCAGCTCGATTCCCGATCAACCATCACTCACCTGTAGCTTATCGTTTTCCTTGACAAAACTGTTGGTCGTTGGCGATGGTGGATCCCGTCCCGAGCACAAATCCGAACGCTGCTGTTTCAAAGTTTTCAACTCCCGTTTTAGGGCACTTGCACGCCGGCGGTAATCATCCCGTTGTTTCTTTAGCGATGCGCGCTGGTTGCGAACCTCCAGCGCAATAGCGGCTGGAATAAATAATATTCGAAATATGCTAAATTAAATGCTTGAACAATTATTTCAATAGAGACCGAATGAAAAATATTCGAAAATTTTTCTTAAAAAACAACCCACTGAAGCAGATTTTGCTTACCTTCCCGTTTGCGTTTCTCTTCTTCGGTTTCTTGTACATTCCATCCTCCGGCGCCGCCATACTCTTCACCAGGCGGTCCTGGTTGTCCCATCATCATCGTGCCTTGGGCATTCATCATACCAGCATAACCATCCGGCGGCGGCACGCTCGGCCCTCCGTAGTCATATGCTCCGTAACCCGCGCCCATATCTCCCATGTAGGTCGGTGCTGGTGGCGGAGGAACGGCATAACCGCCATAAGCATCGTACATGGGCGGGCCGGTTCCCATGTAGGCGGATGCGGCCACCGCAGCCGGGTTCCCAATCATTGGCGGTGGTGGAATCTGCATTCCCGGCGGAGGCGGTGGGCTACGACTGGGACTGCGACGACCTCGACCTCGTCTCCTCATCGGCGGTGGACTGGGCGAGCGTCTTCGAATGCGGTCCCTGCTGCGACTGCGGTCACGTCGTCGACGTCCATAACTGGGGCTTCGAGACGGCGTCCGACGTTTTTCACGACTAGGGCTACGCGATTTTCGTATCTTTTTATCACGCTTTTTACCTGCAAGGAAAACCCCAACTTTTTTTTATCGACACAAAATAAACAACAACCGTTTGCGGCAGGCTAGTTGTAAAAAACGAATCGAGAACTCATAGCTGGTGCTTACCATCGCGTTTGTCGTCCATCTTTGATTTTGGCTTCTGCACCCCGTTACGGGTGCCACAAAATAACTTGTTTTTATCTTCTTGCTTTACCGCTCACTGTTATTCCTTATGATTTTATGAAACTCGTAGTAAATATCCATACATTTACGGTGATTTGGTTAGTAAAATTGATAATATCAACCAGTAAAACCACTTTTTCAAAAGCCACACCAATCACACGAATGCGGCACTTTTTCGCCAGCAAGATTTGACAGATGACAGCTCATAAAAATGAGTGACTCGACTCCAGGGTGGCCAGATGATAAATATTTTGTTAAATCGGTAGCTTGACTGTTGTCGCTGCGCGAACAAAATTAGTTCATCATAAAATCAATCACGCCGTTGCACCCACCCGCATTGGAGGATATCTAACAGCGAACAGGAATCTACCTCACCATCAACTGTCCATTTGAACAGAACCACCATTTTTTAAACCGCTTAATCCTTCGCCTTTCCCCTCACCTAAAGTAATTTCGCCGAGAATTTTTTTTTCCGCTAATTCGCACTCCAACGGTTCAACGGTTAAAACTGACATTTTTTTTCCGCTGGTAATTGCCATTTTTTCACCGGTGAGGTTATAAATTTATATTCGAGTGATATTTATTACTAAATACCTACTAAATAATATCCCAAGAGGAGACGGAGAAATTAATCATGAAGAAACTGATGTTGATGCATGATGCTTTGGTTTTGCCATTGCCAAATTCCTCCGAAGAAAATCCCGCATCTGGAAAAATTGATCCGAATTACCATCGAAAGCCACACCGCGAAGTGATCCAGAGTATTTTAAAATCAAAACCCGCTGTTTTATGTCGGGGATTTTGCCGGAAAGTTGTCCATGTTTGGATATGGAAACCGAAGGATGCTGATTCAATTCACATTGATCGCCGAAGTGGTACTCGTGAATTCCGAGCGACAATCCATAACGAGGTTCTCCTTCAACATTGGAAGTAGGACATTGGAACATAAGGAAATCTCGCTGGGCCTATATACATATCTCCCGCTGGCCGCTACAATGCTGTACAAGACCAACTAAAAACGATACACACGTAGACCAGCATCAGGAGCAAATAGTTAGGGTTATGAGCTATAGTCCATAGCATTATTTTATAATAAATAAATATAAAAATGTAAAATAAAAATAAAATTCTGAACTTTCCAGCTTTTCAATTTTAGATAATATTATGTCAACAAATCGAAAATTCCAAAAAAAAAGTAAAGAAGAAGAAGTATATATTCAGGTACCCTTGTCTCCATTATATCTAGCAAAAATCTACTAGAATGATGGTACCCGTGTCTAAGAGATGTCTAAGAAATATCGAAGAGATTCTATCTGTCAAATCCCTATCGGTTCAAACGGTTTATTCGCCGTAAATTTGAGGTAGAAACGGTTGTTGCATTTGAGGCGGATTTGATGTCTGACAGGTTCTAGACATCGAAGAAAAATATCTAGGAGACTAATTTTTTGTCTCAGAGATATCACGGTAGAAGTCTAGAATATCTTTCCGAGCGGGCAGCATTGCAACGCGTTGGTCTAAGCCATACCGATGTTGATGTCATATTAAGAAACTGTAAGTGATAAGTAGAGCGGAAAAAGGCATAACTAATTTACATAAGGACAGCTAGGAACGAGTATCGCACACAGATTAGGCGATAAACACGCCCACGCGTAGGCGCATGTGGCAATAAACATTTTTCCTTTCTCTTTCGTCCTGCCAGAATGCAGTCCTTTGGCAGGAACGATACAAATGTTTTTCAATCCTAAGAAGCTAATGTTATGCAATCATAGAAGATAAGCCGCGCCTTAAATTGTGAGCCCTTCCTGATCTGGCCGTAAGAGCAAGCGAAAGAGAATCGAATAAGGATAATTACCAGATCTGGATAGGCGTTAGTTAATAAGCTCAATACTATTATACAAGTGGTAGATCACCACACATTCAAGAGTTACATTAGGCGCAACGTGGAAGATCACCACACATTGAAGAATAGTTGTAATGAGTGAAATAGAAAATATTCGTAGATTAATCACTAAGACGATCCCCACCGATGTGTATCCAAATGAGTGTCTAGTATAGGAACGAAATGCGTTCATATTTTATTTATGCACTTGTTCTCGCACCGGTTGTTTCTATCAAGGTTGTTGAAGTGCAATCATGCTTCGCACCGGTGGTGAATATCCGGGTGCTATTGAGGCAAACACGGAAATAAATAAAATCAGGAAAAAATTATTATTTATTTTCAAATCTTTCAGAACGCGCTCCAACTTTTGTAATATAAGTATGTGCGTAATGCATTTTGTGATTATCAGATTAGCTAGACACACATCTGCTAGGTGGCGCTAGCTTATATGCAATAATTGAGTGAGATGGATATCTCGAGATCTATAAGACTTAGAAAGATTTTGTCTTCTACAAAGTTGTTCGGGTTGCCATAACATTTATGATGGAGACTAGTTTAGTTTGGAATTCATACGCATAGCGGCGCTAGTGTATGAGAAATAACCTGTTAGGTTAAACCGTCTAAGACGAATTAAGTACTGTCCATTTAATTCCACCAGTTAATTTTCGTTATCTTTGCAGATACGTATTTCGACCACAACTGTGAGGTCGTCTTCAGTGTCTTGTACTTGACTCGACTCGACAAGTCGAGTCAAGTACAAGACACTGAAGACGACCACACAGTTGTGGTCGAAATACGTATCTGCAAAGATGACGAAAATTAACTGGTGGAATTAAATGGACAGTACTTAATTCGTCTTAGACGGTTTAATACATTCCACTAAACGAGCTTAATATATTTTTCTGTTAGGTTAAATATTTCTAAATCCGTTAGAGTTAGAAAGTGGCCATCTTCTACAAAGTTATCCGAATTATCTTTTAGGTTGGTTATTATGTAAGATTTAAAAGGGTAGTCAAAACCAGAAGTTTCGTTTGAAACCGCAATACTCGTTGGCGCTCGAGTTGAGTCGAATCGAGTCAAGTACGAGACACTGAAGATGGCCTTACTGTAGAAGTCGAAATAAGTATCTGTCAAAGGTACAAGCAAGTGGTGGAATTAAATGGAATTGTACGAACTCGTCTTATGTCAAGTAACTTTGTAGAATACGGCAATATTCTGAAAATTCCAGATTTTGAGATATTTAACCTATCAGTTTATTTCTTATACACTAGCGCCGCTAAGCGATTGTGTTTAAAACTAAACTTGTTTGCATCATGACGGTTTTCACCACCCGAACAACTTTGTGGAATATGGCAATATTCTAAAAAAATTCAGTTTTCGAAATATCTAACCTAGCAGGTTATTTCTTATACACTAGCGCCACCAAGCGGTTATATCTTAATCTAAGGGCCGATGCCCACGTAGCGTTTTTTCAACGCTGCGTGCACGTGGCGTTGAAAAAACGCAGGTGTGCATTGGTGCGGCGACGCTGCGTTACCGCTTTTTCCCGACGCACACATGCGTCCTTTTAACGCCGTGTGCACGCAGCGTTGAAAAAACGCTACGTGGGCATCGGCCCTAAACCTGCGTTGGTCATAATGGTTTTGACCACCCGAGTAACTTTGTAGAAGGCGGCAATATTCTATAAAATTACATATTTTGAGATACCTGACCTATCAGGTTATTTCCAATACACTAGCGCCGCCAAGCGGTTGTATTATTAACTAAACTTGCTTTCGTCATGATGGTTTTAATCATCCGAACAACTTTGTAGAAGACGGCAATATTCTTAAGATTTCAACTATCGAAATATCTAACCTTTAAGGTTATTCACTAGCGCCGCCAAGCGGTTGTATTTCAAATTAAACTTGTTTTCGTCATGATGGTTTTGACCACCCGAACAACTTTGTAGAAGACGCCAATATTCTAAAAATTCCAGATTTCGAGATATCTAACCTATCAGGTTATTTCATATGCACTAGCGCCGCCAATCAGTTGAAATCCAAACTAAACTGACCTCCATCACAATGGTTTTGATGATGAATAACCGAACAATTTTTCAGAAGACGGCACATTTTTTATTTATGCGTTACTCTATATTTCCGTGTGATGGTTTGGCAACGGTTGGAGCGGGTCGCCAAATTTGCCAACTCGCTATTCACCGTAGGTTGCGTTTACATTTCCCAAACCCGTTTACCAACGACCGGTGCGAGTTCGCGTCATGATAGAGGTTGCTATTTTGGCTTTATTTACGCACTGGTGGGGATCGTCTAATGCCCAAAAGAGAGCAAAAATGTGACCCAAATATTTCTAAATTGTAAATCACTAATGTATCATGTAGAAGTAAGACCCTTACCCCTGTGAATGTTTCAAATAAAATTAAGTTCGATGTTTTACTCCTGATTCTTTAATTAGAATTTCGAAACTCCGGTCTTCAACTTCCCTGCTTGACTCGAAAACGTCTCTCCGTAAAGGAGAAACAAGTAGTATCAAAAAGGACTTTTTGGTTTGGTTCCTTGGATCGAAACAAGTTGCTCTGTAACAGGAGTAACAAGTAGTTCCTTGGGAAAGTAACCTCGCGGTGTGCATTTGCGAAGGACATCTCTAACCGGAGAAAGAAGTAGCTCCTGCACCCAGAAAATTAGTGACAGTCCAGCGAGGTCGTCACAACCCGGTTCCTTGGATCGAAAAGGTCTCTCCCTAACAGGAGAAACAAGTAGTTTCGAGGAATCACCAAGCCGGCGTGCATTTGCGAAAAACGTCTCCTCACACGGAGAAATAAGTAGCTCTTACACCCGAAACTCCAGTGACGACTGCGTCGACTTCGTCACATTTTGGTGGCTCCAGAGAGGACCTCGGAGGGCGAATCATCGTCAGGAATTGAGAGCTTCCAGTTAGTCGAAATCTAACTGAGAAACCGCGGAAGGCCAGTTGGGCCAAGTGTAGGCAATAGGCCAAGTAGGCTTCGCGCCAACGGTGTACTGATCGCCATAAGAATCAGTCGTGTAGGCAATAAGCCAAGTGAACCGCGGAAGGCCAGTTGGGCCAAGTGTAGGCAATAAGCCAAGCAGGCTTCGCGCCAACGGTGTACTGATCGCCATAAGAATCAGTCGTGTAGGCAGTAAGCCAAGTGAACCGCGGAAGGCCAGTTGGGCCAAGTGTAGGCAGTAAGCCAAGAGCTTCCAGTTAGTCGAAATCTAACTGAGAAACCGCGGAAGGCCAGTTGGGCCAAGTGTAGGCAATAAGCCAAGCAGGCTTCGCGCCAACGGTGTACTGATCGCCATAAGAATCAGTCGTGTAGGCAGTAAGCCAAGTGAACCGCGGAAGGCCAGTTGGGCCAAGTGTAGGCAGTAAGCCAAGAGCTTCCAGTTAGTCGAAATCTAACTGAGAAACCGCGGAAGGCCAGTTGGGCCAAGTGTAGGCAATAAGCCAAGCAGGCTTCGCGCCAACGGTGTACTGATCGCCATAAGAATCAGTCGTGTAGGCAGTAAGCCAAGTGAACCGCGGAAGGCCAGTTGGGCCAAGTGTAGGCAGTAAGCCAAGAGCTTCCAGTTAGTCGAAATCTAACTGAGAAACCGCGGAAGGCCAGTTGGGCCAAGTGTAGGCAATAAGCCAAGCAGGCTTCGCGCCAACGGTGTACTGATCGCCATAAGAATCAGTCGTGTAGGCTGTAAGCCAAGTGAACCGCGGAAGGCCAGTTGGGCCAAGTGTAGTCAATAAGCCAAGTAGGCTTCGCGCCAACGGTGTACTGATCGCCAGAAGAATCAGTCGTGTAGGCAGTAAGCCAAGTGAACCGTGGTAGGCCAGTTGGGCCAAGTGAATCAAGTGAACCGAGTAATGACCACGTTGGAAGACGAGGTTCGTTACATGATCGAATATTTCAACGAGATAGATCGTCAAGTGAGTCTTGTAAGACAAACTCCAGCGCACCAAAGGTGGATGCGGATACCGTTGTCAGCAGAAGTTCTGAGTGAGACAAGAACATACACCATTACATTGTGGCCCGGGACTACCGAAGAAAGGACACACCGGCAGAACATCACGAAGTATAAACCCCTTCGCTGGGCCAGAAGGTGAACAACAGTGCACTTGGAACAAAAGCACAGGAGGAGTACGCCTTCGGAATCCGTCGGAACCGCATCCTTAACGACACTTCAGGTGAAGGTCCGTCGTACGGTGCACGCAACATAGTAGCAGTAACGGGCTCCCGCCTCGGTGCAGGCCAGCCCGCTAGACGATAGTGGTTATCACATAGAAAGAAAAACCGCAACCGTGTAAGCTTCCGCCTCGGCGTTAGGCTAGCTATACGGGTGCGCACCTTAAACCATCGGATCAGCTCCCGCCTCGGAGCAGGCCAGCTGACCGGTGTGACCAGCTCATCAATACTGTCGACTAACCGCCCGACCGATAGGGCCTAGTCTGGGACGGTACAAGGAAGGAGCACGTCAGACCATCAAGTTCCAACCAAGAGGACATTCGTTAACCAGGAAAGGAGTCAAGTGAGTCAAATTAAAGAAAATTTATATACAAACGTTGGAATGGATTTCCAATTTGAGATTAACAAGAATGGCCATTGTGGCTTATGTCAGGGTAAGGATGATAAGGATGTAATGGTGGCCTGCGACGATTGTAGTCGCTGGTTTCACCTTATGTGCGTAAATTTAAAACATAGACCGTTAAAAGAAGAACCTTGGTCTTGTGCCAAATGTGCCAAAATAAAATTAGAAATCCAAACACTGAAGGATCAGATCCAACAGTTGAAAGGCATAAATAAAATAGAGCCACAAGTAGAAATTTTGAAGCTCTAATCCGAAAGGTTAACGACATCAACATCCATGGGCAAACGGCTATCGAAAAGGATATTGCTAGACAGTCTATGATAGAGTTACCATATTTTGATGGTAACTACAAAACTTGGTCCAGCTTTAAGAAAATTTTCTTGGAGACCACTAAACAGGGCAACTTCTCGGACTTGGAGAATCGAACACGGCTCCAAAAGAGTTTAAAGGAGAGGCATTGCGTGCAGTCAATGCGCTCTTGTTAGAACCCCGATAATGTGGGGTCATAATCAATAAACTTGAAAACCGATTTGGGAATATAGAACTTATATACACAGGATTACTGCAGGATGTTCTTACGACAAGAAATCCTAGATTTGAAAATCCCCAAACTATGATTGATTTCATCTCCGCAGTGGGAAATTTGGTTGTCAACATGACTACATTAAATCGTACAGAATACTTGAACGATCAGCGGTTAATTAGAGACTTAGCAAATAAATTGCCTTCTAATTTGCATCAAAAGTGGTTGATGCACGTAAATGAAGAAAAAGAATTGTCCTCATTAATGAACCCATACGTTGCACTCACCCTTAATGATTTCTATGATTGGTTGAAACCACATGAAACATTAGCCACTATGTTGTTGGCGGAAAAGTTGAAGGGTAATGAGGAGTCAACAAACCGGGGAAATCCGATCGTGTAAACTTCCATAAGTTACCGCCACGGAAATGTCCCAAATGTAACAAAAACCATAAATTGGTAGATTGTACCGATTTTAAGAAGATGCCTGTGAACAAGCGAAGGTTGTTCGCAGTGGAGAAGAAGCTTTGCTTCTCCTGTTGCAGCCCGAACCACAGAGTAATAGATTGCCGAAATAAAACCGTATGCAATATAGATGGATGTGCTGTTAGACACCATCGTTTGCTTCACGAAAACCCAGGGGGTAAAGATAAAGTCGAAACTGTGAAAGGAAATATAAATTATCACTCGAGGAGAACCCAAAAGGTATATTACCCTATACTTCCAGTTACATTATCTAATGGTGAGCATAAAATCAATACTCACATATTCTTTGATTCAGGCTCTTCTATTAGTCTAATTCATCAGGAACAGCTGATGAATTAGAAGCGAAAGGTTCAAAACAGAAGATATCCTTGGCTTGGACTAACGGAGAAGTTCAAGAAGATGATAATAGTGAGATTATCAAGCTTAGAGTTAATGGATCAAACGGGAGGTATTTTACTTTGAAGGATCTTTGCACAGTAAGAAAACTTTCCCTGCCAAAGCAATCTCTAAATTATGAACAATTAAAGGGACGTTATCCTCATATTGAAGGATTAGACATAGAATCCTACGATAACGCAACTCCCACAATATTATTGGGGCTTCCACACGCTTATCTCTTTAGAAGCATCGAAGATAGAGTTGGTAAGTTCAACGAGCCACTGGCATCCAATACTAGACTAGGGTGGGTCTTGTACGGTTGCACAAATAATAATAATTTTCGGCTCTCAACCATGTCTTTGTACTCAACGAGGTGGAGGAAGAGGAAGAATCCATGAAAGAAATAATGTCCGCATATTTCTCAACAGAGGCCTTTGGGGTAAAAGTACCATCGACGGAATTAGTTTCAAAGTCCGATGAGAGAGCCTTAAAAATTATGAACGACACTCTCACACGTACGGATAAAGGCTATGAAATAGGTTTACTGTGGAAGACTGATGATGTGAAACTTCCTAGTAGCTTTCAAACAGCTTTAAGTCGATTCTTACAGCAAGAAAAGAAACTTGAGCGTGATAATGATTTAAGAATCTGGTATCATGACAAAATTGAGGAATATATCAAAAAGGATATCTAAGAAAGTTGAGTCCAAAAGAGTACATGATTGAGAATAGTAAGACCTTCTATCTACCACACTTTATAACTATAAATAAGAACAAATCGAAACCGAGAATGGTGTTTGATGCAGCTGCCAAAGTCGACGGCGTATCATTAAATTCTCAGTTACTTTCTGGACCCGATATGACGGAATCATCTCTCGGGATAAAATCAGATTTCGAGAAGGAAGCATTGCCGTCGCAGGGATATACAAGAAATGTTCCATCGCATTGGAATTAGACAAGAGGATCGAGGGTCCCAAAGAATTATCTCCAGGGAAAAATCCAATGTTAGACTCGAATTCTACGAAATGCAAGTCATGTCATTTGGGGCTACATGTTCTCCTGCTTGCGCGCAATTCGTAAAGAATAATCATGCCCAAAAATATAAGGACGAATGTCCAAAAGCAGTGGACGCGATATTAAAGAATCACTATGTAGATGATTACTTAGACAGTTTCGATGATTTAAGTGAAGCTGTAAACATCGTGTCCGATGTTATTAGAATTCATGACGAAGGTAATTTCAGAATGAGAAATTTTATTTCTAATTCAAAATCATTGCTCGATCAATTACCAAGCGACAGAGTGTCGCCTTTGAAGGAGATTAAATTAGATGATGAAGAAGGCGACTACGATAAAATTCTAGGAATGTATTGGGACATTCGGAAAGATAACTTCTTGTTCAGAATAAACTTTCCTAGTGAACCCACTAATGAACCTACGAAGCGGCAAGTCTTATCATTTATAATGAGTGTGTACGACCCGTTGGGTTTGATAGCACATATAACAATCGAGTCGAAGATACTAATGCAAGATATCTGGCGACTCGGAATAGGGTGGGATGATAAAATCTCAAACGATTTATCCAAAAAATGGAATATTTGGCTAAATAGACTATCTTCCATTACTAACATCAGAATTCCAAGATGCTACTCTCATTTTAAAAATCCCATCAGACGAGAACTTCATGTATTTTGCGATGCATCATTACACGCATTCGCAGCAGTCATTTACATGCGAACTATATGTCGCGACGATATTGATGTAACAATAGTCGTGGGTAAATCCAAGGTAGCTCCTACTAAGATTATGTCTGTACCACGTTTGGAGCTTCAAGCGGCTGTATTAGGAACAAGACTTCACAATACAGTTCTACAGGAAATAAGAGTAGAGATTAATAGTGTTACCCTTTGGTCAGACTCCAAAACTGTACTTAGCTGGATAAAATCAGAAACTCGCAAGTACAAGCAATTTGTACAATATCGGATAGGAGAGATACTAGAGAGTACGCTGGGATCTCAATGGAAGTACATAAAATCGAATTCTAATCCCGCAGATGAAGGTACCAAAATTACTAATGCGAAAACAACATGGATTAAAGGTCCTTCATTTCTAACGCTTAAGGAAGAAAATTGGGGACACGTGACTAAATACGATTTCTCGGACGATTTAAGCCATGAGGAATTACGTCCTGTTCTTGCAACAATGCAAACCTTTAAACCAGATCTGGATTGGATAAATATCCAATGGTGCTCTGATTGGACACGCTTAAAACGAGCCGTGAGTGGAGCACTCAAATATTTGGGAAAATTAAAGGCCAACATTAGAAAAGTCACCGTTGATATGATCATCTCAGCTGAAGACTTAGAGGAAGCTGAGATATTGCTTATACAAAAAACTCAATGGGAAGCTTTCCCTAATGAAATGATGGATTTAAGCACCAAGCGAACAGTTGATAAATCGAGTCCGATTCGTACACTCACACCATTCTTGGATAAGAATGGCACCATGAAATCGGAAACACGATACAAAAACGCAGAATGCATACCATATTCTGCCAGGTATCCGTACATCTTACCGGCTAAACATATTGTATCGGACCTCATATTGAAAAACAAGCATGAGGAATTCAAACACCAGAAAACAAAAACGGCAGTGGCAGCCATACAACAAAAGTACCATATAGTAAATATTGATTCTGGGATGAAAAGAATAAAAATAAATGCCAACATTGCAAAAACGAAAATGCCAAGATAAATATACCAAAGATGGCACCGTTACCAGAATGTCGGCTACAACCATATGTGAAACCCTTCACTCATACCGGAGTAGATTACTTCGGACCCTATAACGTATCTATTGGGAGACGTACTGAAAAGAGATGGGGAGTCTTGTTTACTTGCATGACTACGCGGGCGGTATATTTGGACCTTGCCCATAATCTAAGCGCGGATGCTTTTGCTAAGCCTGAATTCTATACAGAGTAGAAGGGGACGAATTAAATTCCTTTATAGCGATAATGGTACCAACTTTGTAGGAGCTAATAACGAGATGGCAAAAATCCAACATAGACTAGCATCAGAGGGAATAAGATGGCAATTTAATCCCCAGCAGCACCACATTTTGGTGGAGCATGGGAAAGAATGGTAAAGGAAGTCAAGAGCCTTTTACCTAATGAAACCATGTCAGAATACGCATTTAGAGCTTTGCTAACCGAAATTGAAGGTATCATAAACAGCAGACCTCTTACCGCTATATCATTGGATGCAACCGATGACGAACCACTCACTCCAAACCATTTTTTGATTGGATGTGCTGGTGGAGCGGAACCATCATTAAATGATACTTCTAAACCTGAAGCGAACCGACAGCAGTGGAAAAGGGTACAACATATGGCAAAGAATTATTGGGATCGGTGGTTGCACGAATACCTTCCCTCCCTGGCCAAAAGATCAAAGTGGGCTGAAGAAGTTAACAACATTAAGGTTGGCGACATCGTTATGATCGCTGACGACGATCAAAAGGCAAGATGGCGAAAGGGAATGATCATTAAAGTCCACCCATCGAAAGAAGGTCAAATTCGATCAGCGGTAGTTAAAACGGCAACGGGCGAATTTACTCGTCCGGTAGCCAAACTGGCGGTATTGGATGTACTACCACCAGATGACGTTACTACCTCCGAAGACAAGCCGAAAAGAAAAGGTCAAATAAGCGGAAAGCGCCCTCTGAAAATGTTTCTGAGTGCAATAAATTTGTCGGGGCAATTAACAAATTACCGGAAGGGTACGAGTACGGTAAAAGAAAATGCGTTGATATCGAAAGGGTCAAACAAATTGCTGCGGCTATCGCAAAACCAAAGCCCAAGATAACAAAGAAAAGGATACGAGCCGTAAATTGGACAAGCATGATGGTTATATTGTACTTTGTATGTGCTCTTTTGGGAAGCGCGATATCCTTCGATGGATCTGGATTGATAGCCTTTGATTGCGGAAATCCGGAGGTCAATCTTACGAGCTACTCCCTGTTAGATGTAGCTTCATGTATACCACCCTCGAACAACTTGTCGACAAGCGAATTGCAAATACAAGTATTGCAGAGGAGTGTTAAAAGTGAAGTCAAGGCCTATCAATGTAAAGTAATAGCCAAGAGGAGGATTAAGCATTGCGGAATGCATTCTCACACTTCAGAATATGAACGCGGCTATGAATACATTGTGAAAGAGTTCACATCCGAAGAATGTCATTTTATCACATCAGCTAGGCATAATTAAATTAGCTTACGATCATCAACTGCGCGAATTGAAACGCAATGCTACCACTCGCGGAGAGGCACTGATAGTGGGATCAGTTTGGGGAAGCCACTGTAAAGGAGGCACCTACCGAACTCCAAAATATACTTGGGAAGATGCCTTGGTTTATTACGAGTATGAGATCACATTGCGAGATTACATGGCAGTTGTAGATCATGAAAATGATGTTATACACTTAAGAAACGGTCTCACATGCAGATTTTCTCAAGGAAAATGTTTAGATTCGGAAGACGGATACATAACATGGGACGCCGTCTCCAACAACGGATGTGAAGAATCAGAATACGAGGTAATTTATGAGGGTTTGGTAAATCGAACCCAAAACGAAAAAAGGGATAAACATAACAAAATCTCAAACGCCGTCTATAGCACAATTTCAGACACACATCTGTTCTCTATTAGAGCTAGGGAAAAGACAAAATTTGTGGGCACTTAGGTTTTATGACCGATCATCCTCGTATCGTTATTGTTGAAGTGGTAGGCTTCAACTCTCCTTTCAAAAGGAAATCTACGACGGGTAGAAACTTTGATTTATTTACATATTTCAATTCCAAAATAACCCTAGTAGAAAACTATATTGGGAAAAGCATGTCGGAACTTTACAGCACGGTTATGACCGAAATGTGTAAAGTAGACAAAACACTGATGGAAACCAAATTAACACTGGCACGTCTCAACCCTACAGAATTTGTAACCAGTATCATAAAACGATCTGGATACACCGCTGTGGTGGCAGGAGAAGTTTTGCACGTATTGGAATGCAAACCAGTTTATGTAACTCCCAGGTCTGACGAGAATTGTTATCAGGAAATACCTGTAACTTATAACAATCTTTCCATGTTTATAGCACCAGTAAGCCACGTACTGCAAAATAGAGGTACACAGATTGATTGTACACCTCTTCTTCCGGCCAAGTTTCAAATAGGTGGAAGATGGTACACCACCGACGGACGGATAAGAGAAACCACGTCGCCGTTAAAGCTAACTACAGATTTAATAACCACGTGGACTTATACTCATCTTCCAAACCTAATACAAAGTGGTGTTTATGACGCAGAAAGCGTGATCAAGATGAGAAACATGATCTATGAACAGGGTGATAAAAGAGCAGCATCTAATGTTTTACATAAAATTTTGGTCGGAGAGCGACCAGATTTTCAAGGATTCCGTTTTGATGCTTTGATATCGGATCGAATAATTGAAAATGTTTTTGAAAAATATTGGTCTAAGTTACTCTCATGGTCAACCTGGTTGGGAAACATAACTTCTACCTTTATTGGTATATACATGATAGGAAGAATAATTAAATTTACGATTGACACTATTATGCACGGGCGCATATTATATGACATAGGGTATCTGTTCCCATGTCCATCTCAGCCCCTATGTCCATCTCATTCGATACTCATCAAATTTCAACTCAGCATACCAGTCTAAATAATCACAGATCGAATAAAAAAAACTAATGAAACACATTACCACGGGTTTAAATTATATCTTTTCCAACTTATATTTACGAGAATCACCTTTTCAAAGCGTAATTTCCAATAAAACGTCGAGTATTTTCCATGTAGGAAGAAAATCTTACCTTCATACAACGTTATTTGTCTTACCAGCACATTCGTACTAGCTGAATAGCACTTTTTAGCACCGAACTTTTTCACCTTTTTACAATATAATCACTACATTTTCCACAACAAATGACCGCGCACAACCTAATTTAGAGTTTGAATTCACTGTTTCACTAATTTAAAGTTAAAAAACTGCCTCAGAATGTTACAAAAACTATGGGATGAATTTTTTTCATCCAACAAAATAACTTTGTTCGTATATACATCTCATTTTACTATTCTCCTAGCAGCACAGAGGTGCCAGTTTTCAAGTCTATGAAATCGTTTTGAAAGAATATTTCTACTATGATACATTGAGTAAAATGACAATATTGTGTTAAATTTAGATTTGAATATTTTTTTCAAACGTCAGAGCACCATAATCATCATCTATTTGACATAATTTTGCTCAAAATATATGCCCTAAATTTCAAAGTAAATTGTGCGCACAGTTTATTTTTAAACTTTGGCATCACAGCCAGCTTGTTTGCACGGCATCGCGATGCGCATGCGCAACTCGGCCATGTGTGAGTGCTTGTTGGAGATCGACATATTTTTAAATTACTTCATGAACTTTGTTGTTGTCGGTCTTTCCTTTGGAATACGATAAACAAATCAATTGATAATGTCATTTGCTATTCAAGAAAATCGCTCATGTGTGGGTTATAAGAATATATCTATATGAGTCTGTGCAAGAGCTACAGTAGTGTGAAGTAAATGTTGAGCAATTAAAAATAAGATGGATATCGGTACACTAGTCGCAATTCAGTTGAGATGAAAATTTTACGGTGAGATGGATATATGTTCAATTCGATGGTAGTTTTGAACGATTATTAGTTTAATTGTGGAAGAAAATTGCATCATTTTCTAAATGCAGATAATCCGTCGATTGTTAGCAATCACGGTTTTGATATTTATTTGAGCAATACATTTGTGTTTATCACATAATAGACGATTATGATATGTTAGCTTGCTTATTGAGATGGATATAGGGACATACACCCTATATGGTTTGGGATGGCAACTACTTGCATCATTTTGGGATTCTTTAACAAGTTTTCTTTCTCATAGAAATGCTATGAAAAGAACAGAAACACAAAATAATAAAAATGAAAATCCACCGCAACACGAAGTAGAAGTCGTTCAAGAAAATTTGGACAAGCCCAGCGCTCCATTCTACCCAAATTTATTTTCGCGGATTAATGAGCAAATTTGAGTAAACCTAGCGTTTTACGGGCTCCGGAATGTCGCTGCGCGAACAAAATTAGTTCATCATAAAATCAATCACGCCGTTGCACCCAGCATTGCAACGCGTTGGTCTAAGCCATACCGATGTTGATGTCATATTAAGAAACTGTAAGTGATAAGTAGAGCGGAAAAAGGCATAACTAATTTACATAAGGACAGCTAGGAACGAGTATCGCACACAGATTAGGCGATAAACACGCCCACGCGTAGGCGCATGTGGCAATAAACATTTTCCTTTCTCTTTCGTCCTGCCAGAATGCAGTCCTTTGGCAGGAACGATACAAATGTTTTTCAATCCTAAGAAGCTAATGTTATGCAATCATAGAAGATAAGCCGCGCCTTAAATTGTGAGCCCTTCCCGATCTGGCCGTAAGAGCAAGCGAAAGAGAATCGAATAAGGATAATTACCAGATCTGGATAGGCGTTAGTTAATAAGCTCAATACTATTATACAAGTGGTAGATCACCACACATTCAAGAGTTACATTAGGCGCAACGTGGAAGATCACCACACATTGAAGAATAGTTGTAATGAGTGAAATAGAAAATATTCGTAGATTAATCACTAATGCCCCAAAGAGAGCAAAATGTGACCCAAATATTTCTAAATTGTAAATCACTAATGTATCATGTAGAAGTAAGACCCTTACCCCTGTGAATGTTTCAAATAAAATTAAGTTCGATGTTTTACTCCTGATTCTTTAATTAGAATTTCGAAACTCCGGTCTTCAACTTCCCTGCTTGACTCGAAAACGTCTCTCCGTAAAGGAGAAACAAGGAGTATATGGTTTGGTTCCTTGGATCGAAACAAGTTGCTCTGTAACAGGAGTAACAAGTAGTTCCTTGGGAAAGTAACCTCGCGGTGTGCATTTGCGAAGGACATCTCCCTAACCGGAGAAAGAAGTAGCTCCTGCACCCAGAAAATTAGTGACAGTCCAGCGAGGTCGTCACAACCCGGTTCCTTGGATCGAAAAGGTCTCTCCCTAACAGGAGAAACAAGTAGTTTCGAGGAATCACCAAGCCGGCGTGCATTTGCGAAAAACGTCTCCTCACACGGAGAAATAAGTAGCTCTTACACCCGAAACTCCAGTGACGACTGCGTCGACTTCGTCACAACTGTAGAAAAATCGGTAGTTATCGGAGGTTATCGGTAGGACGGAAAAAGTTTAAACCACCGATTCACGAATTAAAATCAAATTCAACTTAAAAGTGACAGTTCGGAAATTATGAAATCCCCCGGTTACGAATGGCTGGTGCTGATCAGCAATACCAACAAAACATCTATCAAAATGGCTTCAATATCTGTCAAAAGTAATCTTGCTCTGCGAGTAGGGTTCCCAAGTAACCGTAAGCATTTAAACAAGCCGTACGTGCGACTATAACGCTATCACAGAGCTAACGAGCTTTATACTGGCTCTATAATAGCCCTATATAGCCGAAAAGGCGAAATATAGTGCTAATGGTTACCTGGGTTATTTGCAAATTTTTGAACTGTCATTTTGTCTAATTTGATAATAAAATTGTGCTGTCAGTTTTCAAATTTGTGCCGTGATTTTGTTTTGGTTCATTTTGTATGGATTTGACAGTCGGATTAACGAGAGAAACCCCGGTAGTTCGGCCTATAGATAGTGGAATATATAGATGAGCGAAGATAAATCCTCTGTCTCCAAACGAACTGTCAAACGTGTCTCCAAACGAGCATGACATCACGATCTCAATGAAAATGTTAAGGGCTGTGACGTCATATGCGCGCGTGCACGGTCAAAAAAATCGACTCAGCCATGCTTTCGCTCATCTATAGATTCCGACCCGGTGACAAGCGCGGTGTCATCATCATCAATAGACATAGACCGCTGTCATCATTGAAACGCAGTATGAAAAAAAATTATAGCCCAGGACATCCTGGCTACGATCTGGCGATGGGCTAAACAATAGGATGTCAGTAGCCTGATAGATTCTACTATCTATAGTTCGGCCATATATTTGTCGGATTAGCGGATTACATTTTTTTTTGCTGTGTACAGTATACCCCCGCTATTAGCGGGGGTAAATACTGTATATGTAAATAAACGTATACAGTGAGCACAAAAAGTAATCGTCTTGACACAGACAAACAAACATAACACTTGACAAATATCAATCGCTCACTGATTTACTCATCAATTCAATTAATCATTAGTTGGCCAATTGATCACTTGTGGCGCGCGCATCCGATTTGCTCTAGGTTGACGTTTGCTCACTACCGCCATCTGGTTCGTGATTTGCCCAACTAACTGAAATCAACAGATGTCGTAAGTGTTTGAACGACGATGAATGTGGTGACTGAATGTCCAATGGGTTATGTCTGTTTGTCTGTGGTCTTGATGTGTGTTTTCTAGAAAATCTCAAAAATGGAATCTAGTAAGATCTCAAAAATAAATCAATACATAATTCATCCTTATCATTAAAAATCAAACACAAAAAAAACAATAGCAAAAACAAAGGTAACAAAACATAACAATTCATTAAATATGGGCTCAAAAAGTATTCGTCTATTCAGGTTTGGCGTACTTTTGAAACGAAACGGGAGTTGTAGAATAGAATTCAATATTTCGTTGGATTCCCCTGTGTATCTATGACGGCTTGTAGTTCTTGTGACATGGAACTGACCAAATTAGTCGTGACGGGGACGAAATTTTCTCCCATTCTTCTTTCAACGCTAATTTCAATTCATTGTTGTTGGAAATCTGACTTTTACGAATTTTGTCGTCCAGCACCTTCGAATGGTGTTAAATTGGATTCATATATGGGCTCTGAGGAAGTGTTTTGAGTTGATTGGGGTATTATACAGTAGCTACAGCCTAGTATTTCGGGCTGTGTGCTTGAGATAATTACCATGGCGAAAGATGTATGTTCCCTGTAAGCCTAATTTATCAGCACTGGCGTTCAAATTTTATTTCAAAATGCGGATGAACATTCTGTGATACAAAATTCCTTCATTAATGTGAAATTTTCTCACACAGGTTGTGCTCATGCACCTCAGAAATCATGACGAAGCCCCCGCCATGCTTTGCTGCTGAAAAGAGGTTCTGCGGTTGTATCTCAACATACCGTGGACCCCCGATAATTTGAACGGTACCTCATTCAAATTAACGGGGTTCATTTTTAATTTGAACTTCTGGTTACTCTATTTGCATCAGAAAAACTGGTTTCTGGCCGCTCTCTTTGCTGTTTTGTTTTGATTCTGCGTTCCGTTTCACGATGTTTCATTTTTCTTCTCTCGATTCCACGTGCTAAATGACGTTTGAACCATTTTTAATTTGAACGATGTTCAAACCAACGGGGTTCAAATTGAAAAGTGTTCAGATTAAAAGCGGTCATATTACCGGGGGTCCACGGTATTCATTTTCTGCCATATCATGCATCGGCCATTTAATTCAAATATGCTGTACTTGCTTTCGTCAGATAACATGACTTGATTCCGAAATTCATCCTTCTTCCAGCGATAATTTGATGGATCACTTGAAATTTCTTTTGTGATACTCGCCTATTATACCCATACTATTCACAGGTATTTCTCTTCCTATTGGCTAATATTATCAATTTCCCACCTTATCGGCCGCGACGATTTGAAATCGTCGCAAAGCAAATTGACGCCAAAATCGTCGCCAGCAGAAATGGCCATAAGATCTGTCAAATCAACTGTGAACAAAATTTTATATACTCAATAATCACATTATTTCCTAAAATTGAGCCCTGTTTTTAATGCAGATTGACATTATTTTCTAATTAAACTAACCTAATTTTAGCATAAAGATGTTGGCGACGATTTTGATAGTGCCTAAAAAATGGTCGGCGCGTTTTGTTACCAAGGAAACAGACAATATCTTGGCACTTCTTCTCTCCAACTCACTTGTCTATTTGGGTGCACTCGTTTCAAGGATTTTTTTTGAATTTGTGCACAATAAATCGTTCATCATTATCAGTTTACCATCATGATCGACCACTCCGTTATTTGTTTTGATAGGTTTTTGGGGCGCTGATACAATCAATTGTGGGAAGTAATCACTGAGGCTTCCCACGGTACACAGCGGAACCGATCTACACTCCCGCCGGGGTATTTCGGACGCGTAAGTGGACAGAAAAACACAAGCGATTCGCTCTCCGCAGTGGTCGTTTATTTACTATTTACATACATACAATAGACAACAACAACGTACATTCACAGGGCTGGTGAGGGATGACAAACATCGCAAACATAAATTAGACTGGCCCAACATTCAACACTACTCCTCGAGGTCTATCATCATTTACAGTTAACACAAAGTCCACGTAGTTTTACATACACAAAGTCAATACATAGAGTTTTACTTGGGCACACAGTCGTTTCAGCACTTCTCCTACAATATCTCCTCCTGCTTCGTCTTCTTCACCGCTTCGTTGTCTTATTGATTCATCCGGCACTTAGCATCGGTATTGATCTTCATCCACAAAGTCGTAAAAGTTTTCTTCTTCTCTGCGCTCCTCCTCAACAGAACGCCCGCTTCCTTGTGAGGAGCGATAACTACCCCCTGTTAACACGGTGCTTTCGAGCACCCCTATTGAGTACAACCGATTTCACTCTGAGAGTGAAATCAGGAGTGATTCAGTTTCATTCCAAATTTTCGACCACTATTCTAGTTTGAATCTGGAGCCAAATAGAACAAACTCGCTGGTTTCCCCAGCAGTGTTCTATTCATGTTTTCAAATTTTCAATTAAATGAAATCATCATGTTGGCGCCAAGAAAGGCGCCGTAATTGCAAAGTGGATTGATCCGTAGATAAAATGACGCATTCATACACCAAAACAATTGGAAAATATTTGAATCTCGTGATTCAATCGTGGTTCAAATCTGCAGAAAATAGAACGGAGCGTTATACCAGTTTTATTTTTTGACATTTGACTGGTATAAAAAATGAATCTAGAACAGCTGCTGGGAAAATGAATGTTTCAGATTCATATTCAAACTGACAGCCCCGAACGATTTGAATCACTGCTGATTTTACCCTCACACCCCTATGTATGTTTGACATTTCATTTTCATTCCAAAAGCACATTTCCCAAGTGCGGAAGTGTTTTTCCACTCGAATTATATTCATTAACAGTTAGCTCGCGTGTTTTTATTTCACCGTAACCAAGTCCGAAACTGGCTTCGTTGATCCGTTGTGCTACTCCGCCTGGTCGTATTATCGTCAGGTTATGGGCCCAGGAAGCAGTAGGATTTGAGAAATCGCGGAAGAAATAGTCCGGTCGGAAAATAACGAAGTATCGCGAAGATTCGGCGGCGTTTTCGTGTGTTGGTGTGCTGCTGCTACAGAGTGTGGGGCTACCGCTGGAGGAAAATTTTCCTAACCTCGTTCGTTAAGCGTTGCGAGTGAGAAAAAGTACAGTTGTGTGTTTGTCGTGAAGATGGCTGATTCCCGTTTCGCTTTTGCCAAGTTGAATGGCACAAATTGGCGAACGGGGAAAATTCGTATCGAGATGTTGCTGCAGCGGGAAGACTTGTGGACCGTAGTGAGTGAACCCGTCCCGGATGAGGAAGACCGAGACGATGAGTGCCGACCGAAAGGCAAAAGCCACTTTGGTGCTGCTGATTGAGGACAGTCAGCTGTCACTCATTAAAAACTGTGCAAGTGCTCACGCGGTGTTTAGTGCTTTGAAATCGTACCACCAAAAGACGACGCGTTCGGTACGAGTTTTCATTACTGAAGAAACTATGTGCGGTGTTACGGCTTTGGACAGCCGCGAAGACGAAGATATATCGCTGGATATCTTAAAATTCAAACTGACGGATGAATATCTGTGTCGTTTGGAGCGCGAAGGTGCCGGTACCGGATCGAAAACGGATAAAGCAATGCGTTCAGTCGATAACAAACCGAAAGAGTCTCGCGTGTGTCACTTTTGTAAGCGTGTCGGTCATTTGCGTCGCGATTGCCGAAAATTTAAGGCACAGAAAGCAGAAATTGGTTCTGGGAAAGACACCCCAAAAGCGAAAGCTGTTCAGAGCGAGGGAAGAAGTGTTGCTTTTACCGGAAGTGTTGCAACAGTGCACAGTGGTGCGTTTGGCTAAAATCGTGAACTTTTTATTTTACCACTTCAGGGTGTTATTTTTCGACATTGGTGTCTTTGGGAATAAATTTTAGAAAAATATTGCGCATCGAATGACGAAAAGTTGTAGTTCCAATTTTTGCCACAGGTGGCGCTGCAAAATGTAACTTGTTTAATAAACGATTTTTAAATATGGTGTCTTTGGAAAAGTTGTAGTGTAATTTATTATGAATTTTATTGCTGAAGACACCGAGTGTCCATCTATCATCGTTTTTGAAATACGGGCGTTTTGACGTAAACTACGTCTAAGGGGAAGACTCAGATACAGGGTGTAAAACCGGAATTTCCAAATTCGAGACCGTCACGAAATTAGGATAGATTTCAAACGCTAATAGCGTCTTTATCTTTCGATGGATTTTCGACATTTGCTTATCAATCGATTCAGAAACTCTCCAGCAATTTGCCAATTCTATTGATACTATTAATTATTAACGTTAAACTATTGAAAATGTTGTTTCTTTCCAAACCGGGTGAAAAATTCAATTCCGTTCATAAATCCCCAACACGGACATCAGATTGCAGTAAGGTACGGGCCTTTTGATTCACTGCTTCGTTTTCCCTGTGTATAAAAAGCCTCGTGTTTCGCGTGCGCGCGTCATTTTCATTCTGGATGTCACGGCGAGCGGACCAGGCGTCCAGAAGCGGTCCCAGTGACAACGGCTGTTTCAGCGGTGGTGGTGCGGATGAATTTTTTTCGGTCGGTGGTGGTGGCGGTCGTGGAAGCAGCAGCACATCATTTTCATCCGTGTCCCATCTTCGGCGGATCTGGCAATCGACGGCGTTCGTTGAGCCGAATCATCGGATAGCGGTCGCGCAGCCCAGTGGCTGCTGTCAATAAGGCACATAAGTGGCAACTACCCAAGTAACCATAAGCTCTATAAAATTGCTTTAAAATAGCTTCATATTCATGTATGATGCAGCCTTTTGAAGCTAACAAGCATTTTGTGCTAATATAATGCCAACTTAATGCAACAAAAGGCGAAATAGCGTGCCAATGTAATGCCATGATGAAAGCACTTGTATAGCCCCACTGATGCTATTTAAAAGCAGCGAAATTATGCTGTCAAATTTCACAGCCTGTTTATAGCATTGCTAATGCGTCGGCTAATGCTATTCGATTTTGATTTTGATTTTATTTGCATTGACATCATGAGAAAAGGGTATTTTTATGTGTTCTAAACGTAATTTGTCTCAGTGGACATACAAAATAGAAGAAAAAATATTATTATCATTGTTGTAAACTATTCTCCATTTCTATATATTCTATATATTTGTATGCATTTTATACCCTAATATGATTAGGCTGAAATTGAACGTATTTAAATTTATCATCTCCTGGGTCTCGAACTGAGGTTGGCTTCGTCGTAATTCGTTGGAGTGCTTCTTTGCTAGCTGGGCCATACGGGATATGCATGAACTCGGTGACAAGTCATCAATTTAAATTCGTTTTTCATTCTTGATTCGTTTCAAGCTCAACTCAACAGTGGTGCTAGTACATATGTTGTAGTCGAGATATAAATTTTAAGGATCGTTGAAGCTCCCATTCCCCTTGAAATTTTAATATATACATAAATTTGCGCAATTAATGCACGATCCCAACGATCCGTTTATTTATAAATATTCACCTCATTATTATTATTTTTAAATAGTATATTTTACAATTTTAATATTAAGAAAAAATATGATTTTTCATTTATTGTAAAACTGGCAACTCTGCTCCAAAACTTCGGTTTATGTGAAACGTCAAATTGAATTTCAAAACAGATCCTGCCTTCGTACAAGTATTAATAATAAAACTTCCAAACTTCGTCATCAAATCTCGTGTTTGTTTGGTTCATAATTCCTGCATAATTCCGGTAAGTTATTCAAATTCAGTTCTAGTAGTTTTTAGTTAATTTCCTTTTTTCTTCATAGATGCAATGATCTCGGAACAATTACCTACTTGATTGTACAAACATCCGGAACCGATGATATTTTGCTCCCGTAATAGCCTTCGGTATGCGTCACACAAAACGAATGGGGAACGGAGCCGCTGGATTGGAATTGGAAGGCCATACATACCAGCGGACACTTAATTAGGGAGGGCCTACCAGACATTTGTGTACACTGATGTGGAATAATGGTACAAAATTGATGTGGCAATCTCCGACTAAATTACATATATGTAATTCGAGTGCAAAAACGTATAGAACATGGCAGCATTACACGCCTTCACGAGATTTCTTAATATCGAAAACACATCGAATCATAAATGTGGCGGAAAATTGCTATGGACTGTGAGGATTTGCTTTCCGACATGGATGGACGTAAACCGTAAACGTAAACGTAAACCAGAAAGTTATAGAGATTAAATTCAATGGAACCATCAAGGATCATCATCAGTTTACAACAGATTTCGAGAATGATCAGGACTCAGGAGGGTGAACGGAACAGGAGCAATCAAAAGAGGGAAGACTTACTTAGTATAGATCTGAACGAATACCACTTAAAATGTGTTTCCGAAGTTCATGCTAAGTCGAATTTTAAAATTATTCACAATCACTTCTGGGTGAAGTAATTTTTTGTGATATAGGTTCGAAATAAATTAGAATGCAAAGTTTTGATCTGATTGTATTATGACTCTGAATTGAAAGAACTGATGAAAATATTCAGCAAACTGATAGCATTCAATGATGCTTGTAATTGTGTACCTATACTTTTTATGCTATTTTTCTTCAATGCAATTTTTATTGTTTTTATCAATTATACATTTTCAACATCTAAAAATAGATTTGGGAATTGCATTCGTAATGCAGATTTACAGCAAATATGCCCTATAGAAATTTGTAGTGTTTCAATGCATTAAATAAGCACTATAGACGAATATAATGTTATTAATAATGCCACATTTGTCAAGACTTGAATGCATTAGCGATGCTTGTTTAGGACATGTATGCTGCAAGAATGCTATTATTAAGCTTTCAAGCAGCTTACATGCCATTATAACGCTATTAACATGCAGTGACTTAATGCTTACGGTTACTTGGGTAATTATGTCTGTCTCCACGTGTATCCAAACAAGTATTTCTAAATTTCATAAATCGACATTTTCTACTGATATTTATATAATAATTGAGATTTCACCACACTGCATACCACGCTGTTGAATGTTAATGTAAAAAGAAGTGCAGCGTGAAGCTGGTTTTCTGTTCTCTTCATCCAATCATTTCACAAAATGCAAATCTGACGTCATACGCTCCTAGAGATGTCGTAAAATCCCGAATAATCGATTAGTAACTAATCAATGAATTATTGGCAGTGGCTGATTTTCTACCCGCCGCAGCCACATCCAGGCGCTATAGTATATGCACAAAATAGCCAGCAAGAGTTAACCGCCAGAAATTTGTATGGCGAAATACATCTAACGCTGGTTTTCTTAAAATTAGGAACTTTTCATGAAAAACTATTTGGTACCGGTTATGAGGGATGGTGTCCGCTACTACGCCTACCAAATATTTTTTCGATTAAAGTGCTTAATTTCGAGAAATCGAACCTTAGATGCCTTTCGCCATACTGATTTCAGAAAGTTAACTCCTAGTGTGCCGCTGTAAGCACGCTCAAAGCAGTCGATTCATTACTCTTTATTCTTATTGAATCGATTCATCGCTGGGTTACGACATCCCTAGTAGCGTATGACGTCAGAATTGCATTGTGTGAAATGATTGGATGAAGAGAACAAAAAATAGCTTCACGCTGCACTTCTTTTGACATTAACATTCAACAGCGTGGTATGCAGTGTGGTGAAATCTCAATTATTATATAAATATCAGTTGAAAATGTCGATTTATGAAATTTAGAAATACTTGTTTGGATACACGTGGAGACAGACATAATTATATGCATATGAAACTACAGACCAGATATTTTAAATCCTGTGGGGATTTCCTTGCCCCAATTTGCCCCTCTGTTGCATATGAAGTCTTCAAATATCACTATTTTCGACCCTAAATCGCCGATAACAAGTCATGTTTGCAAAAAACATCCCTGGTTTCTTCCAGAAAGTGGTCTATTTTGATTATATATACATTTTTGTAGAACATTGTTTTGACCTGAAACTGTTAGTTTTGAAAATATCTTTAAATACTGTTTTTTAGGGTCTGTCCATAAAAAACGCCCGTATTTCAAAAACGATGATAGATGGACACTCGGTGTCTTCAGCAATAAAATTCATAATAAATTACACTACAACTTTGCCAAAGACACCATATTTAAAAATCGTTTATTAAAGAAGTTACATTTTGCAGCGCCACCTGTGGCAAAAATTGGAACTACAACTTTTCGTCATTCGATGCGCCATATTTTTCTAAAATTTATTCCCAAAGACACCGATGCCAAAAAATAACACCCTGAAGTGGTAAAATAAAAAGTTCACGATTTTAGCCAAACGCACCACTGTGCAGTGCTCGTCAAAAAGTGCGTGGGTTATTGACAGTGGGGCGAGCGCCCACATGACAAACAATCGTGAGTTTTTCGACGCGTTGAGTGAATTTTCCGGTGGGTGGATCACGCTCGCTGACGGACAAAAGAAGAAAATCCTCAGAAAAGGAAGTGGAGTGCTAAACGGCGTGGATGTTTCGAGTGCCAAAGTCGCCAAAGTGAAGATCGAGATGAAGACTGTTAAGTTCGTCCCGGGGCTGGCGACGAGCCTGATATCAGTGGCCAAGTTGGCGGAAAAGAAGCTTGCAGTAAGTTTCGATGGCGAAGTTTCGATGATGTAGGAGGAGACATCGTTGCGACGGGCTACCGCTATGGTGGTTTGTACTACCTGCGAACGGAAGAGCTTTCCAATAAGGCTGTAGCAGGCGAACATCGGGAAAACTGCCAACACCAGTGGCATCGACGCCTCGGTCACAGGGACTGGGCAGCAGCCGAACGACCTTTTAAAAAAAACCTCGCAACTGGTATTAAGGTAGGTGATTGTGGCATGCGTCTTGTGTGTGAATGTTGCCTCGAGGGGAAGTCCGCTAGACAGCCGTTTCCCCCGGTCGCCGAGCGTAAATTCAAACGAATTCTCGACATCGTCCATACTGATTTGTGCGGGCCGATGAAAACCACGACTCCAAGTGGTAATCGTTACGTCATGCACTTGATTGACGATTTCAGCTGGCTGGCAGCTGGGCTGGCGACGTGACCAGTCGCAGATCAACATCGGGTTTTGCATTCGTTTTTGGCGGAGGAACAATTTCGTGGGCAAGTCGTGGTCAAGCAAGCGTAATATGTTGCCCTCAGCGAGGCCTGCCAAGAAGTGGTTTGGCTGAGGCAACTGCTGTCGGATTTCGGCGAACGTCAAGACCCAACAAACATTCACTAGTTTAACTAACATCAGTGTGATGATTCAATTCAGCACTGTGTTGAATAATGTCTGTATTATTTCTTATCGCAACTTCTGTTCAGGCTTTGTTCACACAATTTTGGAGAAGTTATACAGCTACAACATCTTATTTTGGAAAACAACTTTATTACCTGATTTGTTAAATCTTTAATAAGCATTTTACTTAGCCTTAATTCAGCTACATGTAAATATTTCGAAAATAATAACGTATTAAGTGTAACATCATCAAGATCTTTATTGAACGTATGTTGATGAAATTTGCTATTTTCATATAATCATTTTAAAATTTTCCTAAATCGGGTCTCGAACTGCTGACATTTGATCATCCGCCGGTAACGTTGTCATCCGCGCCATCCTTGATTCGTAAGTTATGGCCTTCTCGACGCAAACATAAATAATCGTATGGCTGAATATAAATCATGATTGGACTCTTATTCAACAAGTCAATCTGTCAAACTACAATTTGTTAATAACTGTAGAAGATTTTTATTTCAACCATTGTTCAGCCAGTCATAACCATCGAACACTGGGGAAAAATATATGAAAATAATGTCAAAACGATAAATTTATGAGAATTTAATGGATTTATTTACGACCCTGCTTGGAATCTCTCAATAACCGGTTGCGATATGATTGTGCCATCAATACTACACATGCAGCAATTAAATAACTACACATATCGAAATTTATTTACATATAAAAAAACAACTAATACATATGGAATCTGTAACAAATATGCAATATGGTCGATTTTATTTGAATTTGTTTGTGTTCGTTTCCGCACAACTTTAAAACAACTGCATACATTTTCTTCGTTGCTCCACTAATTTTGTTGGTTATAATTTCCAACACCTTCATAGATCAGGAATTTATTATGTATCACGAAATAATTATGAATTGCCCCACGAATATAAAAAGCCTGAGTGTTCTTGAAAATAAATCATTATTTTCCTATCCAAATATCATCAATTCAAGCCATCGCGATTTTTTTCAAACGGAAAAAGTATAACTTATTACCTATAATGTTTTCTTCCACTGTGTGATAGATCCGATAAAGGTCCAATGGTTCAGAAAAACAAAGGCTAAGAAGAATGTCTAATGCTTGCTTTTTAATCTACTATTCAAACTAAATTCGACCACCCTTTTAGAGCATCACATCATAGTCGAACAGAGAATTTCGAAAATTAGTTCAGCACATTGATAAACTTCCCCAATGTGCTGAAATGTGATAAAACTAAAAAGTTGGTTCGACCTCAAATAAAGGTGGTAAACAAATAAATAGGCCAAGTCGAATATTAGTTGAATCAAATGCTGAAATGAAACCGGTCTAGCGAATTATTCAGGATCCATTTTATTCAACTATGAAGATCACAAATAAACATTAATTCAACTTAGATGCTTATTTGTAGCTTGTCGTTGTTTGTTGGGGAAGAAGCAACTACAATCCGTGAGGACAACCAGGGTTGTAAAGCGTTCGTGAAAACGGAGCGGATCAATCGAAGATCTAAGCATAACCATTTCTGCAAGATTTTTTTTTTTTATTTAGTTAACATCTAAACAGATAACACTGAATCAACAATTTGACGCCACAATACACGGTTCGAGGCCGCATCTCTCCATCCCCGGATACGCCCCACGCTCGCCAAGTCGTTCTGCACCTGGTCTGCCCATCTCGCTCGCTGCGCTCCACGCCGTCTCGTACCTGCCGGATCGGAAGCGAACACCATCTTTGCAGGGTTGCTGTCCGGCATTCTTGCAACATGTCCTGCCCATCGTACCCTTCCGGCTTTAGCTACCTTCTGGATACTGGGTTCGCCGTAGAGTTGGGCGAGCTCATGGTTCATTCTTCGCCGCCACACACCGTCTTCTTGTACACCGCCAAAGATGGTCCTAAGCACCCGTCTCTCGAATACTCCGAGTGCTTGCAAGTCCTCCTCGAGCATTGTCCATGTTTCATGTCCGTAGAGGACAACCGGTCTTATAAGCGTCTTGTACATGACACATTTGGTGCGGTGGCGAATCTTTTTGTTTCTTCTGGAGCCCGTAGTAGGCCCGACTTCCACAGATGATGCGCCTTCGTATTTCACGACTAACGTTGTTGTCAGCCGTTAGCAAGGATCCGAGATAGACGAATTCCTCGACCACCTCGAAGGTATCCCCGTCTATCGTAACACTGCTTCCCAGGCGGGCCCTGTCGCGCTCGGTTCCGCCCACAAGCATGTACTTTGTCTTTGACGCATTCACCACCAGTCCAACTTTTGTTGCTTTACGTTTCAGGCGGGTGTACAGTTCTGCCACCTTTGCAAATGTTCGGCCGACAATGTCCATGTCATCCGCGAAGCAAATAAATTGACTGGATCTGTTGAAAATCGTACCCCGGCTGTTACACCCGGCTCTCCGCATGACACCTTCTAGCGCAATGTTGAACAACAGGCACGAAAGTCCGTCACCTTGTCTTAGTCCCCGGCGCGATTCGAACGAAGTGGAGTGTTCGCCCGAAATCTTCACACAGTTTTGCACACCATCCACCGTTGCTTTGATCAGTCTGGTAAGCTTCCCAGGGAAGCTGTTCTCGTCCATAATTTTCCATAGCTCTACGCGGTCTATACTGTCGTATGCCGCCTTGAAATCAACGAACAGATGGTGCGTTGGGACCTGGTATTGAAGGATTTGCCGTACAGTAAAGATCTGGTCCGTTGTCGAGCGGCCGTCAACGAAGCCGGCTTGATAACTTCCAAGAACTCGTTCACTAATGGTGACAGACGACGGAAGATGATCTGGGATATCACTTTGTAGGCGGCATTAAGGATGGTGATCGCTCGAAAGTTCTCACACTCCAGTTTGTCGCCTTTCTTGTAGATGGGGCATATAACCCCTTCCTTCCACTCCTCCGGTAGCTGTTCGGTTTCCCAGATTCTGACTATCAGTTTGTGCAGGCAAGTGGCCAGCTTTTCCGGGGCCATCTTGATGAGCTCAGCTCCGATACCATCCTTACCAGCTGCTTTATTGGTCTTTAGCTGTTGAATGGCATCCTTAACTTCCCTCAAGGTGGGGGCTGGTTGGCTTCCATCGTCCGCTGAACTGACGTAGTCATCTCCTCCGCTGCCTTGACTTTCACTGCCTGTACTCTCAGCGCCATTCAGATGTTCCTCGTAGTGCTGCTTCCACCTTTCGATCACCACACGTTCGTCCGTCAAGATGCTCCCATCCTTATCCCGGCACATTTCGGCTCGCGGCACGAAGCCTTTGCGGGATGCGTTGAGCTTCTGATAGAACTTGCGTGTATCTTGAGAACGGCACAGCTGTTCCATCTCCTCGCACTCCGCTTCTTCCAGGCGGCGTTTCTTCTCCTGAAAAGGCGGGTCTGCTGTCTCCGCTTCCGTCTATAACGTTCCACGTTCTGCCGGGTACCTTGCTGCAGTGCGACCGCCCGCGCTGCGTCCTTCTCCTCCAGAATCTGTCTGCACTCTTCGTCGAACCAATCGTTCCGTCGACTTCGACCCATATACCCGACGTTGTTCTCCGCTGCGTCGTTAATGGCTGCTTTAACTGTACTCCAGCAGTCCTCAAGAGGGGCCCCATCGAGCTCACCCTCTTCCGGCAACGCTGCCTCGAGATGCTGCGCGTATGCAGTGGCGACATCAGGTTGCTTCAGTCGCTCTAGGTCGTACCGCGGCGGTCGTCGGTACCGAACATTGTTGATGACGGATAGTTTTGGGCGCAGTTTAACCATCACCAGATAGTGGTCAGAGTCGATGTTAGCGCCACGATATGTCCTGACGTCGATAATGTCGGAGAAGTGCCGTCCATCAATCAGAACGTGGTCGATTTGTGATTCTGTCTGCAGTGGTGATCTCCAGGTGTACCGATACGGGAGGCTGTGTTGGAAGTAGGTGCTGCGAATGGCCATATTCTTGGAGGCGGCGAAATCAATTAGTCGTAGGCCGTTTTCGTTCGTCAGCCGGTGAGCGCTGAACTTTCCAATAGTCGGTCTAAACTCCTCCTCTTGGCCAACCTGAGCGTTCAAATCTCCTATGATGATTTTGACGTCGTGGCTTGGGCAGCTGTCGTACTCACGTTCCAGCTGCGCGTAGAATGCGTCCTTATCATCATCAGTGCTTCCGGAGTGTGGGCTATGGACGTTGATTAAGCTGAAGTTGAAGAACCGGCCTTTGATCCTCAACTTGCACATTCTTTCATTGATCGGCCACCACCCGATCACGCGCCTTTGCATATCGCCCATCACTATGAAAGCTGTTCCCAGCTCGTGTGTGTTGCCGCAGCTCTGATAGATGGTATGATTACCTCTAAACGTTCGCACCATTGATCCCTTCCAACAAACCTCCTGCAGCGCTACGATGCCGAATCCACGGTCCTTGAGCACATCGGCGAGTATGCGTGTGCTCCCGATGAAGTTGAGAGATTTGCAGTTCCACGAACCGAGTTTCCAATCGCTAGTCCCTTTTCGTCGCAGTGGTCTTCGCCGATGGTTCCGGTCCGTACTCTCTTGTTGATTGTTCGTTGCTTAAGATTTTTAAAGGCTGGCTTGCAGGGCCTGACACCAACCCCCTAAATTTCCGGAGGACCATTCCTCCTTATTTCCGGTGGACCATGGTGCACAGTTTCACTTAGAGTCCCTCGCTGGCACTCGGACGATGATCAGCCGCCCCTAACATGGAGAACAGACGCTGTTGTGAGCCGATCCTGACATGGAGAACAGACGCTCAATAAGATTTGCACCTCCGGAGAGGAGCAAACCCCCCCTTCCCTGTCAGCATACGACCATAGTTCCCACCGGGGTTGGTTACCCGATCTTCCCTAAGGTTGCTCGTATCCCGGCCAGCACCGCGGGGAGGTAGGGATAGGAGTTGCTGGGTAAGAGGCTAAGGACCGCGAGATGGGGTCTATTTTATTCCTTCAGGTACGCGAAGTACCAATGGTACGCTTTACCCAGCATTTGCCGTGCCATTTCTGCAAGATGTTGGGCTTAGAATGACGGGATTCTGGAAAGCGGAGGCTACTCATCGAGGAGGAGTGTGAGGAGCGATGACTACCCCCTGTTAACACGGTGCTTTAGAGCACCCCTAGTGAGTACAACCGATAAACACATTGTCACATTGTCCGGGTTAGTGTCCCGACCACATGTGGTTACGTATTGTGCGAAAACGTGGGCACACGAACAACACGTGATCCGCCGTTTCCTCTAAACCTGCGCACACCAGACACTCGGGCGAGGACGAGTGTCCGAACCGGTGTAGATACTGTCTGAAGCAACCATGCATGGTATGTAAGGACCTGGGTCAGGAGGAAAGTGATTTCCCCATGGAGTCTCTCGACCCACGTGCCTATCTCCGGTATCAACCTATGTGTCCATCTTACCAGCACTGTGATTTTGCAGCACGTTAAAACTTCGAACCCCCCTTCGGTTTCCTCTTGTTCTTGACCAAGGTCTAGGAGGCGTCATCCCCCTCTATTTTCCTGGTCTGGTGCGGCTGAGAGCTCTCATCCTGCCGTAATCCCTTACCACCGTCTTTTCTAGGTGGGCGGACCTTTCCAGGTCCTTCCTCCCCCGGTTTTGGAGGTACCTGGCTACCCTTGTTCGGGATAGTAACCCGCGTTTTGGAGCGGCCCCGGGGGAGCTCATCCCCTGGAGACTGTCTCCCCAGTTTTTGTGTCTGCTCCGTTGGAGCCTCGACTCAACAGATTTCACGGGTTTGCACTTGGCCGTCCCGACCGCCCTCTCCAGCTTGGCGTCCAACATCGACTTTCGAAGTTTCAGCAAGCTCCCCTTGACGTCCTTACTGATATTATGCTTCGATGACGCAAAGTCGATGATGGCGTCCAGCTGTTCCGTCGCCATTTCGAAGGCCGAAAACCCATCGCGTTTGCGGTTCATCGCCCTCACAAGCCATGGGCCGTCCAAAAACACTACCGGCGTAGCTGGAGAGAAGGTTAAGTGACCCACGCTGGCACTGCGCACCAAGCTACAGACTATTGCCTCTGACCTCCTAGGTGGATACCACCTCTTGCGAAGGGGTTGTCACCTACACTACTACCACTAATTGAAAAATTGACTTGGTTTTCCATTTTAGTCCCACAAGTTGCTCGGGAAAAGAGGTCCACCACGCTAGAGCCCAGCATGACGCGGTAAGGGACAATTACTGTGGAGGGTGCCCAGGTACCCCACAGGCAGTGTTGTCCTACACTCAACGCAAAAAAATCTGCTCTTTGATTTTACTCTATCTAAATGATTTTATAGTCTTAACTAAGTAAGTGCAACTAATAAAGGGATATTTGAATTGTCTAAAAGTCATGTCAAACTATTGAAAAAATGCACTCCAGAGCCACAGGAGCGCGCGCGCTGAAAATACACTCCAGTGAAAACACTCCAGTGTATTTTCAGTGCGCGCGCTCCTTTGGCTCTGGTGTGCATTTTTTCAATAGTTTGACATGACATTTAGAAAATTCAAATATCCCTCTATTAGTTGCACTTACTTAGTTAAGACTATAAAATCGTTTAGATAGAGTAAAATCAAAGAGCAGATTTTTTTGCACTGAGTGTAAGACAACACTGACTGTCCACAGGCTCCGTTAAAGGCCTAGCTAATTATTTCACCCCCCCTGGCCATGCATCCCCTCGGCACAAGTCGCTTAACGCCTTAACTCACTCATCTTCTAGGCATTTATCTTGATCCGATTTCTTTGCAATAAGTTGCATTCGATGGGAAATCCTGTCCCATTGTTTCCTATCCAGCTTTTTACGCTAGCCATAAATTAACGAGGGGTAAATCGAGTCTATTTGTGGATCTGTCATATTTGTGTTTAAAATGAGCGAAAGAATTATTTAATTTGTTTTACTAAAACGGGAATCTAATTTCTTTTAATTTCAGAATTTAGGCGAGACTGGGATATGCACTTCTTCGAGAATTCAAGAAAATTGGAAAAAGAAAAGATGTCTCAATCCACAATGGAAGTCTAAATTCCTCCTTGGAGGATTTATGTGTGGGCGATCAAAACAAAAATGAAACTTTCAGATAGTTCCGCTGTTTTATGTCCAATACAGCGTCTTCGGAGCACAGAACTGTCCCGATTTGAATCTGCATTGTGCTGCAGTAGACTGTACCGAGTGGGTGGGGTTATAGTCGTTCTTCATTAATCGTACGAAATGCGAAAACACCACGTGATCTACCACAAAAAGCCCAAAAGTCGTGCGTTGTTTTCCGTTTCAAATCACTTCGTATTACTACAGTATTAAATATGGTTCTCAATCTCTTACCACGTGTGTGAATGGCATATCTCATTATGATACGGTAAAAAATGTCTCAGTTTACCAAAAGATCTTCTTGACTGGTAGTTGAGCTAAAAAACGTCAATTTTGGAATTTGTCACTTATTATTTCAATAAGCAAGCATGATATTCTCTTGGTTTTTCGATCCCCTACCTAAGATTTGCGAAAAGTTACAATTTGATGCACTCTCTGTTTGATTTTACCCCTCCTCGTGCCCTTACGTGATAGCTATTCTAGATGGTCATCCTGCGGCCGCATAGTCATTGATGGGAAACAGTGTGATTCTATTGTCAAATGATTTGATGAAAATCATGCGAAAATTGTAATTCCAAATAATGTGGTTTAGAGCAAGGTGACTTATACTGGAACACATCTGATACTGAGTTGACTCAAATGAATGTCAGAATTGTTCAGCAAAAATCACATTAATTGCTGTAAACCGCATTAGTTGGAATTACAATTTTAACAAGATTTTCGAAAGTTCAGTTTTGCCTTCCAGATAATATGAAGAAATATTTGATTAAAATATCTCAGATTAAAATATGAAAATGTTTTCCAAGCTTCGATTTGCAGCAACATCCCAACAAACATTAGAAGCTAGTAGAGTGCTTATTCAATCAAAAATTATCTTCTTCAGCTAGAAAACTAGCTTATTCAGCTGAAATTGTTTGTTGGGATGTTGATAGCTTTATGTTTACAACGAAAAATTAATAAAGCACAGATTGCTGAGATCCATCTGTCTAAGAATTATAGTGGACACATCATATTTCAAAAGGGGTGATTCAACGATTTATGGCACCATCGCATAAAAAGCTGGATTGAAAATTGGTTAGATTGGACTACGGGATCAAAAGTTAAAAAAGTTATATTAAGGGTCTGTCTCATTTGGAGAATTAAACTGAAATTAAACTTAAAAGTGACATTTCAATAATTATCAAATAACCCTGCTCGCAGAGCAAGATTACTTTTGACAGATATCGAATCATTTTGCATCGATGTCTTATTGGAATTGCTGGGTAGCACCAGCCATTCTTATGACTGGGTTATTTGCTAATTTTCGAACTGTCACTTTTAAGTTTAATTCTCCAAATGAGACAGAGCCTAAGGGTCTGTCTCATTTGGAGAATTAAACTTAAAAGTGACAGTTCGAAAATTAGCAAATAACCCAGTCATAAGAATGGCTGGTGCTACCCAGCAATTCCAATAAGACATCGATGCAAAATGATTCGATATCTGTCAAAAGTAATCTTGCTCTGCGAGCAGGGTTATTTGATAATTATTGAAATGTCACTTTTAAGTTTAATTTCAGTTTAATTCTCCAAATGAGACAGACCCTAATACTATTTATTTACAAAAAAAAACACGGTGAGACATTCTCACTCAATTTTTTTTTAGTATATCTGATGTACGAGAAAGGCACAAACACCGCTAGGTGGATCAATCGGGGGTTTTCGGTATTTTTAGCTCAAACCAGGCATTGTAATATTATCTGAGAACAGGATATTATCTTTGCTTGCGCAAACATATTATTCCTAGTCAAAGATATTATAATGATCCGGATAGCCAGTTGATTCAAAAGTATAAGATTGCTAATTCCTGTTCGCGTGACTAACATCTAGGTTACTTCAACATGGCAGCCAAAATATCGGTACTACAAGTGTCAAACCAATGCGATGTTGGAGATGATACCAAAAATGCACTACAACATGATGCATATATTATGGCAAATTAAAGCTTGTTGAAGCATAATTTGGCAAAATATTTAATTTATCTACATCGCCACTAGCGTTCTAGTAAATACTTATGCTACTACTGGATAGCCAGCGCAGTTTTGGGCCTGGAAGGTGTTGCTACTAGGGATCCTATAATGATCCGTAGTTGCTACAACAAAAGCTGTGAAAAATGTTTCTCCTTGACGAACATTGCACTTTATTTACTGAGCGGATAGATTACTGAGATCAATATCCCATCATTTAATTAGTATCTTCGCTCAGAACTTCTTCTTCTTCTTCTTCTTCTTCTTCTTATTGGCATTACATCCCCACAATGGGACAGAGCCGCCTCGCAGCTTAGTGTTTGTTCATTAAGCACTTCCACAGTTATTAACTGCGAGGTTTCTTAGCCAGGTTACCATTTTTGCATTCGTATATCATGAGTCTAGCACGATGATACTTTTATGCCCAGGGAAGTCGAGACAATTTTCAATCCGAAAATTCCCTAGACCGGCACCGGGAATCGAACCCAGCCACCCTCAGCATGGTCTTGCTTTGTAGCCGCGCGTCTTACCGCACGGCTAAGGAGGGCCCCAACTATCTTTGCTCAGAATATCGAATTATGGTTCGTCTGCAATGCCAGGTTAAAACTTCATATAAATCTTCATTCACCACCATCAAAAATTTATGGAAAAATTGTCCCCGATAGAAAATTTTATAATTGCATTTACGTGAAAGAGGAAAGCCTATAGGCAATATTGCTAAGGCCTATATTGCTATCTTCTAGTGGGTGTTTCAGACGTACTGATCTAAGAAAAACAGCCTTTTTGGACAAAGACACCGTGATGTAGAAGCTGTTTGAGCAATGATCTGTTTACATTCTGGCAATCATGCTTACGAGTACCATCGAACACATCCAATATTTGCGAAGAATAAATTTATTCGCATATATTCCAAACTAAAACGGGGGCAACACATTTATAGAATTCCACAATCGGCAGGGTGCGCTACACCAGCGGAAACGCTTCATGAATGAATTCGACCACGCGTTTTTGGTAGTAGGCTATATCGTCGCCACCGCCTACTGTTTGTATCTTGTTTACGGGTTTACCACGCGTTCTTCAAAAATAAATCAATGATTAATCCTTTTACATGCACTATTACTATATATAGTGTTAGGTGGGTTACAGTGAACTTTCCCTTACTGGATATTGGAGGGACCATTGAGTGAGGAAGGAAATCGAGATAGAGAGGTTTTTTTTTAATTAGCATGAAGCGATTGCACTCGGTTAGATAACACATCTAGTAAGGGAGAGGTTACTGTAATTGATGTTGTTCTAAGGTAGAAATTAAAAATATGTACAATTCAATAAGCTCCACCTGGCCTTTCAGAGAGCACATAAATAGCAGAATTGAAATGTTGTTGGTTCAAGCAATGCAGTGGCATTTGTCATGGTGTTGTTATAGCCGCACTAATTTGCGTTTTGAGCAAATATCCTATATCGTTTTGTGAGCAACACTGGATAAATGATTTCAAGTCAATTTATAAATCAAAGGTTTAATTAACTTTTCAAAATCATCCGCACTCTAATCACTAGAGTGGTTCATATAAAAGGTGCACATATTTTTTCGGCCTTTCAAACTTTATCTTTTATGTAATGTCTGTCACAAACAAAATGCTGATTCGAACATAATTTTTCAAAGACCTTTTCTACGAGCATCAAAAACAGGCATAATGACGCGCGAGAGCGACGGAAAATGTGTCTCTTCCATCATGGATCACCGCCCCGTGGCCACATTTTTGTGGAAAGTAATGTTTTGTTTTCCTTTCGATGTTGTTGCTATAATCTTCGTGCGTATGTTACGACGCAGAAACGCCAGCGCGGATGGCGATCAAAACTTTCGACATGTTTGTTGATCCTTAGGTGAAAGACATTTTGTGGCAAATTTAAACCTAATTAATTTTACAATAAGGAAAATGCATTGTTTACGTAACGTCAAAATTTTCCACTTTTAGCTTGCACCTGCCCCTCCACCACTTCATCCTCTACGTATAAAACATTTGAACATTTTGTAGGGATCGTCATAATACACGCAACATTCTCCCCCGTCTAAGCGTAGGCACCTAATGCGTCATCATTCCTATTGGCATGATCATAATGCCATAACAAGGAGGATGTAGGTGGAAAGATTTACAGCATTTTTCTCTTGATTTTAAAAATATGTTTTCGGAGGGGATGTATGTACATATGATGCGAATTCTTTGAGAAAATTTGGCGTAAAAATTGAAGGAAACGGTGCAGATAATTGAAAAAAAATCATCAAGCTATTATTTCTTAACTACCGTGGAAAGTATCGAAGTGCCAAAATAGGCTTCAGGTTTCTAAATTAAATACGATGTACCAAATAGATATAGTTTTGATGTCTATTTTTGTTTTGATTGTCTATTTTTGAATGTTCGTGAAAATATTGTTCATCATAAACTCTACCCCGTACAAAATGTAAAGCCTATATTGGAATTTCCTTGATGCGATTCAGAGACCAGTTGCTGGGGCGAATGTTTACAACAGGTCACTGTTAGGGTGATCACCACACGTTGTTCACGCTTCAGTCGATCTCGATTCGGTTGCACGCTGATCGCGATGTAGAGCGAATCAAACATTCCTGGGATTCCATTCCGCGTTGGACTACCTAGCGGATAAATACGGGTCGAAATATGTGCGGAATAAGAATGAATATACTAACCAGCAGCCATACAGCTGTTGTGGCAGTAAATCAGAGCGATCTTTCAGCCAGCTTTCCCCGTGTTATAGGTTAGGTATGGTACTTTTCAAGCATCGGCGATGGGCAAGTAATTAATGAAAATGGTTATCAGGTATATAAAATTTCATGAATTCCGGTGCACGAAAACTATTTTCAATTAAATTCGAAAATGTTTAAAATTTCACTTTTGTTTAATGAGCTAACTGTCAAAAAGTTATTTTTTTGTAATTAATTCTATAGATTTATTTTATATATTACAATCAAGGTTTACGAGTGGGAAAAAAATGTTGTATGCGATACTCAAGAATCATTAACAAGATTCTTGAAGAATTTTTGGCAGCATTTTCGAACAATTTTTGGCAAGATTCTTGAAGAATCCTCGGCAGGGTTCTCTAAGAATCCTGAGCTGAATTTTCAAAGAATTCTTGGAAGGATTCTCAAAGAATACTCGGCAGGATTCTAAAAAAACTCGGCAGGATTCTCAAATAATCCTTGGTAGAATCCTCAAAAAATCCTCGGCACAAGACTGAATGTTTAACACCTAGCATTCTACAATGGACAGGACATTTACACTGCACCCAGCGGACCAGTGGAGAATTTTCTACTTTACGCAAAGTTTTCTCCTTCATTTCTTCTTTCTTTTTTTCCTTTTTTCATGCTTCTTTCTTCCTTCTTTCTTCCTTCTTTCTTCCTTCTTTCTTTCTTCCTTCTTTCTTCCGTCTTTTTTCCTTCTTTCTTCCTTTTTCCTTCCTTATTTCTCTCTTCTTTCTTCCCTCTTTGTTTTTCATTCTCCCTATCTTTCTTTCGTCCTTGCCTGTTACTTGCTTCTTCTGTCTACCTTATTTTTTTGTTTCCTTGTGTCTTTCTTCCTTCATCTTTCCTTCTTCTACTTTCCTTTTAACTGCTTTCTTCATTCTAACTTCTTTCTTCCTTCTATGCTTTTCTTCTTTTCCTTTGCCTTTTTTATTTTTGTTTCTATTTTCTTTCTACCTTCTTTCTTACTTATTTCTTTCTTCCGTCTTTCTTCATTCTTTCTTCCTCCGTGTTTCCTTCTTACTTCTTGTTTCATTATTTTATCCTCTTTTCTTCCTTCTTTCTTTCTTATCTTTTCTTCATTCTTTTTCTCTTCTTTCTTCTTGTTTCCTTTCCTTTTGCTTGTTTTTTTATTTCTTCCTTTTTTTCCCTTCTTCATTCGTTCATTCTTTTTGCTTCTCTCTTCCTTGTTTCTTCTTTCATTCTTCTTCATTCCTTGTTTTTTCCTTCTCATTTCTTCCTTCTTTCTTTTTCCTTTCTTCCTTTATTTCTTTTTTCTTCCTTCTTTCTTGCTTATTTTGGCCTTTCTCGTATACTAATTATACGTAAAGGCTATATGATCGCTCCAAAAACAAACATCCAAGAAGGCCCGGTGTTATATACCGATCGACTCAGCTCGACGAATTGAGGTGATGTCTGTGTATGTGTTTTTTTTTCTTCCTAAGCAATGGAGGGGGAATCTGCTCAACAGACATCCTGGGTTGTCCAGGAAGTGCGGGGTTAGGGATCACCTCCAATAGCAAACGAGGGAGGCAGGACTACATCCCCGACCCGCTAAACCGTTTCCATTGCCGCCAAGCCCATAGTTCCTTCGGTACAACCAGAAAGTAATGCTTCAAAGGGCGGGAATCGAACCAATACTCCAGAGCACGCAAATGCGCCCAGACGACTGACACCGCTAAGGTCATTACGTCAACAAAAAATCCTCTGCAGGTTTCTCAAAGAATCCTCGGCAGGACTCTAAAGCAATATTTGACATGATTCTAAAGAATCCTCGACAGGATTTTCAAAGCATCCTTGGCAGGATTTACAATGAATTCTCGGCAGGATTATCAAAAAATCCTTGGCAGGATCTTTGAAGAATCCTCGGCTGGATTCTCAAAGAATCCTCAGCAGGAATTTTAAAGAATCCTCTGCATTATTTTCAAAGAATCATCTACAGGATTCTCAAAGAACCATCGGCATAAATCTCAAAGAATCCACGTCAATTTTTTTGGCAGCATTCTCGAAGAATCCTCAGCAAGCTTCTTGAAGAATCTTCGGCAGAGTTCTCTAGGAATCCTGAGCTGAATTTTCAAAGAATTCTCGGCAGGATTCTCAAAAAATCAGAAATCCCACAGAATTCACAGCAGCACTCTGTGTCATTCATGGCAGGATTCTTAAAAAATCCTCTTTAGGATTATCAAAGAACTTTCGGCAGTATTCTCAAAGAATTCACGGGAAGATACCTCGGCAAGATTCTAAAAAAAAACATGGAGATTATCAGAGAATCCTCTACAGCATTCTCAAAGTCTCAAAGGATTAACGGCAAGATTCTCAAGAAATCACGGCAGAATTCTCAAGAATCCCCAAAAATGCCAAGTTTCTTGAAGAATTCTTGACAGGATTCGCGAAAAATTCTTGGAGAATCCCGACAGAATTCTTGAAGATTCCTAGGCAAGATTCTCGAAGATTCTTAGGCAGGATTCTCAATGTATCCTAGGCAGGATTCTCAACGAATCTTTGGCAAGACCTTCAGAAAATCCTCAGCAGGATTAAAAAATCACGGAGAGATTCTCAGAGAATCCTCTACAGGAGACAGGCCAGTCCCGGGCTGAAAGTCTCCCTAATAAAGCCATAAAAAAAGAATCCTCTACAGGATTTTAAAAATCCCAAAAAATTCTCGGCAAGAGTTTAAAGAAGTCTAGGCAGAATTTTCAAAAATTCTCAAGTTTCTCGAATAATTCTTGACATGATCCACGAAAAATTCTCGGAGAATCGGTGACATGATTCTCAGCGAATCCTCGGCAAGACTTCCAGAAAATCTTCAACAGGGTTCTCAAATAACCTTTGGCAGGGTTTTTGAAGAATATTCGGAAGAATTCTAAAAAACACGACAGGTCTCTAGAATGACCCTCGGCAGGATTCTCAAATAATCCTTGGTAGGATTCTCTAAAAATCCTGGGAGGAATACTCAAAGAATCCTCGTCAGCATAAATAAAAATAACCTTGACAGGAACCTCAAAGAATCGTCTGCAGAACACTCGAAAAATCCTCTACAAGATTGTCAAAGTATCTTCGGCAGGACTCTCAAATAATCTTCGGCAGAATTTTCGATGAATCCTCTGCTGGATACCCGGCCCGAAGAATCCTCTGCAGCATTCTTAAAAAATCCTCGACAAGTCTCTCGAAAAATCCCGGCAACATTTTTGAAAAATCCCCGACAGAATTCTTGAAGATTTTTCAGCAGGATTCTCAAAAATTTCTCGGCAGGATTCCTAAAAACCTTCGGCAGGAGCCTCAAACAATCTTCTATCCAGCTTTCCACGCTAGCCATAATGGCGACTGCTATAAACTAATCTGACAGTAACTGCTTCCGACGCTGAACTGCTTCCGACGCTGAACTGCTTTCGACGCTGTTCTCGGCGCGGGTCGTATCTCAGCAACGTTTTCACATTGTTTATTTATTGTTATGAGGATCGGTACGGCTTGAAAAATATTGGAGAAAAGTTCGACTTTTTTAACAAGCTTCTAATAATTAAATTTATTTTCTGATTCCTAGATATCCTACAAATTAACTGCAAATATTTATAGGTATTTTAGGTCGAAGTAATGTCTCAAGATATGGTATGCAGACCTTTCATAGCACTTTCAAGTGACACAATTCTGCTTGCATTGGCACTGATCATATACCAAACACGAAACGCAAAATAAACGAAATTTATCAGAGATCCATTTCATTATATTTTTGGGTTGATACGATTTAATTAATACGAGCATTGTAAATTATCTAATTCCTTTGAATTCGACGCATAATCACATAAACTTCGGGATTTGATTTCATACCGTTAGCACCATGTTGCTTAAAATACAATTCTTAGAAAAATCAAAAGTAGCTTAGTATCGTGATATTCTTTTATATTTAAACTTGATTTTGTTGTTTGTTGGTAAGTACAAGGCGAGTTTTATTATTTCGTCAAAATTTGTCGAGGGGAATAATACAACATTATCATGCTTTTTGACACAGTAAGAAGGTTGGGTCGTTTGACGAATTGAGCTACCAGCTATTGAAGGTTCTCCAAGCAACGCAACCAAACAAACATCATAACGCATACCGGTTTTTGCCGCTCTGATCTTAGTATTGTCGAAATTTCCCGATTTCATAAACACTGACAATCTGCATTTAGCTGTACATGCTGACAAATTCATTTTCAGGGAAATAGACTTATTTATAGAAACGTAAAGCTAAGAACAGTTGGCCGTATTTGAACGTTCTACGGAATTTGAAACAAATTGTCTTCAGTATTTTTCAAGTCGTACCGATTCTCATAACATTAAATAAATAATGTGAAAATGGTTGCTAAGATACAACACGCGTCGAGAAAATTTAGGCGTCGATAAACAGTTCAGCGTCGGAAGCAGTTACTGTCAGAAAAGTTTATAGCAGTCGCCATTATGGCTAGCGTGGAAAGCTGGATAGGATTTTTAAAGAGTCCTCGGCAAGATGTTTGAAAGAACAGTAGGCATGATTCATAAATAATTCTCGGCAGAATTCTCAAAAAATTCTCAAAGAATTTTCAAAAAATCTTAGGCTGAGTTCTCGAAAAATCGTTGGCAGGATGCTCAAAGAATCCTCGACAGTATTCACAAAGAATCCTCTGCAGGGTTCTCAAAGAAGTCTTGGCAGGCTTCACAAAAAGTCTTCAGCAGGATTCTCGAAAAATCCTTGGCAGAATTCTTAAAGAACCCTCGACAGTATTCAATAAGAATCCTCAGCAAGATTCTCAAAGAATCCTCGGCCGGATTCTCAAAGAATCCTCGACCGGATTATCAAAGAATCCTCGACAGGATTGAAATAGAATTCTCGACAGGAAACTCTAAGATTCCAAGGAAATTTTCTAAAAAAAATCTTTAGCATCTTCTCGAAGAACCGTATAGGCAGGATTCTCAAATAATTCTCTGCAGGATTCTCGAAGAAATTTCGGCTGGATTCTCAAATCTTCTGCTGGACAAGATAAAATAAAATTCTCAAATCTTCTGCTGGGTTCTCGGAAGGATTCCCAGAGAATCTCAGTCAGAATTTTCAAAGAACACTCGTAAGATTCTCGGAGAAACCTCTTCAAGGTTCTCAAAATACCATCGGCAGGATTCTCTAAGAGTTCTCTGCAGGACTCTCAAAGAAGTTTCCGACAGAATTTTCAAAGCATCCTCTACAGGATTTTTAAAGAATCTTCTGCAGGATTCTCAAAAATCCCTCTACATGATTCTTGAAGAATCCCCTAAAGGATTGTCAGAGAATCTTCTGCAGATATCTCAACGAGTTCTCGGCATAATTTTTAATGTATCCTCAGCAGGATTATCGAAAAATTCCAAGCGGGATTCTCAAAGAATCTTTGGCGGAATTCCCAAAGAATCCCCGGCATGATCCTTAAAGAATCCTCGGCAGGGTTCTCGAAGAATCCTAGGAGGAATTTTCAAAGAATCTTCGGCAGGATTCTCAAAGTAACCTATGCAGCATTCTCAAAGAATCTTTATCGAGATTCTCAAAGAATCTTCGTTAGGATTCTCAAAGAATCTTCTGCATGATTTTCATAGAGTCGCCGGCAGAATTATTTAAAAATCTTTGGCAGGATTCTCGAAGAATTCTTTGCATCATAATCAATGAATCCTCGATTGGAATTTCAAAGAATCCTCTGCTGGAAACTTGAAGAATTCACTCCAGGATTCTCAAAAAAAAATTCGGTAGGAATCTTTAAGATTCCTCGGCAGAATTCTTTAAGAGTCCTCAGCAGGATTCTCAAAGAGCCGTAGGAAGAATTCTCATATAATCCTCTGCAGAATTCTAAAAAAAAATCTCGGCTGGATTTTCGAAGAACGTCGCTCAGAACCCTACAACAAATGCTTTGATAATCCAGCCGAGTATACTTCGAGAATTCTGCCGAGAACTATTCGAGGAATCTGCTGAAAATTTTGCAGAGGATTATTCGAGAATTTTGCCGAGGATTCTTCAAGAACACTACCGTGGATTCTTTGAGAATCCTGCCGAGTATTCTGTGAAATTTCTTTGAGAATTCTGCAGAGGATTTTTTGAGATTCATGCAGAAGATTCTTCGAGAGTCCCGTAGATGATTCTTCGAGAATCCTGCCGAAAAATCTTCAGGAATTCTGCCGATGATATTTTGAGATTCATGGCGATGATTCTTTTTTTCTTGAGTCTGGGCCTGGGGCGACAAGTTTCACTTACTGAGGGTCGTGGGTTCGAGTTCCATCGAAGGGAAAGTGGTTACCTCCAATACATTTTTCAAATCATTATCTTCCACATAATGTACATATTCACATGTGAGTTTTCAGAACATTGTAAATTAATGTCCAAGTTGGGTGGTTTAATCCCCGGAATATAGGCAATTAACTTTGAATGAACTGAAGTTTCACTTGCCATGACTATATGCCCTGAAGATTCATTGACAATCCTGCAGAGGATTGTCCGAAAATATTGCCGAGGATTCTTTGAAAATGTTGCCGTGGATTCTTCTAGAATGCTGCCAAGAATTCTTTGAGATACCTGCAGAAGTGTTTGCGAATCCTTCTAAAATCCTACCAAAGATTATTTGATAATCCTTCAGAGGATTCTTCGAATATTTTGCAGAGTACTTTGAGAAACTTGCCGAATATTTTTCAATAGTCCTGCTCTTTAAGAATCCTGCCGAGGATTTTGTGAAAATGCTGCCGAGGATTCTTCACGAATCCTGTCAAAGATTCATTGAGGATCCTGTAAATGATTCTTTGAGAAACCTGCCGAGGACTCTTACAGAATCCTGCCTACGATTCTTTGAGAATCTTGTCGAAGAATCTTCTGCGGGATTCTCGAAGAACCTTCTACAAGGTTATCAAAAAATCCTCGGCAGGGCTTTCAAAGAATTCTCAGAAAGTTTCTTGAAGAATCCTCGGCAGGATTTTTAAAGATTCTTCAGCAGGATTCTCGAAGAATTCTCGGCCAGATTCTCGAATAATCTTCGCATTCTTGGCATGATTTTTGTAAAGTCCTAAGCAGTATGTTCGAAGGATGCTTGTCGAAAAACCATTGGCAGAATTCTCAAAGATTTTCGAAGAATACTTACAAAATAAAATATGAAAAAATATATATCATTCCAAATTATCCTATTAAATGTTAAACTCCTGTCAAGAAAATTTAATTTATGGAATGATGGGTATAATGGCATGCACAACCGACCGTTTTCAGAGACATAAATTACCCGAAAAGCAGCAACGCCTAATAACACGACACAGAAATTGTACCAAAAACATAAATTCACCATACCAACTGCCCAAAATTAACGACAAAACACGTGCTGCCGCGCCTACTTCGAACGATTCCGAAACAGATGTGTCCACCACGGCCCACTACGATCACTGTTTATCGTCGCCGCTAGAAAAAAAAAAATCTAAAATTTGTCATCTCCGATGGGTTTGGTTCCTCAATGGCGGCAGCGCAGGTAATGGTCGTCTCGTGTGCAATAATTTGGGTTAGCTAAACAAAAAAAAAACCTCTCACTTGTAGATATTATTAGTTCCGGATGCTCTCTGCTGCGTATCATCCGTCCCAAACAGCTTCCAAGTAGAACATATAAACATGAAACAGAGGTGAAAATTGCTCATAAATCCGCATTCCTTAGCATCATCTGCGTCCTACTGCGCTGCAAACGACACTAACGGGACGACAAATTGCCTACATTTCACGTTGGATCAATTTGCTTTTCGTCGCCTCTTTTTTTCCGCAGTGCACCCCATCGTGGATCGAACGGTGTGCGTACCCTTGGAGCAAGCACTGAAATTCCAGACTCAAACTCATCGTTCATTCACCACACCGACTGCGGTTGGCCAGTCCCGATCTGTGGTCAGCTGTTTGAGGAAGAAAAAAAAATATGACGGCGGTGCCATCAATAAAACGAATTTCCGTTGGAGCAAACACCCCGTTTGAAAGGTTCAACAGCAGAAAAATGTGTTTGAGATATATCAACTATTATGGGGATGTAAGCCTCCTAAAGAAACAAAATATGATCAGAAAACAATGTGTCAAATGTCTGATATCTTAAAAAAATAATTGAACTAAACGTAAACAAGTAATTACCCAAGTCTTTTTTGTTTTGTTCTTGAGCTTTGAAAAATGACAAAAAATCAGGCATTTTTTCATTTCCAACATTTTTGGATATTAGTAATAGAATTATAAATTCATTAAAAATTAACAAAAAAAAGAGAAAGGTGGATGGTCCCAAATGACCCTCTCAATGTTTTTCGACCTTTTAACCAATACAAATCGAGATACTGAACTACTACAACGTGCGACACAAAATTTGCAAAACTAGCTACATATCACAAAAATCTTTATCTCAGATTAATTAAGTTTTCTTGATTTTATTAAGCATTTGTATAAGACATAGGCCTGAGGTCAAACGCAGCTGGTGCAAAATAGCACACATGCATGAGAATTAAAGAGTGAACGCATGATTTATATATAATCTAATATTGAATTGAAATCATAATAATCACTCAGAAAAGGGGGTTATTTTGCTCTATGGGTGCGTTTTGCACCCATATCAAATAAATCAAAATAACTCGTTCATTGGTTGAACAAATTCCTGTAGCGGTTACGTGCGCTGGCTCTGTTCATAGGGTGCGTGCATGCAGCAAAGAAATTGAATCAATACTCAAGTTATCGTCAGTGAAATGCCGGGAGAAGTTCATAAAGTGGAGTAGAGGCCTGTAAAAGCTTTTTTGAAGGTGAATCAAAACAAACACTCGAGTGCGAACCGGATTTTCGGAACGTAGGTAAACAACATTTAGAACCCATTTCTATCTATCATCGCATCTCGCCACCATCATCATCGCCACGAAGGGATACCAACCATGCGTCTCCATCGAATCCGTTCACGGTTATTTTTGCATTAATTCATGCGCTTGATCGTTGCGAGCAGCAATGGATTTGTTACCGCTGTCAACGAATTTCCCAGAAATAAACAAAAACATAATTTCCAAGATCAAATAATATAAACAACTCAAGCCGACACTTGGGAATTCGTCCGTGAAATTAATTTCCTCTGTCAACGGGCCAAATTTGGTGGCTGGCACTGCCTACTTTGCAGCCTGCAAAGACTGATGATTGGCTCGATCGCCAAGTGTCGCGTCCTCGTTGGAGTCATCTGTTTCAGTAGTGAGACAAAATTTTCCGGCACAATCGAGAGACAAACTTTGCGACGATTAGTCATGCACCACGTTGCGAACCGCGAAGGGTTGCAAACTGTCATTTGGCCGGATATGCGCGGGACAAAGAACCATTAGCCAGGGATTGTGGCGCGGCGGTGGGTGAGGTCAGCCTGCACGTCCATCCATCAAGCCCCCGTCTGTACATTTGATGGATCATGCGGCCAAGGTGACGAAGAACGGACGCGGGATTCAAAAATAAACCGGCCGGCGAGGAAATTCTTGACCGCTGAATCACCATGTGCGAATAAGGCAACGCCGCACTGTCCAACGTATTCCAAGTACATTTAGGGAAACTAGAAAATACGATATTTGGCATTAGATTGCAGTATACTTGGTTTGAAGGACATTCCATTGCATTGGAAGTGGACGTTGGGACGAAGAACGATCGGATGTACAGGATTCAAATCAAATCTACGTCATTTTTCAAAACGCTGAACCAGGATTACTTATTGCCATTTAAAACGATGGGAAATTCGGGACAGAAGGCGTCTCCGGCAAGAATGTTGTTTATTATTGTATGGTAATTACATTTGCGCTCGAAATGCTCATACTATTGGAGCAAAACAGAGAGAGATTTGCGTCAATCCGGGAGGTGACGAAGGCGTGCTCTACTGATGTGGCGGCGTGTTGATGTTCATATTTTCGTGCGAATGACGCGCGTCATCAGAAGTCGATGAGTGAGAAAGGCATGCCTCAGGCTGTTGCATTCAGAAGAAAAACATTTGAAAATATCAGGAGAAAAACGGTCATTCATCAGCTGCTGGGTGGGCATGAAGATGATGGAAGTAGGCGATAGCCGTACGAGAAAAACATGACCAAAAATAGACAGCTTTGACAGATTCAAGCTGTCTTTCAGCATCGTCGTGTTGGGTGTGATAGCTCGAAAAATTTAAAATTCCTTCCAGTTTCGCGTGCGAATAAAGTTGGCTGTCGCATTAATACGATCGTAAAAACCCACGTTGCAAACAATGCGATGACATTTTGAAATAAAATTGGATGGGTTTTGATGTTGATTTTATAACCCGGTACAAAACGGTTGTTGGAGCTAACGAAACGATAATTTGGGAGAAAATCTTCGTATAACATTTTTTAACAGTCGTAAAAGTGCTGAGAATTTAACTGAAATGAAGTAATAAAATTTTCTTAAAGGATATCGGGTAGTTAATGCGTCTACCAAGAATTAGGAAAAAATGGAAGGCCACACAAAATAACATGGCGAGTATAGGTTGCTTCCAATTAAAACAAATCACTGTCATGAATATCCTGTGCATAGATATGCTCTAAGGTCCTGCAATGGGGTTAGGGACAGAAGGTTGGAAGATAAAAGGTCGAAGGGATGAAAGATCGAACGATAAACGGTCGAAAGACAAAGGGTAGAAAGGACAAATGGTCGAAAAGGATGAACGGACGAAAGGGACAAAAGGTTGAAAGGGAAAAGGTTCAAAAAGGACTTCCTTGATCCTTCTTATTTTTCGTCTTTCTTGTTCTCTCTTCTTTCTATCTGCCTTCTTTCTCCTTCTTTCTTTTTTCTTCTTACTTTATTCTTATTAGCTCTTCCTTCTTCCTAGTTCATTTCTCATACTTTCGACTTCCTTCTTCATTTTCTACCTCCCTTCTCTCTACTTCCTTTTTTTCCTTCTTCTCCTTCCTTCTTTCTACTTTCTTCTTCCTTCTTCATGCTTTTTTCTTTCTTCTTCTCTTATTCCTCCTTCCTTCTTTCTTATTACTTCTTCCTTTTCCCTTTTTCTTTTTTCATTCTTCTGTCCTCCTTCTTCCGCCTTCCTTCTTCTTCCTTCCTGCTTTCTCAATCCTTCTTATTTCTTCCTTCTTCCTTCTTCTTTTCTCCTTATTCATTCTTCATTCTCCCTTTCTTCCGTATTTCTTATTCCTTCTTACATCTTTCATCTTTCCCTTTTTACTTCTTTCTTTCTTCTTGCTACTTTCATCTCCCTCAACAAAGGAGCAGAGCGTTTATGAATAAATGTTCCAATTAATGATTAAATTTGTTATGGTTAAATCATTCAACTCTATGATTAAAGATTATGATTTTCATTTCATTTATTTAGTTAACATCTAAACAGATAACACTGAATCAACAATTTGACGCCACAATGCACGGTTCGAGGCCGCATCTCTCCATCCTCGGATACGCCCCACGCTCGCCAAGTCGTTCTGGTCTGCCCATCTCGCTCGCTGCGCTCCACGCCGTCTCGTACCTGCCGGATCGGAAGCGAACACCATCTTTGCAGGGTTGCTGTCCGGCATTCTTGCAACATGTCCTGCCCATCGTACCCTTCCGGCTTTAGCTACCTTCTGGATACTGGGTTCGCCGTAGAGTTGGGCGAGTTCATGGTTCATTCTTCGCCGCCACACACCGTCTTCTTGCACACCGCCAAAGATGGTCCTAAGCACCCGTCTCTCGAATACTCCGAGTGCTTGCAAGTCCTCCTCGAGCATTGTCCACGTTTCATGTCCGTAGAGGACAACCGGTCTTATAAGCGTCTTGCGTTCCACGTTCTGCCGGTTACCTCGTTTTCACGTAAACGGTATTTTTACAGATTTACGGATCTGATATTGAGTACAGAATTAGCAAGTACCGCTTGATGCTATATTTCTATGCATATTGCACGTTAAAGGAATAACAGATTCTACTATTGTCAGATTTTCTGGGTATGATACACTGCGCAGCGTTTGTAATGTTCCCAAATGGGTACTTGCACAAAAAAATAATCGGCGAATGACTGTCGAAAGGTATGGCCGCGCCTAACGATACACCGCAATGCATTTCGGCATCTTGAAATCCTAGTCCGACTACTTAGAAAAAGTTTGACTACAGTATCTGGTATGTCACAACCTCCAAATTTTGTTTTTAGTTGGGTCAACTGGCAACCATTTGAATATGTGTATTTTCAATCTCATGAATGCGGGTTAGTGACTTGAACTTGAAGTCATGCCATACGCTTCTTAAACAACAATCAACCAAAGCCGATGCTCTCCATCAAGGAAGTTATCGACCATTCAGTAATCTGCGTTCGATCACTTAGTAATTTGTCAATAACTTATTCCAGAGGTTAAATTTCAATATGTGTTGTATGGTGGACAGTACAAATGTTCGGTACTGATCAGCATATCGTCCACGTAGTGTTGATGGATGATAGCCTCAACCGCTGTCGGATATTCTTGCTCATTTTTTTGAGAGTCTGTGTGGAAATCGCGTTTGTTGATTTATTTTTGGTTGTGATACATCGGAAATCAGAAAAGGGGATCAAGTCTCCCCAGTCTCCCCTATTGTTTTGCGTGGGTATAGGGCACTGCACGGAAACATATCTTTCTCTTTCGTTCTTCATTTATTTTGACGTTTACTGGCCTTGTTGTTTTCTAATTACTTTGCAGCGAGAAAGAGACAAAGCAGTCCGTGCAGTGCCCTATTCTTCATTTATTAAGCTGTGCTTGCACGGAAGAAAAAAAGTACCCAAAATTGAGTATTTTTAAACTTACTTTTGAGTTATTTTTTCTCTTCTCTTTCATCCACTCTTTCTTTTGTTGTCAAAAACAAAAGAGCCAAACAATCCAACGACGCCAGTTCAATACGGGAAGCCAATTTTAAGTTTTATTACCTGAGCTCGAAATTGAGTGAATTAAACTTACATTTGGGTAAATAAATTTTCCGTTGGGTACTTTTTTAACATGGAAGTAAAGGCAAACTACTTCGACCCTACTTACTCAATTTTGGCTTCCCGTACGGATGTTCGAGGTTGGGTGAATTAAACTCACTATTGCGTAGTTTACTTCTTCCGTGTGGGGAACAGCAGGCCCCGAAAGACATTACCTGCATGACGTATGTGCGGGGCGGGGGTCAGAATCTTTCTCTTTCCAGAGGAAACGAAGGCAATGCTGATCAGCTTCTCTCATTGGCACTTGATGGTACATTTCTCTGATGTATCCTGAGACCGCTACTCGCAACTCACGGAACCGTATCAAGACCTAAAGAAGAGAGGTTAGCATATCAGTACTGAATTTAAGGACATTCCGCGAGAGCCGGCTGCTGCATCCCACACACGTCTAATTTTTCCTGATTTGTTAGGATTTACTACTGCAAACATCGGAAGGAGTTACACACGACTGCGCAATAGTTGCACCTCCTCATCGGTAAGTTTTCTGACGTACTTTTTGGCCACATAGTCATCAACTTTCGCCTTCAGCGCCTGTGAAAAATCCGAATCTTTGTGCATTCGCCGTTCACGACATTTCCAGCATCTCAGTGCCATCGTTTTGCTTCCAGGAAGTCTATGTCATAACGCCATAGAAGACCGGACTCGTATCGTCCATTCGCACATTTAGTTAATGTTTGCAGCAATTCCTTGTTTTGCTACGCCTACTTGATTTTCCAACAGATTACTCTGATACTGCGACGTTGGGGGTGGATTTCGTTGCAGTTGGCCATTGCTGGTTCCTTGGATGCCTGGGGCACAACTTTCAACTGGAGTTGCTCGGGGGGTTTTGGTTTTGAACACACCTGCACAACCTGGGCACGACCAACTTATGTCTTCAACTGATTGACTCACTTCGACACACGTGAAATGGTACCACGAATTACATTCATGGCACTGTACAATAGCGAGATTATCGGGTTCGTTGAAAAATCCGCAACTATTACTGACTCGGTTTACACGAACGCGGCGCGGGAGATTTCGTCTGACAGAGAGAGGTTTTGACCGCAGAGGGGGATTATTTCTTTTTTCGCACTTTGGCTAATTTCGCCTGGTTTTCGCTCTTCGGTGCACAGATTTGCGCACCTCCACGGGAGTCACCATCTGGGGCCCTTACGCTATTTCCGGGCCCTTTATAGGAACCCACCGGTGGCATCTAAACGGGAATGTAAAATAAGAACGCAACTCAAAATTAGCCATGAGTTTCCAAATTTAGCGCCCCATACTGGGTTGCTAAATTTCCATACAGGGTTGCTATTTTGTGAAACGTCACTTTGTTATTGATAAAAAATGGCAGAAAATCTGTTTTTCTTTTTCTGAACAATTTCGATGAAATTAAATAGCAAGGGAAATTTGTTTTTATCTAGTGCCCCAGTTCAACTCCGCGTAATTGTCGAGGTAATTGTAGTAGTCGTAGTAATAGATCAACTATAATGAGGAGCGATGCGCACCGGCTCCCGCTAGAGCCCGAAATATTCGAGGATTTTTCGCAAAATAAAATTCTACTGTTTTTATTTTGCAGGTTATTCCAAGGAGGAGGTCTTCCAGGAATCCCTCAGAATGTTCCTTTAGTTATTATTCAGTATGTTCTTCAACTAGTTCCTCCAGAAAATCTCCCGCAAATTTCTCTTTTCTGTCGTTAATTTAAACATTTCTTGTTTTGGAAATTCATGTAGGATCCCTGGCAGATTTCTCCGGGAGTTCCCCAGCAATATTTGTGTTATTTTAAGAATCTTTAGCAGTTCCTCCCAGTTCCTATTCTCCCAGAATAGTTTAAGGATATCTTTCAGAATCTCTCGGGATGATTTTTATTCGAATTGCCCAATAATATCTTTGGTGGTTTCATTTGAAAACCTAATTTTTTCATTAGAATTGTTTAGATTCTTTCGGATGTTGTTACAATTTTTTTTCTCCGGGACATCCTTCAGAGAAAAAAAAATTGTGGAAGGCGTAGAATTGCCTTCCGGAGATGGCGAGTTCTATTCCCGATTCGGACAAGGATGTTTTCTAGTGGGCTCCTTGGGCATAGTTGTCACACAAAATACATACTCATGCAATGGCGGGCCTAGAAAAGCTTTCAATTATTAACTGAGAAAATGCTAATAGAATACTAAGTTAAGCAGCTAGCCAAGTTCCAGTTGAAATGTAGAGTCATTGAAGAAGAAAATGACTACTTTTAGCAACGCGCGGTGAGAACTAAAAGATATTTTAGTTACTAGATAAAGATTATCGCTACTGTTCCCTTTGTTCTGCTGTCCGAAACATGTGTGGTACATACCTGTCAAATCGTATGGATTTTCCTTCTTTGACATTTAGCTCCCCTATCCTCGCCAGCAAAAGATGTTCCGGACAGCGACGACAGCGACAATCTTTATCTAGTAACTAAAATATCTTTTTGAGAACTCGATATGTTTACAAAGTTGCTATACCTAAAACAGAAACCACCGGTGGGAAGATGGGGCGCTATCCTAAAATAGCACTCGGAATGGAGCGCTATAATAAGAATAGCGATGAGGACTCCCGTGGAGGTGCTCTTAACGGCCATTCGCTTTTGCGGGCGATCGCTCCTGTCAAATGAGCTAAGATACAACTCCGCTGCAATGTTAATACACGTATGTTGGTGGCTGAGCTACGAAAACTTTGCGAGCCATTATGGGGGTGGCGGTCGTGTTCAATGATTTTTCATCATGGCATCGTGGGCAGCAAATTTGAATTATTTTCCATTATGTGACACGTCGGTTCGTCGGTGGTTTTACTTCCTTCTCAAGAGCCGCGTATCGTTGACGGGCTAAGACTTTGGCTCCTCTGGTTTTTGATCGCTCTATCGCGGCTTTGGCTTCTCTTCGCTCCTCTATCTTCCTCCAGGTCTCATCGGTGATCCATTGTTTTCTCTGGATGCACAGTTCGCCCAGATTGTTCTCGCTGGTGGCGATGAAGGCATTCTAGATGGCGGTCCATTGATCTTCCACGCTGCCACCTTCCGGAATATCTGCAGCACGCGTCTCCAGTTCTTCAACGAAGGACCGTTGCACCGTGGCATCTTCCAATCGGCGTGTGTTGAATCGTCGTCCAACTCTTTCCTCCTGCCGACGAATTCGCGCAATGCGCAGGCGTATTTCGCCGATGAGGAGGTGATGATCAGACGCGATATCGGCACTACGTTTATTCCGTACATCAAGAAGGCTCCGTTTCCATTTTCGGCTGATGCAGATGTGGTCGATTTGATTTTCTGTAAATCCGTCACGGGAGACCCACGTGACCTTGTGAACCGGTCGATGAGGGAAGAGCGATCCCCCGATCACAACGTCGTTATTACCACAAAATTCTGCCAACAGCTCTCCGTTTTCGCTCATTTCTCCGAGACCATGGCGTCCCATAATGCGCTCATGGTTCGAGTTGTCGGATCCGATCTTTGCATTGAAGTCGCCCAAACAGATCTTGATATCACCCTTCGGGATTCTATCTGCGACGGCATTGAGTTGACTGTAGAAGTTCTCTTTGTCTTGCAGATCGGCAGCATCGGTTGGATTATAGTAAGGTTTCGGACCCGTGTTCTAAATCTGGCAACGATTATCCTTCCACTTATAGGTTCCCACTCCATAAGCGCAGAGTGTGCCTGAGCGCTTAGTAGGAAGCCAACTCCGCGATGCCGGGGAGCGTGTTCACCTCGTAAACCAGAGTATAGCAGAACTTGTCCCGACGGCGTTCTGTGTTCTCCAAAGTTTGGCCAACGGACTTCACTCAGTCCCAGGATCTCAAGCTTCATGCGGCGTGCCTCATTGGCAAGTTTTGCCAATTTACCCTGCTGGGCTAGGGTTAAAACGTTCCATGTTCCTATTCGTGACCGTTGTTTCGCGCTAAGAGTCGTCGCCGTAAAATCAGTCCGTATTTTTTCATTATCGGATTCTCGAACAAATTGATGTTTCGGGAACAGTAGGTTGTTGGCCCAAGGTTTCCTATCCACCGGGATGGGGCTGACGTCTTAGGTATAGCTTCCGGGGAATACCATTTCATACTCAGCCGCTGGATGCCAGAACAGACGCTGTTGGAGCCGCACCTCCTTGGTGAACAGACGCTCGATCAGTCGGGTCATATTTGTTTAAAGTCCCACCCAACACCAGGGCTAGTTTTGTTAAGAAAATTATTTTGAGCTTTTTAGTGGAATGTCTTCACTTGTCATAAGACGAGTTTGTACAATCCCATTGAATTCCACCACTTAATTGTATCTTGACAGATACGTATTTCGACCTCAACAGTAAGGCGGTCTTCAGTGCCTCGTACTTGACTCGACTTAAGTTAAGTTAAGTAAGTCGAGTCAAGTACGAGACACTGAAGACGGCCTTACTGCTGAGGTCGAAATACGTATCGGTCAAGATACAATTAAGTGGTGGAATTCAATGGGATTGTACAAACTCGTCTTATGACAAGTGACCAAGGCTAGGCTAGTGCGCTTTGAGCGACACACGGTCGCTTTGATGGGGCCTGCTTGGGGACACATGCAGCTTTTTATAGAAGTTCAACAGAGCCCACTGTCGAACCCCATCACATGCTAGGCAGACCCCACAGGACGCACCCTCTCACTCTAGCTGATGGTAGAAGGACAACAGTGCCAAGGCTACACTACCAGCTAAGTACGCAACCCTTAGCTGGCGGTCAATTGTCATCGGAAGACCCGTGGAAGCGTGAGTATCAGAACTTGTGAGGACCAGAGCTATGTTGGGCGCTCCTTCCCGGATGTCAACTCACCATTTCGTAGCCCGGAAAAACTCGTTTCCTACATTTAATTAGAGTTCTGTCTTTTGCTTTTTTATCACATTCGTTATTATTATCGAAATGATTATCAATAAACTGATCATAGTAGCTAGGATTCACACCGAGTTACAGTCTATGGAGTAAGGCAAAGTTCACTGTATGTTAACTCAAGTAAGGTATGCAACCTCATTGAGGTATTTTCAGGAATTTAGGCGGTCTTTACAAATACACCATTCTTGTCAAATAACTTAACTTAGCCGAGGTATTGATTTGGTATTCAATAACTCTCGAATAACTGATGTGGTTATTACCATTAATGACTACTATTTTAGTATCATTATAACAGAACTCCCCTTTCTTTTGTTTCCGTACTATATTCTTGGGCTATGATTATTCCTATGGTGAAGGTGGTAAACTCTGTACAATTATTGTATAGTATAAAGGCTTGAATAACTTCCAGGTCATTATCAGAAAAGGTTAGAAAAATAAATGCTGGTCTAGGACGAACGGTACAGAACGATAATTTTTAGGGATTTTCCAGATTTTCTGGGAGACTCTCTGGTGGCCACCTGCGGTCATAACAGAGTAAGAACTGTGTATTAACTCTAAGATCACCGTCCGAAATTGTTAAGATCAAATTACGCTGCTCTAGGACAAACTTTCCAAAATGACAATTTTTACGGACGGTTTTCCGGAAGGTTATCTTGTGGCATCCTACGGTCATAGATGAGTGAGAACTGCGAATTAACTCCAAGGTCATTGTCAGAAATGGTATAGAAAGAATTCACGAATTCATTATTGATCACTTTTCCCCCTGCACTTGAGCCTTTTACTAAGTTATATTTTTTACAACAGTGCGAGTCCCGGAAGGTTAATAATCATGGTTGTGCATAAAGTATATTGCATATTGGTGGTAGGACTTTATATAGAACTATGAGGTTGTGGCTTCAAGTCAAGATTGGACCATCGTTCTCAAGAACAGTCTGTAGGTCAGATATCTAAATCGTTCAAAAAAGTCTCTTATATTATAGTTGTCTTGTCCTCAGATACATTAATTAAAAAAAAAATAGAACATGAAAAAATAATTAAAAAGGTATTCTAAGTTGTTGAAAATGTCACACACTCTCACCTATTTGGCCCATTATTACCTCCGATGACGGTATCTGAATGTGCATTCCATTGGTCATCTCGCGATCATTACCCAGCTTCGATCGTTCTGATCGATCACGGAGTAGCAACTACGAATTGTATGATGGTCATCCTCTGCTCATTCTCAATTTGTCGTTCTGAGCTGGATGTTCACAAAAAGGTATAGTGGACAAAGCCTTTTCGTTACACCTTGGTGTATAAAAAAAACAGATGTGATTTAAACTATACACTCAGGCAAATTGGCTATCGAATATCATAATTCTGCCTTTTGGAAATTTGCAATAAGTTTTGGATTCAAAATTCAAAAGGACTCATTATGAAATAAATTTTCATGGTCAATACAAAACATAACATTTTCTTAAGGCACATTTATGAAATTACAATGAAGCATTATAAACGCTGTACGCTACACACACACTTTAAATAAATCACCGAATTCGGTAAAATTTGACCGAAATCTCAACAGCAGAACTGTTCGGTAAATAATTTAACTGATTTTCGGTGATTTTGACAGTTGAGCAATGGAAACAATTACAAAAAATCTGTAAAATAATTTACCGAACAGTTCTGCTGTTGAGATTTCGGTAAAAATTACCGAATACGGTGAAATGAGTTAAGTGTGCATGAATTCATCCATAGCCCTACCTTATGAATCGCAGAAGTAGTATTTGGAGGTCATAACCATGCCTTATGAATTTCGTATATTTTTAAGAAGCGTCCTAATTAATACATAATGCAGATTTATGAATTCATTATTGCATTTTGCGATATATTAAGCGATTCATAATGCTGCATTATGAATTCCTAATTAGCGTATATTGAAAATTTTCTTGAGTTATAAACATGCGTGATTGATGTCAGATGGTAATCAAAATTTTTTGTTCATTCATATAGTTATGCATACATGACATGTGATTTCATATTTGCGTTTCGGTTGTATTCGAGGGGGTATGAAAAAATGGGCGATGGAGAACGCGTTTCAAAATATCTTTGAATCTAGAAAAAAGGAATTATTCACATATTGGGCCAATTATTATTTTACCGTTGAAGACTATATTGTTCACCGTCGACACTTAAGAACACTTCAACTTAATATTTTATTCACACCCCCTCGATGATGAATTCAACCGCACGACTTGAAAACTTTGCAATAAGTGAGAACATGATTCTCTTGACAGAAGCTCCTTCCTTCCGATTAGGGTAACTAAAATGAGCATGATATCTTTCATAAAATGCCTTATGATTTCCTTCAAATAAGCTTTGAACATAATTTCAAACGGAGCCTCATGAAATTCAATCCATGCAACGAATAAACAACATATGTCCGCCAATGAAATCTAAAGAGCTGAAGATGGAAAACATGACAGACTTATATTTCAAATATTTCCATCAATCTTGTAGATTCATCATTTGTGCCTTATGTATTTCGCATGTTCATTTGCTAAAAGTTATTCACAGAAAGGTTCTAAATATTACCGTTAGGGTAAAGCTGAATAGTTCAAGGAAATTTATACGGAAACAACGGAACCAGCTGATAGCGTATCATGTAAGACTTGCCAGCAACGACGGAAATTTTACACACGTAAATAGCATTTGAGGTCGCTGTTGCTTAGTACTTTTTCTACCATTGCTCAACAAAAATAAAATCACACACTCGAACGTAATATTATGAAATCCGCTGCACGACACCAACAGAAGCGATAACCGAAGCAAGCAACCAGGAGACACGCTAAGATTCACATGTCAGCCATAAAATTTGTGCTTCGTTTCGGTTATTGTCTTCACTGTGTTGTGTCATATATTTCATACTTTCTTCAACAAATCTTCAACTCGTGCAACGTCATCTTCGCATTGCATCGCAACCTCCTGTGCCTTGTACCTACGATCGCATCATGATTCACACTGTTTCAATTTGATATGTGTTCGACGAAATGAGACCCCTAAAGTCAGTTGCAAAAGTTGAATGAAATATCCCAGACAAACGGAGACGAATTTGTGTGCCAATTTGTGAATTGATTACTAATACCAATTACAGCAATTCAAGCTCAAGCGTAATCTATTTCTTCTCCTTTTTTGTGTCCAAAATGTACTTTTACAGTTTCTAACCGCAAGCGTTCTGAAACTATGATGCTACTAGTATATCATGTAACCGTAAAGATTATACCCTGGTACGTCAAAATAAAATTACCACCGAAAGCTTCCCAAGACCTGACTGTTATTCAAGCCCAGCATAATGGTTGGTGTTATAAAAAAGATTGAGAGAGACCTAATCTGTTTGTCTATGGCCTTTCATTCATTTTTCGCGATCATCCCTTGATCACATTGTTTTGCTATCTATTAAGATGTGCGCCTCCGTTGCGAATGCGATACCACCCACTCCGAGTAGCAGAAAATGGCTCAAAAGCTGTACAAAACGTCTCCTCAAAGAGTGATTTTTTTTTCAAATTTGTTTGGTTATTGTTGCACAGGCTGTCTTTATTTTTTCGCACAGTAGGCGACGACGATGAGTATGCACTGCGCATCACCCAACCAACAACGACAGCTGCGACTTTTGAACGGGGCGGTCGGACTGTTGTAATATCAACGGGCACTGATGCTGTGAATTTTTTGGCACCTGATCTCACGTTATTATCATTCTTTTCATTATATTACACCACTTGTCGGCAGAAAACTGATTCAATCAGAGCCAACGGCTACGCCACGATGATCCGCCGATATCTTCGGTGGCAGACTTTTCGCTCATTTTACTTTCAACAGTGCGCGCAACCCACACGCCGCCAAGCGTGCGATGCGCTAATCACATACACTCACCTGACCTGACAGCTGACAGGCCAACATTTTCGTGAGCGTCTGACGACGGGTGCACGGCGGGTGAAAGGTCGCCGTCCACCATCTTCGATTCGCATCATTTCCTCGTGCAATTGTCGGTTCCTGATTGTTTTGTTCAAAATTCGAATTTCAAATGAAAGTGAAACATGTTCAACTGATTGATATATACATTACGCATATCTGTAGACGGAAGGGTTAGACACTTGAATAAACAATTATTCTGACCGTCCATATCCGCTTTCAGATGTTTGATTTTCTAGCCTGAACATTTTTCCATTCAAACGCGGTTTGTTTACATTTACCACCCAGCAACGGCATCGCCGAGCGGTAGTGATCTTTATCCGGTTTTTCAAGATCACGGCCCGGCGCGGAGCGAACGAAGTGGTCACTCGCTCACTCACCCCGGTACCATATTTATAATTGCGGATGTGAAATGCCTTGGGGTAGTGCGGCGTGCCAAGTGCGCTCTGGATTTATTCATTAACCCAAACCGTATTTAATTGGGAAATAAATTTGACGTTGAACATGATTCTTTTGAGGTGGTTCGCAGAGTGCGATCGGAAGACGCGCGAACATGTTCGGAAAATTTATGACTTGCCCTTCTCGCACACTGGGATGATGACTGTCCGATGGTGGTGGCTGACTGTGCTGCACTACGAGTAACCTTGACATTGGGAATAGAGGATGGCGTCTGTCGTGGTCATAGGTATGTTAAGATTTTGTTTGATAAATTTTAGTTTAAATAGTGGGACTCCCATCCCATAGTATTTTTTTTTAACAAACCTCGCCATTTCCCTTTTATATTTATAACGAAGAGGGCCCCTCGTTAGCCGTGCGGTTAGAAGCGCGGCTACAAAGCAAGAGCATGCTGAGGGTGGCTGGGTTCGATGCCCGGAAGTGGAAGTGCTTAATGAACACTAAGCTGCGAGGCGGCTCTGTCCCAGTGTGGGGATGTAATGCCAATAATAAGAAGAAGAATTTATAACGAAGAAACTGGTGATCGGAACATATCCCCAAAATAAAGATATTTACTGTTAGGTTAGCAAATATGGGGCCTAAAGCTAGATTCTCAATCTAGTACAATGGGGTGCACAATCGAAATGTTGACATTTTTGTAACAATAGCAGCGCATGAAGCGTGGATCGTAGTGTGCCTTGATTGGGATTTGACGTGTTTTTCGCTGCTGTTTTTTTTGCTGATTTTGCCGTAGAATTCACTTTAAAAAAATAATTTGTGTAATTTGTGATTAAAAAACAAGGAAGTGTATAAATGAGTGAAACTCCAGTTGGATATCCCATGACTTATGCAGCGGATTAAGGATTTTAATTGATTGCAATAAAGAACTCTTCCTTACAAGAGTTTATAAGTATAATTTACAATTAATAATCATTTTTTTTCTTTTAATATATACCTACCTATCTAGTGTTGTATACCCATATTCGCATACATATTTTTACTTTATTTTCACAATTCTAGTTAATGAGTATTTCCAATTTTCTGAATCTCTTCCAACATCACCGTATAAACGTTTCGAAATGTTTATCATCATATTAGGTATGAGGAATTAAAAACTCAAAGGTGCAGCCCAATCGGGTTGTACGCAAAGGTGACGTTGAACTACGTGGCTGTATGTAATGTACAGGTTTTCGACTTTTCTGTTCGATGAGAGAAACCAAAGCAAGCGTTTTTCAAGCCCAGGTTGAATCTGTTTTCGTTATTTCTATACCAACATTTGAAAAGTGTATAACAGCCAAAATTTATTTCTTTTGATTTTTCGTCTACATATGTAGCTATATATGTGGACAAAGAATCAGAAGGAATAAATTTTGACTGTTACGCCCTTTTCAAATGTTGGTCTGCGCTGAGATTGAGTGAGCATTACGCACTCTCTGGTCATAGATATAATTATCAAGATGTTGGGGTCAGAGCAAAGTAGTACTCATTTTATGATTTCTCAGTCTAAAACCCCGGTGGCTCTTACAGAAAATCACATCGTGAAAGCTGGGCTGATAATGGCGTTTGGTGGTCTTCCTATGGAGGAAGTCAGAGTAGACGCGATAAATAAGTTTGATAATAATTATTATTCCTTCGTGTGAGTTGCGTCGGACTTTGGACACCTAGGAATCTGCAAAAAAAGAACCGAAGAAAGTTTCCCAGAACACATCCACTGCAGCACTGAAGAAGACTCCGAGCTTCTCTACTGGCATCCATAGACGTAAGCGAGATGCTGCCGTCAAACGCCCCCAAGGTTTTGAGAGAAAACGCGCGTGTAAGTTAGCTGAAACGAACTGCACCAGCTGGTGCAGCCCTGTAAGTTGCATTAATTTGACTTCTATGCTTGCTTGAGGTCTCCAGTTAGCCTTGCGAACAAAGGTTCAGAAACCAGAGATGGCGAGTTCGATTCTCTATCCAATCTAGGGTATTTTCGGGTGGGAAACATTCTCGACACCCCGAGCATAGTGTATTCATTGCATTTGTCACACTGATACATACTCAATACTCATGCAATATCGGGCATATAAAGCTTTCAATTAATAACTAAAACAATGCTAATAGATTACTTTGAAAAGCAGGCCAAGTTCCAGTCTGAATGTACTGCTATGGAAGAAAAAGCTTGCGATACACTTACGAGATTGACTGATTCACCGAAACCTAAACTGCTAAATATTATTATTATTGCTAAACTGTTAGCAAGTTTTCAATACTAAATATTATCATATCTAAATATTGTAACATACTGGAGTCGGTTTTTACGCGGAGGATGTGAGCCGCGTGAATTAAAACAACGTAAAAAACCGCGTAAATCCAAAAATGTGTCTGAATGAGCCATGGAAATCCCGAAATTCTAGTGAAAACAAAATCGCATAAAAAGCAAATCGTGTACAAAAACCGCGTAAAAAATGACTTCAGTGTACATTGGTCATGAAGCGTTGACTCCTTGATCGAATGGTCCAAGAAAATTGAAAATCCATCGAGAAACGGCTGAGATATTAACGATCAAAGTCTATCATATTTTCGTGACGTTTTTTGATTTTTTGAAAACGTAAATGTACCCCAATATAGAAAAGACAGACGTAGTTCTACGTCAAAAAAAATTTAAATTTCAGTTCGAAAATCAGGTCATAAAAATGCCTGGTGCTACACAATAATACCAATCAGAAGTGTATTAAAATTAGGGGGCCCCGTAGCGTAGTTGGCTACACGTTCGCCTTACAAGCGAATGGTCATGGGTTCGATTCCCAGCCCCTCTACCAAACCCTCGTCAGTCGCCGGATCCGCAGCCCATACGGTGGCGTTTGGGGTAGGCGCCTTACCGCCTTACTTGTTCTTCTCGGAGGCATTCCTCCAACGTTACCCGGATAAATGGCAACCGAACAATGCAACGATCAATGGATACACGACATGGACAAACGGACACAATGGACTCACGACGAGATGGACTGGCACCGACAACAATAATGGTAATGGAAATCTAAAAATAGATTCTGTGTGGAATCTGTACAGCAGAATAAAGAAAGGAATAAAAAAAAAAAGTGTATTAAAATTATTCTATATGTGTCAAAAGTTACCAAAAGTCAACCAACCATTTTCGGAACTAACTTTCACCCTCGACAGGAGTCGCGGAAAATCGTCCCGACCGAATAATATGTGTCCATTGTTGAAACACCTGTCTCTTTAAAATAAAGCCACCTGCCTGGAATTAATCAACCAGGCCAGACTCCCAGGTCGAAATCCATTTAGTTTCTTGCCGATATCGTTAATGTATCTCCAAAGATGAAGAGAGGATGGTTAACCGCCGTCATGTGAGTAGCAAGAGAAGCAGGGGATATTTGGTTACCGACAACATGCCTTCCAACTGGGCTATGGAACTAGCTTATACTTTGCCTATACGTCCTCAAGAGCGCCTCCGAAAAAAGAAAGCACGCAGACCTTGTCACCTCCCAAGTAACATTTTGAGTTTTATCATACTCTATTAGCAGTTTTGGAGAGCAAATTTTCAAGACTAGCAATAAAACTAAAATCTACATGACAACCTCTTGATGACCGCTACAAGATTATGTTATGACCAAGTGGACCACTCTTAAGATCGCCTTCAAAGCAAGTTAAAGGTTATTCATAAGAGTTCCATAAAACCGCTGTCAAAAAAGGGAATTTCTCTTCCGTGTAACTTTTTGTTATTGTAAAAAGAATAATCGTAGAAATGGAAAATGAATGAAATAAAAACTCAGAGGTGCAGCCCAATCGGGTTGTACGCAAAGGTGACGTTGAACTACGTGGCAGTACTGGTAGTTTTCGTGATTGTCTGCTGAGATTGAGTGAGCATTACAAACCATGGTGATGTATATAATTTTAAGAACAAAATTTGAAAAGGATGATGAAAATGAAATTTTTAAATAATCAAGGATGAACAACACTCTCAAGCGAACACATATCCAAATTATCAATTGATGAAAACTCGCTAGAGAGTAAAACTTGTTCTATAATTGTATCTCATTTCGAAGCATTGGTAAATGCTACTTTTGAACTTATTTTCCTTATTCTAATAGATTACTGAGTTGAAAAGCAGGCCAAGTTCCAGTTGGAATGTAGTGCTATGGAAGAAGAAGCTTGCGATGCACTTATGAGTTTGACTGATTCACCAAAACCGATTGCTAAACTGTTAGCAAGTGTTCAGTAGTAAATAATCATACATAAATATTGTAACACACTGGAGTCAGCTTTTACGCGGAGGATATGGGCCGCGTAAATTAAAACAACGTAAAAAACCGCATAAATTCCAAAATATATCTAAATGAATCGCGTTAATCCCGAAATTTTAGTGAAAAAAAAATTGCATAAAAAGCGATTTGTGTAAAAATAAAACGCGTAAAAAACGACTTCAGTGTACATCGGGAATGAAGCGTTGACTCTTTCTTGATCGGATGGTCCAAGAAATTTGAAAATCCATCGAGAAACGGCTGAGATATTAACGATCAAAGTCTATCATATTTTCGTGACGTTTTTCGATTTTTAGGAAACGTAAAGTGTACCCCAATATAGAAAAGACAGACGTAGTTCTACGTCAAAAAAAAAACTCATCTTGACAAATTACAATTAAGTACTAATCAATAGAAGCGTTTGAGCACCTCCGAAATTTGTAAGCGTTTGAGCACCTCCGAAGATATACACGGAACCGCGAAACAACTCACTTTACGATTCCTTTCACTCAAACCCGCCCTTGCGTGGAAGAAGCCAAAAATAAGTAAAATGCGAAAAAATCCGGTGAGTACTTTGCCTTTACTCCGGTGTTGAAATTTCACCCACTATGAAGTTTCACCAACTCAAATTTATGTTATTTTCACTCACTCGAGACTATGGTGAAAACAACTCAAATTTGGCTTCTTCCACGGAACAGCACACGTTGGGTCGATGCAGCTCTCTTTGTTTATAATATCATTCATGAGAGGGAGTGAGAAAACTACTTAAAATTGAGTTAAAAATTTGAACTTCGTACACAAAGTTGAGTTCTTTAAACTTTTTTTTAGGTTCTATATTTTTTCTGTGTAGATTGCCACAAGGATTGACATTTGTTTTTCAATAATCAACCCATTCCTCCTGTTCAGACATTGGAATACAATCGTTTTCCAAAATAGTTCGGTGAGCCTTTTCCGGATATTTTTTGTGTAGTTGAATTTAACCATTTTCAAATACGTAATGATAATTCTTAAAAATGTGATAGTTCCAATTATAATATTTTGGAATATTTTCTGTTAAATTTAATTGAAAAATGTCAATTTTGTTGGCTCCTTTTTTATAAAAAAATTGGAGGATTTGAATCATCATTAGTTTTCTATTTACTTCATAAAGAATTAAATATGAATAATTTAAATGTTCCACCATTATCCATTGCATCTTTCCAAAAATGGTTAGATTTAAAGTTTAGATTAAATAAACGATAAATTAGTTCAACTTAATCATAATCAATTCAATTCTGTTTTTCCAAATAATTCCTAAACTCGCAAAGGCAGCCCTTGCTTTCTTGATCCGTGCGCCTATGTCGATCTTGGTACCGCCGTCTGACGCCATTTGGCTACCAAGATATTGGAAGCTTTCTACATTCTCCACTGGTTGCCCGGCTACTGTGAAACTGGAAGGAGTCACCGTGCTTACATCCAACGATTTGGTTTCGTTGTCGTTGATGACTAAGCCTGCCGAAGAGGAGCGCTCGGCAAGGTCGTTGAGCTTACTCTGCATATCAGAGCGCCGTTGAGCGAGGAGTGCAAAGTCATCAGCCAATTCGAAGTCGTTTAGGTTATAGACACTATAGGTTCCATAGACGAGCTGAGGCGAAGGCGAGTGTAGCCAAACGAAGTGTCAGTTAGTGTAGCCAAACGAGCATGACGTAACGATTGCAATCCAAGCAACGGAGCGTGTGACGTCAAATTCACGTGGTACACTGTGAAAAAGTGGAAAAACACACTTAATCGAAATGACCCAACCGTTCCTGCGCTCGTCTATGGAACCTATAGTGTCTATAGTTTAGGTGCTCCATGGTTATCCAGTATTTTGCGCTCGGTAATGGCGTCGTGAGCTCCCGTCTATTTGACATTCAAGAGGTAGAAAACATTGGAACTCATCAAGTATGCACTGTTTGAATGAAATTTTTCAAGTCAATAAACAAATGTCAACCTCCTTCTGTAGCGGTATTCAGAAACAGTTTTATTATCTGAAGTTTTATTTATTAAAAATGTAATTATTTGTATTATATTTTAGGCATGTCATTTACGGATTAACTCATCCGATGATCCTGGGTGAAAACTATTCAATTAAGGCTACTCACGGTGTAATTCAGAATGGCTGCCGTGCGGCTCTCCAATACACTCTTACAATTACCCACTTCCTCAAACCTGGTTAGCACTGAGCAACTTATTGTTATTGAAAAAACCACACCTGACTATCCTTTTACTCCAAAAAGTATGAGAACTAAGGTTAAATCTCAATCTACACATTTATAAATTTTCGAAACATATAATTCTCATTTAGCGCCGATTCTTCAACAGTAAAATGAAAAGCTCCCAACGCGCAAGCCAACGACGTCGCCAGTTTCACGTCGTCGCTAGCGTCGTATGAAACTTCAAGCTATAAGAATCCTTTCCTATTCTACAAATACAACTACTTAGACATAAGTTTTCACATTATCCAGTTTTCGGAAATGTTAGAGAATAATTTTGGGCAGCATTCACAGACTCTTTAGTCGAACCCCGAATTATTCAGAGAGTTAAACTACATGAGCGTAGGATCGAGAATAATACATAAAATTAATTTTTCTTCGTCTAATTAGAAGTGATGAACTTTGAATACAACTTAAAAATCAGTCTAATAAAGTTAAAAAAATCGTCTAATTAGTCTAAAAAGCAGCATGCCCAATAAACAACCTTAAAATACATAAAGCATTAATAGTAATGATGCATCAAATAGATAATTTAAACCCTGGAATATGACAGCCACAATCGACAAATCAACAATGAATTTAATGAATGTCATAAGAGGAGAGGAAATCTACAACCTGGGTGAAGCGATACCGAGATAGGGTAGGGATGAATTCACTACTAATAAAATCTTTGCACTAGCCAATTCCCTCCGACCCGCAATTTTAAGAAGCCTAAGGGGCCATCCACAAAGTACGTCACGCTCCTAGGGGGGAGGGGGGTTTCGAACAGCGTGACGACCCATACAAAAATTTTAGAGGTTTCATACAAAAAGTGTGACAAAGGGGGGAGGGGGGGGTGTTGAAAATCGCCAATTTTTGCGTGACGTACTTTATGGATCTTCCCTAAAAGTCTGTAAGTCTAAAAACAGTATGAGTGGCAGAGCATAAAATAATCACCTTCACGAAGCAACTTCGGGCCGAATATTGACAAACGTCGCATGACTATTCAAAACATAGAATGACTTACTCAGTTTTCTTCTTCACATATTCATTCATTTGATTGGTACTGATAATGGTCACTGTGTTTAAAGAAAACATAATTGGCCTTGATTATGTTGACTTTTGGCACTAAAATTGTCCCTCAGTTCAACGTCGGGGTCAGATCTATGTGAGTAATTGTTGAAATCATCTTTAACACTAGGATTGATTCGCTAAAAAAACTTACGCGGATACATTCGTGCAGAAAATCGTTGTAACTAAATTTTCAAATGGCTATATCTCAGTGGGTTTTCAACCGATTTTCTCAGGTTTTTCACCAACCTCTTAGCCATCTCTTCTAGTTTCTGGACATTGCAAAATATTGTATCTAGGGGTGTTCAATTTTTTACTAGACCTGTGGGAGTAAAGCAACGGATTTAGAAAAATGCGATTTTGGAGATATACTTATATTTCATTACCAAAAATGATATCTATTCATATAGTGATGATGGAAATGATAAAATAACAAATAAAAGACATCACCTGGAACATAAGAACACATTTTGAGCATCCCTACTATACATACGATGATAATTCGGTACCTTTAGGAACCACGTGTAGTAACACGATGTATAAAGCTTCAGAAAATGTTTTCAAGCATGTTGTCTACTGTGAACTTGTTGAAATAAATGTAAACTATATACGAAACATGTGTGATAATAAATTATGATGTTCTAGGATCTCCGAACTGTACTGGAATTTGAATCAAATGGTCTACCGAATCAACCAAGGCTTCCATGATGTCCTCAGCCGCGGTGTCAACCCAATTATGTCCTCCGAGTATTTATCTTTCACTTGCGTCTCAAATCCAGGCATTTGAGATGTTGTAAGATCTCCAAATTGTCCTGAAGTTTGAGTAAAATGGTCTATCGAATCAACGAAGGCATCCATGATGTCCCCAGCCGCGGTATCAACCCAATTATGTGCTCCGAGTATTTATCTTTCACTTGCGTCTCAAATCCAGTCATTTGAGTTGTTGTAAGATCTCCAAATTGTCCTGGAGTTTGAGTAAAATGGTCTGTCGAATCAACCACGGCTTCCATGATGTCCTCTGCCGTAGTATGAACCCTTGTATGTCCTCCGAGTATTTGTCTTTCATTTGCATCTCAAATCCAGGCATTTGAGATGTTGTAAGATCTCCAAATTGCCCTGGAGTTTGAGTAAAATGGTCTATCGAATCAACCAAGGCATCCATGATGTCCCCAGCCGCGGTATCAACCCAATTATGTCCTCCGAGTATTTGTCTTTCACTTGCGTCTCAAATCTAGCCATCTGAGTTGTTGTAAGATCTCCAAATTGTCCTGGAGTTTGAGTAAAATGGTCTATCGAATCAACCAAGGCTTCCATGATGTCGTCAGCCGCGGGATCACCCCAATTATGTACTTAGAGTATTTGTCTTTCACTTGCTTCTCAAATCCAGACATATGAGATGTTGTAGGATCTCCAAATTTTCTTGCACTTTGAATCAAATGGTCTAACGAATCAACCAAGGCTTCCACGTAGTCCCCAGCCCCGGCATCAACCCAATTATGTCCTCTGAATATTTGTCTTTCACTTGCGTTGCAGTTTCAGGCAATTGAGTTGTTGTAAGATCTCCAAATTGTCCCGGTATGAGTAAAATGGTCTACCGAATCAATCATGGCTTACATGATGTCCCCAGACGCGGTTTCAACCCAGTTATGTCCTCCGAGTATTTATATTTTACTTGCGTCTCAAATCCAGGCAATTGAGATGTTGTAGGATCTCCAAGTTTTCCTGGAGTTTGAGTAAAATGGTCTACCGAATCAACCAAGGCTTCCATGATGTCCCAAGCCACGATATCAACTCTTTTATGTCCTTCGAGTATTTGTATTTCACTTGCGCCTCAAATTCAGGCATATGAGATGTTGTAAGATCTTCAAATTGTCCTGGAGTTTGAGTAAAATGGTCTATCGAATCAACCAAGGCTCCAATGATGTCCCCTGCCGCAGTATTAACCCAATTATTTCCCTCCCTTATTTATTTTTCACTTGCGTCTCAAATCCAGGTAATTGAGATGTTCTAAGATCTCCGAATTGTCCTGGATTTTGAGTAAAATGGTCTATCGAATCAACCAAGGCCTCCATGATGTTCTAAGTCGCAGTATAAACCCTATCATGTCCTCCGAATAATTGTCTTCCACCTGCGTCTCAAATCCAGGCATAGGGGATGTTGTAAGATCTTCAAACGGTTCTAGAGTATGAGCAAAATGGTCTATTGAATCAACCAAAGCTTTCATGATGTCGTCAGCCGCGATATCAACTCTTTTATGTCCTCCGAGTATTTACATTTCATTTGCGCCTCAAACCAAGGCAATTGAGATGTTGTTAGATCTCCAAATTATCCTGGAGTTTGAGTGAAATGGTCTTTCGAATCAACCAAGGCTTCCATGAAGTCTCTAGCTTATTTTTCACTTGCGTCTCAAATCCAGGCAAATGAGATGTTGTAATATCTCTTAAATGTCCTGGAGTTTGTATCAAATAGTCTAGCAAATCAACCAAGGCTTCCATGCTGTTTCCAGCAGCGGTATCAACCCAATAATGTCTTCAAGTTCCTCTTACGTCACAAATCCAGGCATATGAGATGTAGAAAGATATCCAAATTGTCTTGGAGTTTGAAAAAAATGGCCTACCGAATCAACGAATGCTTCCATAATATCCCCAGCCGCAGTTTCAACACAATAATTTCCTCCGAGTATTGGTCTTTCACTTGCGTCACAAATCCAGACATATCATATGTTGGAAGATCTCCAAATTATTCTGGAGTTTAAATCAAATGGTCTACCGAATCATTCAAGGCTTCCATGAAGTCCCTAGCCACGGTATCAACTCAATTACGTCTCCCGAGTATTAGACTTTCTCGTTTGTCACAAATCCAGGCATATGAGATGTTGTAAAATCTCCAAATTGTCCTGGAGTTTGAATCAAATGGTCTACCGAATCAACCAAGGCTGCCATGATGTCTTCAGCCACGATATCAACGCAATTTAGTGGACATAATTGTTTTTAAATTACTTTCCAAATGAACCACGACTTGCAAATCAACCCTACCTTGAAATATGTCTCCAGAAGATGTTTTTATCCAATCTTTCGAGCCCATGTTTGGTATATAAAAATGCGATGTTATTAGTCTCCCAAATCGCTCTGGATGTGGATCAAGTTGTCTGTCAACCAAATCAACCTTGCCTGGAACTATATCTCCAGCGAAGGTATGTATCTAATCATGTCTTCCGAGCTCATGCACACATTTAGTCGAGTCAAGTACGAGACACTAAAGAAGGCCTCACATATCTGGTAAGTTACAATTAAAAATTGTCGCATGACAAGTGATTACCCAAATCATGCAGCTAGGAATGACAGTGTACCGGAGTGTGAGATTTCTGCTGCCGTGACTGGCCCTACGTAGTACTTAACGTACTCCTCCCAAAACAACTAAAACTAAAACTGCGACGCAAGTGAAAGACAAATATTCAGAGGACATTATTGAGATGATGCCGCGGCTGAGGACTTCATGGAAGCTTTGGTTGATTCGGTAGACCATTTGATTCAAACTTCAAGACAATTTGGAGATTTTACAACATCTCACATGCCTAGATTTAAGACGCAAGTTATAGACAAATACCCGGAGTACATAATTGGGGTGATACCGCAGCAGAGGACATCATGGATGCCTTGGTTGATTCGATAGATCATTTTGCTCAAACTCCAAGGCAATTTGGAAATCTTACAATATCTCAAATGCCTGGATTTGAGACACAAGTGAAAGATAAATACTCGGAGGACATAATTGAGTTGATACCGTGGCTTGGGGCATCATGAAAGCTTTCGTTGATTCGATAGACCATTTTACTCATACTCCAGGACAATTTGGAGATCTTACAACAACTCAAATGCCTGAATTTGAGACGCAAGTGAAAGATAAATACTTGGAGGACATAATTGGTTTGATACCGCGGCTGGGGACATCATGGATGCCTTCGTTGATTCGATAGACCATTTTACGCAAACTTCAGGACAATTTGGAGATCTTACAACATCTCAAATGCCTGGATTTGAGACGCAAGTGAAAGACAAATACTCGGAGGACATAATTGGGTTGATACCGCGACTGGGGACATCATGGATGCCTTGGTTGATTCGATAGACCATTTTACTCAAACTCCAGGGCAATTTGGAGATCTTACAACATCTCAAATGCCTGGATTTGAGATGCAAATGAAAGACAAATACTCGGAGGACATACAAGGGTTCATACTACGGCAGAGGACATCATGGAAGCCGTGGTTGATTCGACAGACCATTTTACTCAAACTCCAGGACAATTTGGAGATCTTACAACAACTCAAATGCCTGGATTTGAGACGCAAGTGAAAGATAAATACTCGGAGCACATAATTGGGTTGATACCGCGGCTGGGGACATCATGGATGCCTTCGTTGATTCGATAGACCATTTTACTCAAACTTCAGGACAATTTGGAGATCTTACAACATCTCAAATGCCTGGATTTGAGACGCAAGTGAAAGATAAATACTCGGAGGACATAATTGGGTTGACACCGCGGCTGAGGACATCATGGAAGCCTTGGTTGATTCGGTAGACCATTTGATTCAAACTCCAGGACAATTTGGAGATCTTATAACATCTCATATGTTTGGATTTGAGACGCAAGTGAAAGACAAATACTCGGAGGACATAATTGGGTTGATACTGCAGCTGGGGGCATCATGGAAGCCTTGGTTGATTCGGTAGACCATTTGATTCAAATTCCAGTACAGTTCGGAGATCCTAGAACATCATAATTTATTATCACACATGTTTCGTATATAGTTTACATTTATTTCAACAAGTTCACAGTAGACAACATGCTTGAAAACATTTTCTGAAGCTTTATACATCGTGTTACTACACGTGGTTCCTAAAGGTACCGAATTATCATCGTATGTATAGTAGGGATGCTCAAAATGTGTTCTTACGTTCCAGGTGATGTCTTTTATTTGTTATTTTATCATTTCCATCATCACTATATGAATAGATATCATTTTTGGTAATGAAATATAAGTATATCTCCAAAATCGCATTTTTCTAAATCCGTTGCTTTACTCCCACAGCTCTAGTGAAAAATTGAACACCCCTAGATACAATATTTTGCAATGTCCAGAAACTAGAAGAGATGGCTAAGAGGTTGGTGAAAAAACTGAGAAAATCGATTGAAAAACCACTGAGATATAGCCATTTGAAAATTTAGTTACAACGATTTTCTGAACGAATGAATCCTAGTGTTAAAGTGTTTAGTTTTACAGCAATTAATTAGTTTACGAAATCTTAATAAATACTCACTGACTGATATTTGATCGGAAATTGTCAATGTTCAGCCGAATATGAATATGTACGAAGTGAGGGTGACAAAGAAGGCCGATGGGCTTCACCAAAAATATTCGATTATTTCAAGCTCTGAGTGGTCCTCTAGATATTAAGGCAAAAGAAGTGCTGGTGTACTACCAGGCTATCAGGGTATCGCCTTATCAAGATTTCCTTTCCTAAAAACACTGATCATATTATTGTAGATTTATCGATTTCTTGTGGCTTTCACATTCCTAGAAAAGAGAATTAATTGATTTGAAAATACAAATCCTTGAATAAAAAAACAGAAAATCTTTGACACTGGTTTGTTTGATAGCGTATGAGTTCCAATGTTTTTCATTGAATCATGACCTACATTGTTTAAAAGTGTAAATATTTTCTACCTTATGAATGTTAAAAAGCCACTCACTAGGCCGCCATTATCGAGCGCAAGATACTGGATAGGCTGCCATAACAGCCCACGGTTTGGTTCACGGTTAATCGCACCTACCAGAATCTCGTCGATTACGATGAGGAACGGTGATAGAATACATCCTTGCCTCACACCAGCTACGACCCGGATAGGGTCGGATAAGACCCCATTGTGCAGCACTCTACACGAAAAGGCTTCGTACTGTGCCTCGATGAGGCCGATGATTTTCTCAGGAACCTCCTTGCGTCTCAGCGCGCTTCACATATTCTCGTGATTGAGACGGTCGACTTTGCTGGACTCATGGACTTTGCTGCTATTGTCGCGGATATTGTGAGAGTCCCAGGTATCCGGTTCACGCTTTAGTTAGCAACAGTGGCTCTTCTCGACCATCTATTCCTTGAGTAGTTTGAGCGAATAAGGGCGTCCTTGTGAAGTTTTGCTGTACCTGTTACCTCTTGCTTCAGAAGTGAATCCTTTTTGCAGGGCACCATTACGGAGCATGAGATCTTATCAAATTATTCGTATTACTACTTGATCAACACCCCCCGTTGGGTGAGGAATAGAGGATGGAGCACACACACACAATAGCAGCGCAGGGAGGGTGAGATACTGTACAATAACCGCTAACTAATTTTGGCTGATGCATATTTGGCGAATTGATTTTCTATATAAAGCCGTCACGGGACTTGGGAGACCCACGTGATCTTGTGAACCGTCGATGGGATTAAACGATGGTTGTTACCAAAGAATTCCGAGAACAGCACTACGAGTCGTTTTTTTTATTTGCTAATTATCTAACAGGGACACGGCAGGTATTTTCGTCTATCGTCGTAGGAGATAAAACCAACGAAAGCAACATGCATTTGGTAGAACTCCACTATAGCAGAACGTTTCTCCTGAGCTTACGATGTGGTACTGATGAAATGGCAAACAAACTGTCTCTTTTATTGGTTTTCGAGACTATGACGAAAAACGAAAATGCGTGCCTTAACCCTTTTTTGTAAAACTCATACGTCATACGTCATTTTTAAATTTTCTAGTAATAGATATCACTTCATGCAAATTAGTTCCCAACGAAGGGTCAAAAACATTCTCTTGATTGAGAGCATCTTCAAAGCTCCGTGTAACCTGATCCTCAATTGGACTAGTGAGACCTAGACTAAAATTATGGGCACTCTCGAACTGCTGAGCAAGTTTTTGAGCCTTTTCGCCATTTGTTTATAAAATTTTATTTAGGTTTATTTAGGTTTTTTTAAAAGAATTTTCGTTAATTTCCAAAAGGGTTTCAAACTGGGATCCAACTTCGAGACATTATTCTCAAAGTTGGTATTTCTCAGAATAGCGAAACGTTTTTTAATTTCATTTTGCAAATCTCGCCAAATAAATTTCAACGTGAGATCGCGAGTTCTTTGGTATTGCCTTCACCTCACATTTTTAGAACGGATCAGAAGCTGAAGATCGTCGTCAATAATAATGGAGTTGAATTTAATTTCATATTTAGGAATTGCAATGCCTCTGGCTTCGACAATTAGGTTTGTCACAGATACGAGAGCATTATCAATATCTCTTTTGGTATTGAGAGGATTATCAACAACAAAATTCCTATTGATATACGTTTTATATATATCCCAATCAGCTCTATGATAATTAAAAGTAGAGCGGATTGGATTGTTAATGGCTTCTTGTGAGATTTCAAACGTCACTGGAAGGTGATCAGAGTCAAAGTCAGCATGAGTTACCAATTGGCCTAAATCAATTGTAGATTTTGACTGGAAGAAAAACAAGTTGGTCCATTTGGATATTTAACAGTATAATATCCTGCAGAACAATCTTCAAATAAAATGTTACTGTTGGAATTGTTTTGAGCATTATTCCATGAACGGTGTTTGGCATTGAAGCCACCAATTATCAAAATTTTTGATTTGTTGCGAATTAGAATTTGAAGACCAGCTCTCAACAAATTCCTTTGCTGCCCATTGCACTGGAAAGGCAAGTAGGCAGCAATAAAAGAGAATTGGCCAAAATTTGTTTCAACAGAAACTTCCAAGGTTTCGAAAACTTTGGCTTCAAATGAAGAATATAATTTATGTTTGATTCGTCTATTAATAACAATGACGACCCCACCACAAGACGATCATTTCGATAAATAAAATAATTTGGATCTCTTTTAATGAAAAACTAGGTTTTAAATATGATTCAGTTATAATGGCAATGTGCATATTATGAACTGATAGGAAGTTGAATAATTCATCTTCCTTACCCCTTAAAGAGCGAGCATTCCAATTTAAAATTATTATTTTATAATTATTTGGATCCATTAAATTTATAATTATTTGGATCCATTAAAACGAAGTCCAATAACAATTTTTTGAGTAAATTTGATACCAACCTGAGCAGCTTCAGTTTTGGTATTTACTTTGAGCATTGCATAAATCATGTGATGCAATTGTTCATTTTGAAAACCAAAGTCGGAGGCAGACATGCTACCTGAGTCGTCAAAACGAACGTCATTTTCCGTTGAAGAATGGGTATGAAAATCATTCATCGTCGGTAAATTTTCAGAAATGAAATTTTGCCTGCCTGCAGCGATTCTCGCATAGGTAGGCATGTTTGAAAAATTAGAATTCGACGGACTGTTCGTTACCCGGTGAGAGGTAGAAGCAAAATTTGTTCGTTGATTGTGGTGGTATGAATTGCTCGACCGGAAAATGATTTCGGATTTTGAGCGTTTGAAATATGTTTACCCGGTGAATCTGGGATCCTACTGGAACTTCCCGTCATCAATTTTGCACGGGAATTCAAAACTTTTTTGCGTGAAGGGCATTCCCAGAAGTTGGATTTATGATTGCCACAATTGGCACATTCAAATTTATTGGAATCTTCTCTCACAGGACAGGTGTCCTTGGCGTGAGAGGTTCCACCACAAATCATGCATTTAGCATTCATGTGGCAATGTTTAGTTCCGTGACCCCACTTCTGGCACTTACGGCACTGTGTGGGGTTTTGGAAATTTCCCCCAGGCCTGCGGATATGTTCTCATGGAACACGGACATGGGACATAATACAGGCCTTTTCCAAACTTTTCATATTAATTAGTTCACTTTTGTTAAAGTCAACTAAATAAAATTCTTGAGAAATACCAGGGGAGTACCAGAGCGAGATTTCTTTTTCATCTTAATTACTTGGACTGGTGAAAATCCAAGTAATTGAGAAATTTCAATATTAATCTCATCCAGTGATTTATCATCACTGGGGAGAACTTTCAAGACGATCGCTCAGTTTTGTCGTCGTGTGTGAAGAATTTATGGCGATTCTCAGTTAAATACTGGAGAAGACGTTTGCGATCGTCGAACGATCCCGGCAAAAGGGGGCAGTCACCCTTCCTGGCAATCTGAAATGAAACCTTGATAAAAGGTTACTCAATATCTCATTCCGAAAGTCAGAAAACTCGACAACAGATACCACAATTGGCGGAATCCTTTGCTTCTTCGCAAGGATCGAATCACCTGGGCTAGAGGTAGATTCGATTTGCTCAATTTCGTCATGCTTCAAATCGAACTGATTGCTCAGTTCGATATGAGAAGAGTTATTTTCAATGTTAGAATTAGAAGGAACATCTGATGTCTCCAACTTCCTTCTATTCTTTCCACGCTTTGGCAGGACGGTCTTGAAACCTTGTTTCATAGAAGGAAGTGGGACTCCCCTTTCCTTTTGTTTATTAATGATCATTTCGGAGCGTGGAGACGTGACCTTCAAAGAGGTTTTTCCCAGAATAGTGTTTCTGCAGGATTACCACCGTTTGTCGGAATTTTACTTCCGCAAACGGGTCCAACGTAAAATGAAAACACGGGTCCAAGCAAATATCGTAACGGGATCAGTAGGTACAAAAAGCGCTGAAAAGCACTGTTGAAATTAAAATAGCTTCGAGTAGTATTAAAAACTTCCTTCATCAAAAAGAAAAATCAACCGCACAGCACGAAAGCACAATGGGGTCTGTGTACCGTAACTTCATTTTTGCTAGTCCCCTTCGAAATTTGTGCATGCCGCTGACCCTCATACACATCACTATGAGTCTTATAGTGAATTGTAATTCTGCATTATGACTGTACTGCAAAACCAGTAACGGATTTTTTAACGGCGGCGACAACGTCGTCGTCGTCGGCGGTCGCCAGCTGTGTTCTGTCGCGGCAAAGGAATTTCGCCAAATCACTCACTTCCACCATGTTCCTTCGGTGCCAGAATTTTTCGAAAAACGCAAAACAACATGGATGCGGCAGCAGCGCGTTGCGGTGGCCAGGAAGCGGTTGACATAAAATGCTCGCTTTAAATGATTATATAAATAGAAAAATCGCTGAAAGGTCTACCCTCTCTACAGAATGGAAGGCGGGTGTGGATTTGGCCGATGTTTTACCGGATTGTTCAGATTGTTTCAGTTTCTGATATTCTTTTTTTCGTTTTCAATTAACACGCGCTCGGCATACATTGAGTGACAATTAAGTTCTCAGGCAGAATGTGTCATGTCGGGCGGTGAAAAGAATGGATTTCAATGACAGAACTTGGCTACTTGAGCTCTGCGCATCTGATTACCGTGATATTATATATTGTGCTTCTTCAAAAAACGATTAAATTCACTGACCTTTTACAAGTGCGGCTCAGGGTTGGTAATGCTAAGAGAGCAAAATTCTTTTTACTTTTAAACTCATTCAGATTAGTGCGCATGATAGTACATTCATGATGCACACTACTAATGACATAATTCTAATTGTTAAATCGCGCGGTCCAGTTTGGTAGCGGCCCGACAAAATAATTGCTGACAGATGGTTCAGCATGAATAATGTATAATGTAGTGCTCAAATCTCTAACAAAATTACTATTTATGCATTTGTGATCCATGAACCATGCGTCCAGGGTTAGTTGAGATAATTTTCAACCTGAAAGTTTAATCATCTTTCAAAAGTTTCATCTTCGATTGTTTGTTGAAATTTTTAGTCTCTTTCTTAATTTTTATTGTTTTTCAATACATTTATTTGTGTTATTACTGATTTGGCTTTTTGCTACCAGCCCTGAAAACCGTGTAGAGTTGAGTTTATAATTCTCGCTTAACTTTTCAAAAGGACCTAAGTAACATTTTTTTCATGATTTAATTTGAATAGCGCAATCAACAGAAAAACATGAAAACTTTTGATTGCAGTACTCAAATTAATTCATGAAAAAAATGTTACTTAGGACCTTTTGAAAAGTTAAGCGAGAATTCACCACATGGCCTACTGCATTCTTGCCGTCCGCTCGCACAAAGGAAAATATTTTAATTCATAAATTATTTTGGACTGTTTTTGACGTTTTTAATCATCCAACCCAATCTCTCATGATGCTGTGTAGTGAAGAAGATCGCGAAAAATCTTTCCACTTAATCGCGGTAAAAATATAAATAATGTGAGATGCCGGTCGGCGTCGTGATCAGCCGTCGCCACTGAAATGGAATTTCTGTTCACGCAAGCAAACACGCACCGGTCCAAAAATATGAGGATAAAAAAACACTCTCGGGGCGCCACACGCCGATGTCGCCTCCATCGGTCGTCGCCAGGGTGGCGTGTCGTCGCCTTCGTCTCCACCGTCGATCATCCAGAAGCGACCCATCAGCTATAACATTCTTCTGTGCTGTCATCAGGCAGGCGCCAATTTATCGTCGGTATTCCAGAGGATCAGTGAAGCAGGTCTTTGTGGTGAAAAGTGGATATTTTTGTTTTGATTCTGCTGGAATTTTCCTTGAGATTAAATAAATATTTATTATGTTTTTTGACGTAATGGAATGTTTGAATTAATGCGAAATATAAATCTAACAAAACCAACTTTGTGTGGTGATATCGCTGTTGATCTCATACACTTTTATTGTTTAGATGATAAATAGTTTTCTTAAGTCATATATTGCTGATGTCTCTGTTTTAATAATATAAACCTTCTTGAGCTCTTTACATTAAAAATAAGTGTAATAAATTGATCATAATTTATAATGTTGTTATAAAACTTTATGCTGGCATTTTTGTTATCCGGTTGTATAGCAGCAGACATTTGTAATCAATTTTATAATGAAAATACAATATTTCTTACGGCTCAGTCAAAACTTTGTAAATTTCAGATCCACCGACGAAATCCCTAAGCAGCACTGCTCAATTTTATTAAACTCATCGCGTTCATGAAACCGCTGCTGAAGGTCATCGTTGAAAGATGGTACCTACTCCTATATGAAGCATACAAACAGGCAGTCATTATCGAATACGAAATGCGGTTACCCAGTAACAAAACCATGACGGACGCCAAACAAATTTGTCAACATTTCAAAATCTAATTTAAAATCATCCGTCCGTTAGCCGAAGAAAATCACGCGTTCTGTTGTTACGCGACCGGCCAGAGCAAATACCAAATCAACGCCTTTTGGATGAAATGAAACAAAATCCCAAGTCAACTGACCGACCATGCGTCTCCATCCATTCATATCACCAAAGCAGCCAGCGTAGGTCACACAAGCTAATAAAGAGCGCATGGTGCGGGCGCGGTTGGTGAAACGTCGTTCAGATAGACGGACACAAATGTTGAGTGACATTCTTTCGCCTGCTGTGCTCGACTTGCTTCCTGAGGTGGTAATACACATAGGAAAAACTTTAGTGCGAAAGCTGACCAATTTAATTAAAATTAAACCCTTTCTTTATCAATAAATATTTGTAGTCACAGTGGATGAAAAACAGATTGGTCCATGTAGAGACTGCGTCAATTAATTAATTACCCAGAGCAATTCATTGAAACTTTCATCTCAAAGGGATAAATTCAACCAAATTTGAAATACACTGTCTCTACACTGAGGTGTCGATTGTATTGGGAGTGGAAAAGTCCCTGGAAAAACGGGCAACGTGTGGAGATGGGTATTGGAAAAGAACTATTTTATGGGAATTCTGATTCCCTGGACTGATTTCAACCAAATTTTGAACACAAATTCGCGATTCTGAAATTCAGGAGTATGTAGGGGGAGTGGGATTTCCGGATTAACTTATACGGCTGATCAAGGTGACGATGGATGGGTTATGTGCGTATTTCGCACATAACTTGCAAGAATCCTACATCTGACTGAAGAGAGAAGCAAAGCGGATTGGACTAACGAGTGGTCACCAAAAAACGGGAATTTCAATACTTCAATATTTTCCTATGAGAACATTAATGCTTTCAGAGAAATATTTCCATATGTAAATGAATCCTTAGAACATTCAGAAAATTGTTGCCCACACACTTGTACACCAACATGCTCAGTTATTTAAAAAATACCGTCGTCGGTAATTGGCCTCTTCCCCTATGCTGTGCTGCTGTTCTAAAGCAGCAAAAGTCTGCGAAACACTAAAAACAAGAGAACATGGAGAAACTAATGCATACTTCGTTTGAAGAGCCATTTCTCATCAAAATGAATAAATCAAGTATCCATGTAGTTTTTTTTTCAAATCAACATGAAAACAAAAAAATCTACCCTCACAATATCGAACTTAATTGCGTGGAAAAGTATGCAACCTTTAGACAACTAATATAAACTGAAGCTCAAGTAGGCACAATGCAAACCACAACTCCAAAATGATTCACATTATTAGCAATCAAAGCAATCGCGCAATGCTTCGACGGCCACATGTATTGAACTATTAAGGACAGTCATCACGGAAACCAAGCTTGAAAGTACTAGCGTTTTCTAGGGCACACCACTCAATACAGGAGCAACGCACAACTGTCATTTTAATTATTTCACAAATGTTACGACGCAGCAAATTTGAAATAAAAAGATGACAGTTGTGCATTGCTTCCGTATTGAGTGGTGTGCCCTTGAAAACGCAAGTGCTTTTAAATTGTGCTGTTCAAAGTGTCTCCCACTTGCCTACCTACAGCCAGATTACACTCCACATTTGGTGATCCTGCCAACTGCACCATCAGAATCGGAAACCAGACATTCAGCTCCCAAGAGATAGCCAGCTATACAAATCAATTACACCCAGGTTTTTTTTACAGGGTTTGGTTTTGGTCGTTTAAGACCTTCAGGGTCAAATGAGTTAACCCCACCAAAAAATTCACAAAAAATCAAAGAAAATTCAAGGGGTATTTGAAAAGCTGTAAAAGTTCAGGTTAACCGAGAAATTAATGAATTCCAACCGCGTAAAAAAAACCTGGGTGTACAAGGAATACTCCCAGGATCTATTGGGATGGGAAGCATTAAGGAACAGAAAACGGAATGATCACGTACAACAGTTTGAACACAGAAGATGACTTTTTGGACTCTTCGGTGGTATTTCAACCACCACCGTTTGATTATTGGCAAAAGCAATTATCTGTCGTTATAGGAAACGAGTCGTTTTCAAGTTTCGTTATCCTTCCACAAATGAGTTTGGAAAACTCTACTGTAGTGGCAGAATCATAGTAGGCAAATATTGAGATGTCAGATAGTGAGAACCAACACTTAATTATTGTAACACAGAACACTCAAAGACACCGAATAAAACAGACGTTATCCAGCTTTTTACGCTAGCCATAAACTAAATAGGGGGTGATTCAATCATGACAGATGCTGTGTACAGAAGTTTGTAGGAGCATCGCAGTAGACTTTGATTTTGGATTGTTTTGTTATCTGTCATAAATTTTCACAAATGGGTGATTGTTTATAAATCACGGTAACGTAATTTGGGTCTACAACTATTATATATTTTTTCCATTCTAGCGAGTCTGGCGATACGAAATAGAAAAATTGTACGAATTTGATGTTTACAATGAATTACTTGGGTGCGGCAGGAACCCAAGTCTTTTGTGCTCTACGGTTCCTTAATTTAATCGGCAAGGACTATGTTCTTTGCTGTCAACGATTGTGATGAATTTGTCATTACCTATTTGAAAGCCTACGAATGGAGGTTTTATGTTACTCTAACTCTCCACGAATCTTCGTCAGGGCATCTGCTGGATCAACCAGTGCGTCAATGAAGATATTCATATATTATAGACCTATATTAGCCATACAAACAGTCCATCAAATATATGTATCAACTACTCGTGAATATTGCGCCCCACCGTAATGTTCTACTGATAATTTCGAAAAGTCTGAGTCTGATATGAGTCTTTGGCTCTTTCGATTGACACCACGAAGATAACGAGCGGACCACACCAATTTTACGAATACTTTGTCCTACTGCATCAAAAGTCATATTCCCAAATAAATTTCTCGAAAATTTCATAGAAAAATAGAACGTTGTGAGGGATATACATAATGTCTGAAGCATCGTGCTCTTTTCATGTGCTTGGAATGTGGACGAATAAAATTTGAATTCCGCAGTACGATTGTGTCTCACATATTCCGTCCCACATTAGTCGTAGGATTGAAGCTTTCTTGATGAACCATTTCCACCGAACCTAAAATGGTTAGAAAATTTAAGGTAGCGAAAAAAATGAATTGAGAAGAACAATTTTATAATTGAATGTTGGATCTTTCGAGCGATAATGGAAACTTTTGAAGTTTCATTGACGAGCTCGGTGGTCTAGTGGCTATCGCTTCTGTCTTATAAGCAGGAGATCGTGGGTTCGATTCCAGGCCTCGTCCCTTTCCTACTTTGTATTTCTATCTAAGTTCTTTCTGTGTTTCACGTTATACCAAAACGATTTCTACTGTTATAACCTTCCACACAATCCAAAAACCTCCCGTGGCACCTATGAGAGGTCGTAGAGTTCTCTGCATCTTACTTAAGTAGGTGTCCAACAAACCATCCTTCCCCTTCCTCAGCATTCGCAAGGACGTGGCCAGGATAGATCTCGACTATTGGAGACTGCATTGCTGCCATCTAAGAGTTAGTGATTCGTCCCAAATCAATATCTGTGGTAACGGATGAAAGTGATGCTACTCTCATACAATAGTCTTGGTTTGTACCACCTACGAATTTGTGCGAAATGCTAAATGCTAATGCTAATGCTAATAAAAACTTTTTAAGTTTCATTGTAAACAAACATTTTTCATCATAGTACAGCATACTTTGATCTATGCAAGGCAAATTTATGGTGGACAACGCTAATGTCAAAAGGGGTGATTCAAAAATTATAGCTATGGACAGGATAAAAAGCTGGATACATGAATGCTCCCTTGTTACTTCAATTTTAGAAGTAGGATAAACCTGGAACTCTGAACCTGTAAAGTTGTAAAGATTTTTTTTTATCTGGCGCTACAGAAGTTTTTTTTTTCAAGACCAGAAATGTTTCAATCAGGCGTCATCCAAATGTTTCTGCACCCTGAGGATGTACGAAATTTAATTCCCGAGTTCAATCCAAAAATGACAGCAACAGAAAAATGGTTACGGAAGATTGAAAGTTTAGGAAGTATGTACGGTTGGGATGAACGTGCTGCACTTCATCATGCAGTAATGCGATAACAGTTATAATCAAGTATATAATCAATGGTTTATTGGACTTTAATTTGAGGATGGCTCTGAGTCCTATGAAATTTGCTGATGTGGAATCATTCCTGGATCCAATCTTACGTTATGAAAACTAGATGCAGATCCCTACAAGAATCAAGTAACAGAAGTTGTTATCCATGCGGTATCAATGAAGAACAATGTTCTACACGAGTAATACAACACAATCACGGTAGGGTTAGCATAGAAAAAGTATATTTCAACATTTTAATAAGAATTAATAATCATTTAATTTAATCAGATGCTTTATTTGATACAGGTAGTCCTATATGTTTAATCAAAAGTAGTTTTGTTTCAGATAAAATTCAATATCATAAAACATTTTCAAATTCATATGTAGGTTTAAATAATTCAAAACTGAATATTTTAGGTATTTTTGATTCAGAAATTGTAATTGATGATTATATTTATAATTTGCAGTTCAAGATTGTGCCAGATTCCACAATGCGCCCGATGTGTATTTTGGGATCGGATTTCGTTAAGGTGAAGGTGGGTTGAGTACCAAAACAAAGCTTTGAAAGTATTGGTACAATAAAAACTGTCATATACTATAGTAGTATTGGTATCGTATTTATAGAAACATAAAATATTAGTAGGGTGGTTCAAAAAACGACCCAGCTCCAACACGCTCACTCGATTCCGTCCCATGCTCCGAGTGTCCTCCAAAAACCGAATTGAACAAAAACTGGTTGAGCACAAGCCGGTTCAAGTTTGTATGAAAACTAGTATGGGAAACTAAACCTTTCATTACACTGGCTACAGCGCCTCCTCGAACGCTGGTGAAAAGAGAACCCACACAGCTGAAAGCAACATTCTAAAAACTTCACTGAACGAAAATCGCACCGCAGGAAAGATCCATTGATTACGTAACGCAAAAAAATATCATTTTATACCCCGCTCACCCCCCCGTCACACTTTTTGTATGAAGTATCTGCTCCTGGTGCAATAGATATCACAGACAAATTTTGGCTATTTTGTTGAAGCACACATTTCTGTTGCCACACTGATGCCTTCTGAGAAGCCTAATTATCATGCTAAAGACACGCAACCTCGATTGAAATCGACTTCTAACTATTGGAACGACCATTAAATATGAATTGTCTACAGAGTTAAAGCTCTTGAATATTTTATCCATTCATATGGTCTCCCCCCTCGCCGGCGCCCAATGACGGAGCGCCACAATCAGAATAATGTAAAACTCAACCTCGCCATATCAACTGTCATACAAACCTGTAACGACCTGTGCACGGTAAGCCTCTGTTCAAACCAGCCCAAACCATCGGATGACACCCAAATTATAAATCATAATCGACTGAGCATGGCGGAGCAAAATTATTTTTTGAACCACCCTAGTTATTAGTTTGCTGCTGCCGGTGCCGTTGTTTACATTCGCTCCGCGATCAGTTTTTAATGGTTTTTTTCGGGCAAAAATAGCAGTTTATATTAAGTTTTCGGTGCAAACAAGTGACTGATTTCGAAAAGTGATGTTTAATTTGCATTCCATCAACATTTTGGGCTGCTCATGTGCGGAGAAGTGAGTTAAAACTTGATTTTTTAGTGCCCTTTGAGAAGAAGTGAAGTGCAGTGATGAACCCACCAAATCGCGAACGGCTAATAAATCGGCACGAAATTGCTGATTTATGATATTATTCGAGCTGAAATACATAAAACTCTTTGGATAAACATGTTCATTATCACGGGAAGTGAATAAATATGCTGTGAACAGGTTAGTAATTTGAATATTTAACTTTTGTTCGATGCTGTTCGGTGCATTCGAATGTTGGTGGGAGAGGAGTGCGGGAGGTGTGGGGTTGACCCGTGGGAGGTTCGGTGCCATATTGACTGCCATCGTGGTACTCCTCCATCTATGTCCTTAAGGTGACTCGGGGAAGCACTACACACCGTGTTATTTTTCCTATCTTTTGTCTCTTTCTAGCATTATCACCTCGTAACTTTGGAGCGGCATATTTCGGTTTTTAGTTGTTTGATGTAACTGTAAATGTATCAGCATGTAGATGGAGAGTAAGCACGCGCCGCCGATACTTTTTCAAAATCATATTTGTTGTAGAAAAAAAATTAAGCATTCAATGATGAAAATGATGACGATTTGATGATTGTTTGTGCTTCCCGTATCCCCTTAAGCGCAATAACTTGATAGTTGGGTATGACGGTCGAACATTGCAATTTGCAGTCAAAAACCAATTAATTACAGAAGCTTCTTCGAAGTCGGTGACTTGTGCAGATTATCCACTGTTTGAAATTAACAATATAGAGGTAAGTACAGACACATTTTTGAAAACTGACGTGGATCTATTAGATATTGGTGATAACGGAACTTCATTAACGGATATACGAAGCATCAAATCTCTATTCCTTGATAAATATAACAACAGTCGTTTAACCGCCATCTAATTCAGATTTATGTTATACAATGAATATTGAACTAACAGATAAACGACCATTCAATTTTTCACCGCGACGATTGTCACATAGCCAAAAAATAGAAGTTAAATCTCAAATTGATAAATTATTGAAAGATGGTGTTATTAAAGAAAGTAATTCACCTTACGCTAGTCGAACAGTTTTAGTAAAGAAAAGGATAAATCATGGAGAATGTGTGTGGATTACAGGAATTGAACAAGATTACCGTTAAAGATAGATACCCTTTGCCGATAATTGAAGAACAATTGGACAGTTTAAAGAATAAAAATATTTTACTACATTAGATTTAAAGAACGGTTACCACCATCTTCATATTGATAAAACTCACAAAAATTTACTGCTTTTGTAACACATGTAGGCCAGTTTGAATACACACGCGTTCCGTTCGGACTATTGGGCCAAACACAATTGATACGTTTGCGTGCGTTTTGACAGTTTTCCCATGGGAAAACTGTCAAAACGCACGCAAACGTATCAATTGTGTTTGGCCCATATGTAACGCCCCTTCTGCGTTTATGAGATTTATAAATATAGTATTCCGGCATCTTTTAAAAATAGGCAAATATAAAATTTATATGGACGATATATTAATCGCAACTGAAACAGTTGAAGAACACTTGGGAATTTTGAAAGAAGTTTTTCAAACTTTGAATAAAAATCATTTGCTACTACAATTGAGCAAATGTTCATTTCGTAAAACTAGAATTGAATATCTTGGATATAAAATTGATGAATCAGGTATTCGACCAAGTGATAGACACATTGAATGTATTAAAAAAATTCCATTTCCCAAAAACATCCATGATGTGAATAAATTAATTGGTTTGGCCAGTTACATCAGAAAATTTATCGCGAATTTCTCAATTATTGCAAAACCTTTATATGATTTATTGAAAAGAGATAAAAAAGAAATGCATTTCAAAGAATCAGAATTCAGAGCATTTGAAACACTAAGAGATAAATTAATAGCTGACCCCGTTTTGAAAGTATATTCTCCTTATGCCAGAACAGAACTTCACACTGACTCCAGTTCTCATGGATTCGGTGGTGTTCTGATGCAAGAGCAAAAAGATGGAAAGTTGCATCCAATTATGTATTATAGTCAAAGAACAAATAGTCATGAAGCAAAATTACATTCATTTGAGTTGGAAACACTAGCAGTGGTCAACTCTATTAAGAGATTTCATATTTATTTGCAGGGAATCAAGTTTACTATTGTTACTGATTGTATTGCTTTAAAAGAAACTTTAAAAAAGAAAGATATTAATTTTAAAATAGCACGATGGGAGATTTTTCTATCAGAATATGATTATGACATAATACCCAGAAATTCAACACTCATGAAACACGCTGATGTTTTATCTAGAATTCCAGAATTATTCTCAATAAGAGAATGAAAGTAATTCTTTTGAACGGGCTATAATTGCAAGTCAAGTTCAGGATTCTAATATAGAAGCAATTCGTCAATTGTTAGAAACAAGAGAACACAAAGATTTTGAATTAAGAAATGGAATTGTGTACAAGAAAACCAAACGAAGCCGCTTGTTGTTTTATGTTCCCAAAAATATGATTGATCAAGTTTTATAAATGTATCATGACAATTTTGGGCAGTTTGGCACTGAAAAGGTATATGAAAATTTTTTTTTTTTGGTTTCCCAAAATGAAACTAGTCTCAGACCGCGGAAGCTGTTATACATCAAATAGTTTTAAAGAATTTATAAATGACATCAATATTAAACATATTCTTACAGCTACTGCTTGCCCTCAAGCCAATGGTCAGGTGGAGAGGTTCAACAGGGTACTAACTCCAGTTTAAGCCAAATTAGTAGACTCGAATCCTAGCAAAGGTTTTACTCCTATTTGGCAAGATGCAGAAAATTTTATTTATAATTCTTTTTGTGGATCGATAGCTAATACTCCTTCATAAGTTTTATTCGGAATTAATCAACGTTACTCAGCTAATGTAGATATTGAAAATGTTTTAAATGCAAACACAGAAATGCAAAGAGATTTGACGAAAATTCGCGAAAAAGCTATAGCGGTTAACGAAGCCGTTCAAATTTACAATAAAAAGCAATATGACTCTAAATGTAAAACCACATCAGTTTATCAAGAAGGTGATCTTGTATATATACCACATCATTCGAATTCCGGTGGGTCGTCAAAACTGAAACCGCATTACAAAGGACCAAATAAGGCGAATAAAAGGCGAATAATCGTTATGTTATCAGTGACATAGATGGATACCAACTATCTCGTCTGCCATTCACGGGTATATTTGATCCAACCAAAATGAAATTATGGAGAGCGGAAGTCGATCAGACATAGTGCACATCGGGGGCGATGTGTTTGATCAGGATAGCCGAGCTGTAGTGACAGCATCATAGTAGGCTATTTTTGAGATGTCAGATAGTGAGACACTTAATTATTGAAACGCAGAACACTAAAAGACACCGAATAAAGCAGACGTTATACATGGATGCTCTCATGTTACTTTACTACAAAATTGACCGAGGACGTCCAATCATTCCCCCCGGAGAAGTTACGCCTGGACCCTTCCGACCAACCAGCAAAGGCAGCATAGCCGCCCTTGCCAACACATCATCTCACCATCGAGTCCCCACGCCATCGTGTCACCAAGTCAGCAGTCTTGGAGGAGGTTGAACCCGTTAGCCAGGTATTGCAGCATAGGCAGATTTAATTTTTAAATAGGGTTCGATTAGCCAACGAGCAGTTAGTCTTCGTTGAGTAGGAAGAGATAGTTACAGAGCCGTAGCGTGGACTCCAGGCGCCCTTGGCGAAATCTTTTTTGGGCGCCCCTCTCTTACTAAGGAAAAATGTGCAATATTTCACAATCCAATAACATTTTGAATCCCACCTTAAAGTTAACTTTTTACTAACGAGATTTTCTTCACTATGTTGGCACATCTTGTAGAACAGTCAGACTGAAAAGTTTAGCGGATTGAAGATGCTTCATATAACAAGTAGTATATTAGGCGGTATGTCCCTGGAATGTTTTGAAATGTTGTGTTAGGATGTTAGGATGTTAGGATCTTGGCAGAGTCGTGGACATTTCTGGATCCTCGTATGGAATCTCTTGGAACATCCAGGCCGAAAAATCATTAAAATTGCTCATAGTGTTCTAACAGCTATTTCCTGCTCTTAATGGAAGGAACTAACGTACTTGCAAGTACATCGCAGAGAAACGAGATTTGAACATCGTGACAAATCATATTCAAATATCAAATGGTTGGAACAAGAAAATCCAACTCTGAAGTGGATCGGTCGCTGATCGAAATCGCTAACGGATTTCGGATCAAAAAAGATACAATATAAGAATGGGTCTGTCAGTGGTTTGGAGGTACTTCGTTGGGTCAATAACTTCCAACTTTGAAGTAGTCGGAATCGACAGCGGAAGCAGGAGGTCCATGTGGTGAAGTGAGGCTATTAATGCTTTGATATCACATGCCTTGGCACATGTAGTATGTATTGCAGATAAATTTTGCTAATGTACGAGAGCTGATAACCAAAGTAGTCATTTAAACAAGGTACATTATCACTGCTTATCGTAACGCCGCCAGGTCAAATTCGGCCATGATGATAATTGTTTGGACTAAATGAAGGTTTTCTGAATGAAATGAGCAAATTTGTTTTAAATCTACACCATCCTTAACCTTACCCCTACCCAATATAAGTCATTAGAGCAAAAGGCCTTTTACAATTTTGGTCAACACCTGTGGCAGCTATAGGGCACTGCACGGAAGAATCTCTTTCTCTTTCGTTCCTCATAAATTTTGACGTTTACTGGCCTTGTTGTTTTCAAATTTCTTTGCAGCGAGAAAGAGACAAAGCAGTCCGTGCAGTGCCCTATTGTGCCCGAAAATGGGAACAATCCGATCTACAATTTTCTAATAGGTAAGAAATTTATTTTGAGTGTTTTAGTGGAATGTCTTTTTCTTAGCCCCTTGTAACCGGTTCCGAAAGGCTCAGAGAAATCGAAATGGCAGTCAAAGTCAAGACCAAATCATTCAACTTGTTTATCTGAGATAGGAGAAAGATTAGATTTCTTGAAATATCTTCGCCATAGACCTTTGGACTTTGTGGTCGGTTTGTTATTATTTGGCTATGTAATGACTAAACTTGTTGTGTTTCCAATTCCCTAGTTCTTGATACCGGCGCCCCCTGAGGGCTGGCGCCCTTGGCGGTGGCCAACCCGGCCAACCCCACGCTACGGCGCTGGATAGTTGTTATTGAATTTTTATGAGTGAAACAAAGGAGTTGTAATGAAAAGGTGAATAAAGTTATATTTTTTGCCTTTCTCGTATACTAAGTATACGTAAAGGCTATATGTTCACTCCAAAAACAAACTTTTTATAGAAGGCTCGGAGACCCATAGTGTTATATACCAATCGACTCAGCTCGACGAATTGAGGTGATGTCTGTGTGTGTGTGCGTGTGTGTGTGTGTGTGTGTGTATGTGCGCACCAAAAGAGCAAAAAGTTTAGCTCACTTTTTTTGCACTTACCCTCAACCAATTTACTCGCAACAGGTTGCATTCGACGCATTATACTGCCCCATTGTTTCCTATTGAAAATTGGCCGGATCGGACTATGGGCTTGGAAGTTATGGCCGAAATACTTTTCCTCATAAAAAAGCGCGTAAAAAAGTCTAGCTCACTTTTAATGCACTTACCCTAAACGGATTCCCTCACAACAGACTGCATTCGACGCAGTATCTTACTCCATTGTTTCCTATTGAAAATTGGACGGATCGGACAATGGGTTTGGTAGTTATGGCCAAAATACTTTTTCTCATAAAAAAGCGCGTAAAAAAGTCTAGCTCACTTTTAATGCACTTACCCTGAACGGATTCCCTCACAACAGGCTGCATTCGACGCAGTATACTGCTCCATTGTTTCCTATTGAAAATTGGACGGATCGGACAATAGGCTTGGTAGTTATGGCCAAAATACTATTTTTTACCGCACGAGAAAGGCATCATCACCGCTAGGTGGATTAATCTGGGTTTTTATAAGAAACATTCTGTTAGACTTACAATCTTCTTCTTCTCTATATAATAAAAATGGTCTTTGTTCGTATCCGCATAACTCGAAAACGACTGGATAGATTTTCTTCGTTCCTTCAGCAATTATGTTCATAAACCTTTTCGACGGTTTCATATGACATTTCCTCATATAAAAATCAGTAGTAAAGTTGAGTAAATCGTGAAAAACTAAAATAAAGTGTCGTATGAAATTTTAGCATGGGTAGTTCACAACGCGCATTTTCGCCTACTATGCAGGACAACGTCTGCCGGGTCGACTAGTTATATATAACATTCGAGCAATGCCGTCCGTAGATCAGCACGTGGTCTATCTGTGAGCAAGTGTCGCCATTCGAATATTTCCATGTGTGTTTGCGGATATTCTTACGTGCGAAATAGGTACTGGTGATTGCAATCCCTCTAGCTGCCGATCTGCGCGTGACAATCTTTACATCGTGTGTTGGGTACTCTCCGTAGGCCTTTTCAAGGCTCTCATAGGGCGCATCCTTCACGTCTTGGTTAGTTTTACAGACGGCTTATTGGACCAGCGTAAATATCTTGTCTTACCAGAGGGCCGTGTAAGGTTTGCTTAGAATCCCACCCAACACCAAACTTGAGCTAGTGCGCTTCGAGCAGCACACTGTCAAACCCCACCGCATCCTAGGCAGTGGGTTGGGCCCAAGGAGTCGTCAAGTTCTTGGGCATAGTCCCTGCAGCCCGAGCAAACCTGAAAAGAGCCTTGCTTATTAATTGTGGAGTTTAGTAGCACATTTTTTTTATATAAATTATTCTTCCACTTTTGATAGCTTTTTGATCAATATACTCGTCTGTGCAATTGATTATACAATAATTGCTTCGTCACAGCAAACGGTTCTCTCAGAGTAATCCCATGCAAGAAGAGAGTGAAGAATGTGGAAATTTGCGCGCAATTATTCACAAACGTTTGCTTTACAATGTTTTCATTGAAGAAGTTTTTCATACTCTCTCGCGCACACGGTTCTCAAAGAGAGAAATTTCCCACGAACCAAGCGTCGCGTCGTCGCCATCGTGAAGAAAATATGCTGGTTTCTTGCGGTCGGTGCGACGGCGTGCGGATACCCCCGCAAATAAGCGTCGCGTCGTCGATCTGTTTACGCCTCATCGCATGGACTGAGCCCCGGTCCGTACTGCCGCGGCGAGGTGCAACCAGTGCGCAGCGCACTCATCTTCAATCGCGGCGCAACGCGGCGAACATGCACTGGATGCTAGTGAAAATTTATAAAAGCATTTAACCAATTTCGACACCGCTCACTCGCAAGAAAGTGATTAAAGTGCTCGCATCGCATTACGCGTTTAGCCTACAGGGTACCCGCTCGGCAGTTTGTTTTTGCCTGGTAAAACCGGAGGGAGACGCAAACGCGCGCGCACAGTCGGCGATACTAACAGTCGGTGGCGGTCTTTCTTTGGCGCAAGGTCGAATCATCATCAGTCTCGCGAAAATATAAAAAATCGGTGCAGATTTTTAGTCCGGGTGAACCTCGAATCGATCGGTGCCAAGGCAGTCAGTTAGCATCCAGCGCCAGGACGGATAGGATTCATCGTTTGGAGCGATCGAGCCTACAGATTGGAGGATAAGAAAGGAGCATAACTTTGACGAAGTCAGAGAAAAAGTCAGTACCCAGAATTGTTTCAGAAACAAAGTGTGCATTTGCATTTTTGATTTTTATCGGTTTCGAGGACAACATTTAGCCAATAGTGCGGAGATTGTTTGTTGGATAGCAAAATTGGTTGTGCAAAAGGTTTACATATTGCAAACAAGTGTTATTTAACAGTTTCGAAATTTGACTGGCATTGGTGCGAAATCGTTCGTAACATACATCGGAGCTTAGAACCAAAGTGGTTCGGACGGTGATTGTGAAGTGGATCAGAGCTTCGTATAAAAAAAACACCCCCAAAACAGTTCAGTGCATTGAAATTCAAGTGTTGAGTGCTCAATTGTGCCAACAACGGTAAGCACGCTGTCCAGTCAAGAGGAGCAGCAGCAGCAGCAACCCAGTTCCAGTACTGCTAGTGGAGTTCCCCCCCAAATCGCAATCGAAATGACGGACGTTGCCCACGAGCTCGGTGCTCTTAGATTGATAGTGGTGAGTTGTTCTTGCTTAAATCGATAACCTTAGTTTTCTGTACGTGTAGAAAATTTTCAAAACATTCAAGTTAAAGTTGAAATGATTATTTTAATATGCTTTGTTCGGGATATTCAGTTGAACTCTGCTGTTTAAATATCGAACACTGAGCTGAATATAGAAGAACACTTGGGATCATTTCCATACGATCATATTAAATTTCTTCACAACGCACAAAAATGTTAATTTAACCGTTTTTTTTTTTGTATTTTGTCCTAATTGTGTCGACCAAGTCGTTGAACTAAGAAACAAAATTGCCACAACCGAATCCTGAACATATTTTTTTTTTGTTTTTTTGAAAAGTTGGGTGATAACTTAAATTTAATTTTTGTGAAATGTGTATTAACAACCATTTCATGAACAAACTAAATCATCAATGAAATGTTGGAACTATCTTTTCATGAAAAAAAAAAACATTTCAGTTATTAGTAAAAAGCAACTCAAAGTTAAAAAATTCATGAGATATTAGAGACGGCCTTACAGTTGAAGTCAAAATATGTATCTATAAATATTACAACACCATGTTGTAATCTTTACAAATACTTATTTTGACGTCAACTGTTGGGCCATCTTTAGTGTCTCATTAATTTGTTAACTTTGAGTTGCTTTTTACTAATAACTGAAAAGTTTTTTTTTATAAAAGGATAGTTCCAACATTTCATTGGTGATTTAAATGGAATACATAGTACTGAACTCATCACACGACAGGATCTCAAAGTATTTATTTGTTTGAACTTCGCATTACCGTAGATGGATATAATTTCATAAATGTTTCATGAAATTGAATCGTTTCGATGATTGCTGAAAAGATCAAAGTTCGATGCCATGATTGGGAAGAGATAAAGATAGGAGCGAGACTAATTGTGATAAAAAAATGGAAAATAAAATCTAAGATTAGTAGATAATGGAAGCAATCCTGTATCTCGCAAAAAATGATAAATAACCACAAAAGTCAGTTCGCAAAGAGTTAATAGGGCGTGAAGGAATGAAAGTGCACGCGAAACCCCACACTCGCGGATACGGGTCATAAATGTTGCAAATTGGGCGAAGAGGCTCAATGACAGTGGTTTCATCGATGTGACGATGTGGCAGCAGCACCAACAAACAGCTTGCTTTCGGTGAGGCTTTGGAGTGCTCCTCGCTAGCTAGTTAGCACGTACCTACAACACAAGACACAAGAAAACCTAACGGAAGAAAGTTTGGCGCTTCAGTTCGGTGCTTTTTGTTTACGAGCTTGAGCAGCAAGCAGCTCGAAAGCGTTTTTTTTTAGGCATGCACTTAGATGAAGGAGATTTTTTTAGTGTGAGAAAGTCTCGTTAAAAGCATTAATCGGAAATGACCGCACAAGTGAAAGGCTTTGGATCGGGTTAGAGCACTTGGAGCAATCTGCCCATATTGAGCTGTCGTCGACCTTGCTGCAGGGGTTCGAAACTTTTTGAGACCCTACGTGATTAGAGTGTGGGAGAAGTTCAAGATTTGACATGAGTGATAAAAAATAGGTTCTAATCCAAGTATCAATCTCCATTCTGAATCTTTTTTAGGTTGTATTGTAAGGTCGTAAAATTGTATTCAGTGTTATTCCCCTGACATGCCTCAAGTCGTGCCTAGTACAAGACACTGGAAGAAGTCAGACAAAACTAGTCGCGAAATAATTTGAAGGATTTATTTGAACTATAAAAAATCTGATTTTCGGATGCCCGCACCATGTTCTTGAAAATGAACATAAGGTTTTGGACAATAAAGGGACTGAGTTCTTCTGATGCTTTTAGCCAATTGTACTTTCAAACCCGGCTCGTTTCCCAACATATAGGTTTTTTTTAGAAGTCTGGGCTTCATATGACTCAAAGCTTCTCAAAAGGATAAAGTTCAAGCAAGTTCGGTGGGTTTTTGATACTTAAATAACCTTGTTGACCCTGCTCAGTAACAGACACAGACTCAACATTTTTGTGGCCTTCACCGGGTCAGCACACTTAGGTTAGCCACCGAATGACAGAATGACTTCACCACATTGTCGAGTTGTTGTATCCGGATTCATCTGTGGGTTACAGTCGGATGATTTCTGGTGGAGCTGCTCTCACTCCAATCCAATGCCATCTCGATTTCCACTTCACAGTTTTTAAGCTAGAAACAGTTATCAGCCTAGAAAAAGTAATTTAGAAAACCATGGCTTTTTATCAACTATTAGTAAAATAGAATGACACCAACAAAGGTTATCACCTGAGATTATCACTTGAGTCCCAAGTTGCTAGCAGTTGGTAAGTATTTTTAGAATGTTGTTTCAGTTTAACGAAATATTCGATAAAATATTACGATTAAAGCCCGGGTAGAAGCCATGAATAGAATAACAAAACATGATATGGACTTGATTGACATAAGAGATAAAATAACAGGCAACAATTTCAAAAATTTGCACCGAAATATCATTTAAATATCAAGATATGTTATGGATAAGAACAAACTAATGGCACATGATATTGATAACTTCTTAAAAATATAATATCCTGATCTCCTCATGATATTTTAGTGCAAAATATTGTTATAGCCGTCTGATCTTTTATCTCTTATATCAGTCATGTCCATATCACATTTTGCTACCTAATCAACATTTGATATTATTGAGATATTTTCGTCTACTCGGGAAACATCACCACAACGAATACTCAATTTCGCTAAACTATCTGCTTGTTCATTGTCATAAATTTCACAATGAGCAGGAACTCAAACAAATTTTATTTTATTTTTGTAATTGGTTTGTTCATGAAGGCTCAGACGTTTTCTAAAAACTTTACGGAGCCGAGTGCTATAGTTACAAAAATATCATTTATTGTTCACATGACAACATTTTCGCTTAGGAACATGTTCGCTAGATCCTGTTGAAGCAAATTGGGCCCGACGCTGACTTGCCTCAAGCTTCCGTGCCTTCTCTTTCATCACGACTTTGAAGTCATTCACCAGTTTCGAGCAGTTAGGAATTCCGTACGTCCGCTGGATGAAATCATCATCAATCTCGATCCGTTGCTTCTCCGAATCCTCCTGTATCCACAATCCTGATTTCATTCGCAGCCGTTTCCCTTTTTTTCCTGGTCGGACAAGAACTTTTACGATTGAACATGTGTTCAATGGAATGTATGAGAAAAATCAATCGGACTTCGTTAAGTGTGTGACTGCGGTCAAAGTTTGACTGTATGGGAGAATTTTGAAATCTGAATTTCTTGTTGATGCCAATTGTCTTAGAAATGTATGAAACGTCGAGATCTGATGTTATCTCAAAAACAAAAAAATTAAAAACTTTTTGGATTTAAGTTGAAAACATTGTAATTCCTACATGGTTCAATTCAACCAGAGGAAAAATTCTAACTGCCAGAGGCAATTGAAATGTATTAATAATAACTAAAAATATAACATAGCAAATAAGGATGATAGTGTTAAGAAAACACGGAACACCTAGTCTAAGAGATGAATGCAAAAAAAAAAGAAAAAAAAAATTTAAGTTAAGTTTAAGTAAAAACTTTTTGGCACTTAACTTTTTTTTAAGACCTTGGATTTTAAAAAAAAAATTTTTTTTTTGTTTTGAACACGAAAAATTTTGAAACATGAAAGCCAACCCCCCCCCCCCCAGGGAAACAGGAAAATTTCTAAATCGATTTTTTTTATGCCAAATGTCTTAGAAATGCATGAAACGTCGAGGTCTGATGTTATCTAAAAAAAACTATTGAGAAAAATTGACTTTTTGAGACTTTTTTTTATACCAAATGTCTTAGAAATTCATTAAACGTCAAGATCTGATGTTATCTCGTAAAAAAAATCAACTAAATTGTTTTTTTGGGCCTTCAAGTTTTTTCGAAATCGATTTTTTTTATGCTAAATGTCTTAGAAATGCATGAAACGTCAAGATCTGGTGTTATCTCGAAACAAATTATTTTTAGAAGAAAATTGCTCTTTGGGACCTTTTTTATGTCACATGTCTTAGAAATGCATGAATATTGAGATCAGAAACGTCGAGATCTGATGTTATTTGAAAAAAAAAAACTATTGAGAAAAATTGACTTTTTGAGACTTTTTTTATACCAAATGTCTTAGAAATGCATGAAACGTCGAGATCTGATGCTATTTCGTAAAAAAATCAACGAAATTGTTTTTTTTTCTGGAGCCTTTAATTTTTTTCGAAATCGAGATTTTTTTAAGCTGAATGTTTTAGAAATCCATGAAACGTGTGTTTCATCTAGAATTTTTTTATGAAAAAAAAATGACTTTTTGGGACTTACAAAAATTTCGGGACTTTATTTCGAAATCGATTTTTTTTATGCCAAATGTCTTTCAAAAAAATTGTTTTCGAGATAACACCAGATCTCGAAGTTTCATGCATTTCTAAGACATTTGACATCAAAAAAAATCTCAAAAGGTCAATTTTTCTCAAAAGTTGTTTTAGATAACATCAGATCTCAACGTTTCATGCATTTCTAAGACATTTGACATTAAAAAAAATCTATTTCGAAATTTTCCCGTACCCCTCTCCCCCTCTCCTTGGAAATTTTTTTCGTGTTTCAAAACATGGGTGGCATTGCGCATCTCGACTCGAAACGAGCAGCACGCTAAAAATGAACTACTCAAAATTGAGTCGAATCCGACTCATTTTCATTAAAAACGGGACAACTCAAAATTTGAGTAAAAGATACTACTTCAATAAAATGATGATTGCACTTAAACTAGGAGTCTGTTTGTCGTAAAATGCACTTAGATAGATCATTATTTTATTGAAGTAGTATATGTTACTCAAATTTTGAGTTATCCTGTTTTAATGAAAATGAGTCGGATTCGACTCAATTTTGAGTAGTTCATTTTTAGCGTGAAACCATGCAAACTGTTATACGAAAGAGCTGTCGAAAGGAGATGCGCAATGAGTTTCCCCCCTTGACAAATTTTTCAAAACAGTCAAACGTTGACCGCTTTGGTCAAACACTTGAAAAAGTCTGATTGAGCTGCAATTTTGCATAGGGTCTTTTTTCGAGGAGATGGAACTTTTGAGCACTACCCGTTTTTGAAATTCGAAAAGTCGATTTTCATTGGCACCCTAATGTGTTCTTTAAGCCGTCATAAAACACTCTCACAATCCGTTTATTAACCACATTCGACGGCAGGATTGCCTCGTCCACGTCTATATACACGCCTCTAACGCCAATGAAAACATGATCCAGCCCTAGGTTTGCAGGAAACCTATCACGAATAATGCGTTTTACCTTTCCGCGTTTGTTTGACCACCAATAACAAACGAAAACGAAATTCCACCGTATTAACAAACATTTCTCGCTAAACTTTCCAAAAGGACCTAAGTAACATTTTTTTTCATGAATTAATTTGAATATGGCAATCAATAGACCAATATGAAAGATTTTGATTGCAGCCTTCAAATTAGTTCATAAAAAAGAGGGTACTAAGGTCCTTTTGAAAAGTTAAGCGAGATTTTATTCATTTTGAAAATTGTTTCCTCCTAGCCAGCAGTACAGAGAGCCAAATTTCCCGTTCAATACGTACTGGTGGAGAACAATGACATCAGGCTAATAATAGCACCGAAAAACTGATAATACACAAAAGCGCAACAGCTGAGCAACTGAAACAACTTTGATTTTTTTTCATTCCTTTATTTATTTGATATAGGCACTCTGTGTTACTTGACCGCTATTGTGCCGAGATCTACTTTGGTATTCTGCAGCCAAAATCCACACAGAATCTATTTTTAGATTTTTCCATTATTCATTGTTGTTGTCGTTGCCGGTCCATCTCGTCGTGAGTCCATTGTGTTCGTTTTATCCATGTCGTGTATCCAATGATCGTTGCATTGTCCGGTTGCCATTTATCCGGGTAACCGTTGGAGGAATGCCTCCGAAAAGAACAAGTAGTAGTCAGTAGTCATCAGGCAGCTGTGACGGTGAAGCGTGCACCCCAATACTGGGAATCGAACCCATGACCATTCGATTGAAAGGCGAACGTGTAGCCAACTACGCTACGGGACCCCCCCCTAAACAAAAAACTGAGTGACACTGACACTACGATACCGAAACTACTGTAAGTAATAACATTTCGGCTTCCTAAAATGATGTCCAAGGTCGCCCTACACGTAACCTTGCATCGTTGCCAGAACGTCGAACGTTCACCCTTTGTTTTCCGATGTGGCTTCGACTGGGACGACATGGGACGGCTGAAGCATGACAAAAATGCTGTTCGAATTTTCTCCGCGTCTAAAGATAGACTTCCTTCCTAGCTGGTAGGTACGTAACTGTAACAAAATCACCAATCGCCATGCTGATGCAACAACTAATTTGAATCAAATACATTGTGAAAGGTGGGACATCCATGAAGACGACGTCCAATGAACTTTGCGAAACCAACTCTTCATATGTGCAGGCATGGGGACCTGAGTCGTTCAATTTATCGCCGTTTGCTCCGAACGAAAACAAATGTCCCTTTGTCTGAACGAACATGCGGTGCAAAATTGGTACCGAGTGACGCGCTTTCCCATAGAAGACGGAAACATTTGACAAACGACAACAATGTTGACGAGTTCAGAACCTCGGAAAAACGGCTTTACGGTAAACATCCGCCCCATCACGTCAGCGTCAAGTGCGTAAATAGTATTTTGACGCCCTATTTTGGAATTTCCATTTGCAAATCGAAGTAACCCCCACAACATTAGGTGGCTTGCTATGATTTCTGACTCAAAAGTGGCTACAGACAGCAGATCAGATCGGTTATGTCATTAACATGGTGATTAACAGCGCTGAAGGCATTTCCACTGCACAATGACGCATTCCACCTTTGTTCCGAAGGTGATAAGTTTTGGTCATTAGACGAACCTATTTATCTAATTGTTTTAAATTGATGATTGTCTCTGGTTTTTATTATCAAGCCACATGATTTTGTGTTAATTAGCTTTTAGACGGCGTAACCCAAGATTGGTTCGTTAGGTGGAACACATTTATTACAAAGAAAATTTATGAACTTTTTTCTCTCACTGACTCACGGACTTGAAGGTTCCCCTAAATACACGCGAAACGACAGTAACCATCTCTTGGCGAGTGCGATTCTGTCGCTGTTGGTATGGAAGGAAGCGTAAACGTGACATTGCATGCAGTGACCAGGCGACAGTCGCGTCGCGTTTGTTTGGAGGAACCCTAATCAATGCATTCAGAGCAAAATTGAATTAGCAGCATTTTTTAATAGTTGAGATATTAGGACAACTATTCCACATAATTCGCAAGTATAAAATATGTTGATATCTTGCAAAAGTATCACTTATTGGTAGATCACTTGATCTGCATTCTTCAAACTCCTTTTGGTATGATTATTATTTGTACCAACATTAGAGAAAAAGTTCTGTAATATTTTACTTTGTTACTGCTCGCAACAAAGTAATTCAGCTACACAATTCCAATGCAGAAATCATCTCAAGTGCATTGAATCGAAGTCGGATTCTGGTTCGGCGGATTTCGCCGCTTGTCTGGCATAAACACAATTCAATCAAGTGGAAACCATTATCGATGTTGGCATTCCCAACGATGGGAATGTGTACACGGCTGTGCGGCATGATCATCATCACCATGATCTTCACCAACACCGACAGCTTGCACCTAGCAAGTAGGAATGTATAAATAAACATTCATCTACTTACTTCAGCCTTCGCTTGGATCTCTTCCTAATGAAAACAGAGAAACGAAAAATCCGGCCACTTACGGACCTATACGATTCTACTCACAATTTTCGTGACCTTTAATTTTTTGAACTTCTATAAACCCATTCTTATCGCTCGATTGTGGAGTGCCAACTAATTACTTTTGGGGCGAGATATCGAATCCACTTCCAATGTAACGATCTACATAAGCCATCTGGCTGACGAGATTGATGATGCAATTTTTTTGATCACGATCCAACTGTTGCCCATTCTTGGGCATAAGAAAAATCAACCAAAACACCTTCCCCGCTTTTTCCGATCGGGTTCAAGCGTCGCTTTGCGACCGCCTGACGAAGGGCCCAGGGTTGTGGCTCAAGTTTACGTAATTAATTCGTAAGCTGCTGAAAAATGTGCACGATGAAAGCGCAAACCCATTCACATCTATCTGCGGGAAATTCTCACTCTTTTACGACCACCGGCGGCGGCGTCGTTTCGCGCCACAGAATCCGCGGGATGATTCATCCGCCTCCGGCGGGCATCCGGTTTCTGTTGGTCGTTTGGACAAGTTCATGGACGCTCTGGCTGGATCGGTTTTTACGAGATCGTATACGATCGTATAAGATGGTATGACACCAAGCGGCCGAATCAAGGCAACACCAGCATAAATGAGCATGTGCGGAATGAGAACCAAGCGGGATTGGATCGATGATGGGCATGAAAATAGAACACGATTTGACATTCCATCGACCGACTGCCTTCCGACTGTGCGACGCGTCAGACATTCCTTCAGGCGATCGGGTCCCGTTTTCAAATGGCAACGACGGCGGTGACGATTGTTACAAAAGCGTGGAAAATAGGTCTTCTTCTATTTAAAGCGATTGAATTGATTGAGGAAAATCGGGTGCCACTTGCCTGGTGATGTAGAACGGTGGCGGCGAAACAAAGTTTGAATGAAATTTCTCGAATACTTGCGAAATGTGTTCCAAGGAGAAAATGTCAGCAACCTCTGAAGAATTCCTGCGAAAGTTTCTACAATAGAGTTAAAAAATCGATTTGAAATAAAATAAAATAGTTCCTTGCCAAGGATTTAACCCGAAACCCGTTTGAGAATTCTGTTCAGGCTTTGTTCTTTAGTATATGGCTACAAGAAGCTAATAACTTCTTTCAAAAGTGATTTACAATTTCGAGATTTCTATGAACATGTAATGCTATAACGTTGTCTAACAGGTCATCGATCTAAATAAAACTGTGGCGCGAGTGCCAAAAGTAGTGTAAAATGACACTGATGGCGTAACATTTTGTATCATTTTTGTTATTTTGCTCTCATGTCCAACACATTGTATTTAGAACAATGACCTGTTAGAAAATGTTATAGGATCCTTTTGCGTTGCAGGTTTATCAAAAATCTCGAATTGTAAATTGTAGGATTTTGGTGACATTTTTCAGCATTGTTTAGAACATTATGAGAAAGTTGTTGAGAACTGGCCGAGAAACTGGTTCAGGGTGCACTCAAGTGTGACGAGAATCCTGTTCACGACATATGATATTTAGAAAACAATATGATCAAATTTTATCGAAAATGTTCATTGGCAAACCAGTATATTGTTTTGAATTTCAGAATTCTGACCAGGCTTCAAAAAGAATGTTGTTCAAACCTCATCGAAAATCTCATTCAGGCTCCGAATAAAATTCCGTTCCAAAATGCTCGAGAAGCTTTTTCAGGCTACAACGAATCATGTTCAGAAAATGACGAATATCTTAATTGGAGACACATGCAAATTGCGAATAGAATTCAACAAAATTCTTGTTCGGGTTTTGACGAGGATCTTCTTTAAAGTTCCAGGCAAAACGGGTTCTGTTAAAAAAAAATACGAAAATCCTTGTCAGGTTTTGATGATAAATGTTTAATATTGTGCAGGAGAAATTTATCTTATGACGGCTTCATTCTCGATAATTTTTACTAATAGTAGGGAATAGGCGTGATGAAGCTTTACTTTACCACCGAAAAGTGAATCCTATAGCTGACTCATTACTGATCATTAGTACATTATAGATAATGACAGTTAGTTTGGAAACGATTAAGCTACAAAAGAATAACAATAAAATAGACTAAATGCATGAACAGGTTCCACTTTTTACAAGACATAACTCACATTGTGTTTGGTAGTATTGACACAGGATGAACCAATAACTTAGGCAAACAAAGTAATTCAAGGAACGCATACTTCATACCTTCTGACCATAAAGACAAGAATGACATCGTACAGATCAATCTATATGATTAAGAATGAGATAATGGGAGAGAATATCTATTAAAGTTGTAAATATAATGTCTTTTGAGCCAGTTCAACAGTGTCTTGATGGACGACATGATCCTTGTACGGCTGGAAAACTGCTTCAAAAGCAATTAGCTTGTCATTTTTTATAAATCGGGAATTAGATACTTTCTTATATTTGATAAATAAAAACTGGGCAACTGGGCAACATGTTCCATGTGAGTCGGATAAACTGTTTCGGTCGATTTTGAGCGCGTACAATGACAATAGACGTCTAAATAGCATAAAAACTGGCTAAATAATTTGACTCTGACAAGAAAATGACAAAAGTGACTTTAAACTATTTCGATGTTAGTTAGCATGAGACCTCTTTGGCTATTTATGAACGTAATTCCCTCTGATTCAGTTGCAACAGCGGCTACAAAGCAAGACCATGCTGAGGGTGGCTGGGTTCGATTCCCGGTGCCGGTCTAGGCAATTTTCGGATTGGAACTGGGCATAAATGTATCATCGTGTTAGCCTCATGATATACGAATGCAAAAATGGTAACCTGGCTTAGAAACCTCGCAGTTAATAACTGTGGAAGTGCTTAAAGAACACTAAGCTGCGAGGTGGCTCTGTCCCAGTGTGGGGATGTAATGCCAATAAGAAGAAGAAGAAGAAGAAGAAGCGTCTTCTTGGACGACATGTTCCGTGTACGGCTGGCAAACTGCTTCGAACGGAATTATGCAACGGTATCATCAAAGGCCTGGTGCAGAGGTTTCTACTCTATTCAGAGTCCCGCCAGTAAACCTTCATAAAAAAATCTATCGGTTTTAAGAAAAAATCCAGTTTAATCCACCAAACAGTGATGATGCCTTTCTCGTGCATTATAAAATATATTGAAAAATCACATTAGGAAGGTCAAAAAACCTCACATTTTTTCAATAATTTTGCATGTTTTTGCATTGATTAAAGCCTCCATTTTTTGAAAAAAAAAAAGATTTTTCAATAATTCCGAAATGCAATGTCCGATCGGGCCAATTTTCAATAGTAAACAATGGGAAAGTGTGTTCAACATTTATTGAAAGTTTTGTAAGGGTCAACGAAATAAGATTTAAAAGTTGATGAAATTCCTGTTTAGGATTCTTCGAAAAATGTGAAACTTCGACAAAAGTCAATGGCAAAAGGCTGAATCATGGAGCAAATTGCACAGATTGCAACGAGAATCCTGTACAAAAATCGAGGAATCATGAACAGAATTCTACAAGATTTTTTTCAAGTTTTCTTGGTGAGGGTTCAAAGCAAAAGGTCGACAGAAGTTTCGTTCGGACATCGCTTAGAATCCACGTCAGAACTAAAGAACGAATCGTTATATCCTTTTTCCAGTTTGTTTATTTTGGGTTTAAGGACAATCCTTTTATTTTTCCAGCTTTGCTGCATCGCAGCATGCGTAGAATAATATAAATGACAGTTGTATGTGGCTTCTGTTTTGAGCACCCCGCTCTTGAAAACAGGAGTGCAATTAGTTTTGGATTCCGAGAGGATTGTCCTTAAACCCAAAATAAAAAAAACTGGCAAAAGGATATCCTATAACATTGACTTTCACTATTTTTAAGCAAAACAGCATTTTCGGCTATATAATCCGTTCATCAAGCGGCATTCACGGTTGTCCGACACGTTCAGCCAAATGCCTTTTTCGGTCACTGTTCAGTCAAACGACATTATCAGCCGAATGATCCGTTCGACGAACCAAATGGCTCTTTCTGCCAAACGATCTTTCGGCCAAACGACATTTTCGGCCCAATGACTTGCTCGGCCAAATTGTTTTCGGCCGGATAACCAAACGGCTTTCTGCTGAATGGCTTTCGGCCAAACGAGCATTCTTCGGGAAGCTTATCTAACGAGAGTCTTTGACGTACATTTTATTCAAGAATGAATGAAGACGTTCAGAAACTATCGATTTCTGGCTTTGACGATAATCCTTTTTATAATTCAAGGAGAACTTCACTCAGGCTTCGACGAGAATCTTGGAAATACGAAATATCATCCCTGTTAACATATTGATAAAAATTCTGATAAGATTTTGATGAGGATCATTACCACAACTCAACAAGATTTTTTTTTGTTCAATGCAGAGCAAGTGCTTCTCGAGTTTGCCGAGAATCTCTTACAAGTATCGATAAAAATCTTGTTTAATATTGTTAAAGATTCGTACAGGAACATAAATAACAATTAACTGAAGAGAAATTTATTCAGAATTAAAACCGCTCACAATTCGATCAACTCAGCACCAATTCTGTTAAAAACTTTTGTTTAGAAACCACTATAACGAGGAAGGGTCATTTGGCCGAAACCCATTCGGCCGTAAGCCATTTGGCCGAATGCCACTAGGCCGAAAGTTGTTTGGCCGAATATACTATTTGGCCGAATAGACCATTGTGCCGAAAGTCATTTGGCCGGAAGGGTTGTTTGGCCGAAAGGGTAGTTTGGCCGAAAGGGTAGTTTGGCCGAAAGGGTCATTTGGCCGAAAGGATCATTTGGCTGAAAGGGTCGTTTGGCCGAAAGGGTCGTTTGGGCGAATGGGTTGTTTGACCGAAAGGGTCATTTGGCCAAAAGGGTCGTTTGGCCTTAAGGGTCATTAATCCGAAAGGGTCATTTGGTCGAAAGAGTCATTTGGCCGAAAGGGTCCTCATTCATTACTTCTCGCTGTCAAAAGTTAGAAACGAGCGCTTTTCACTTTTTACAAAGAGAAATGATAAAAGAATCGTTTGGCAGAAATGGTTCTTTGGCCGAAAGGGTCGTTTGGCCAAAAAGGTCATTTGGCCGAAAGGGTCTTTTGGCCGAAAGGGTCGTTTGGCCGAAAGGGTCGTTTGGCCGAATGGGTAATTTGGCCGAAAGGGTCGTTTAGCCAAAAGGGTCGTTTGGCCGAAAGGATTATTTGGCCGAAAGGGTCGTTTAAACGGAAGGGTCGTTTGAACGAATGGGTCATCCGGCCGAATAAATTACCTATTCGGCCAAATGATCCATTCGGCCAAATAACCCTTTCGGCCAAAGGACCCTATCGATCTAATTACCCTTTCGGCCTAATGACCCTTTCGGCCTAATGACTCTTTCGGCAAAATGACTCTTTTAGCCAAATAACCCTTTCGGCCAAATGACCCTTTCGGCCAAACTACCCTTTCGGCCAAACGACCCTTTCGGGCAAACGACCCTTTCGGCCAAACGACCCTTTCGGCCAAATGACCCTTTCGGCCAAACGACCTTTTCGGCCAAAAAACCCTTTCGGCCAAACGACCTTTTCGGCTAAATGACCCATTCGGCCAAACAACCCTTTCGACCATATGACCCTTCCCGATCAGGAATACATAACAAAATTATAACTCAATTCTATCAATAATTGTTATTTAAAACAACGTGTGTTATAATTAGATAATTCGATAAAAATGTGTCTTCGGCCAGTTTTATTTGATATCAAAATTATAACAACATTAGTTATGTATATTTACACAAAATAATTGCCTACATTTTTTGGTATTGGAAAAAAGCGGAGGTAATCACCTCCAGTATAACTTGACTCAAAGTTCGATGTTAATAGCTAGTACAAAGTTAATTCCCTACATTATGGATGGGAATCCGGCGTTGTAGCGTACCACATTTTTATACGTGATGTAGGCAATTACCATGAAAGTAGATTTCTGTACCTCATAATCATATCAATGGTTGTTATAATGTTGAAATGAAGGTAACAACCTCTGATATAATTATGTTACGGCTAGAGGGAATTTTGATATAATTTTTGTTATTTTAACAACTAACCAGCCAATTTTATAACACATTTTGTTACATTATTTTTCTGAAATAAATAACTCCCCTTGTTATAATTTTGTTATGCATTCTTGATCGGGTTTCGGCCAAATGACCCATTCGAACAAATGACCCATTCTGCCAAACGACCCTTTTGGCCTAATGGCTTGTTTGGCCTAGTGGCATTCGGCCAAATGGGTTTCGGCCAAATGACCCTTTCCCGTTTTCTTCAAAGTTAGAGAAATTTAAATCGTATCGACAAAAATCATATTGAGGCCAGCGTCGTCGGGGGTGAAAATGAGTCAAATGGGGGTGAGAATGGGTCACTGTCTCAACTACTTGGAATGCTTGTAGAATAGATTAAATGTATCTGATGGCAAGAACAATAACGATTTAAACGATTTTGTTATTCAACTTCCAGACTGTCGGGGAGAGCGATGACCCATTCTCACTCCCTAGACTAGGGTTCGTACTTTTCATTTCTGTAATACGAAAACAAGCGATTTTCGGGCAGAAGGAGAATCTTTTTTCTAAGTCTGTGGCGAGAAACATCTTTCGCTCGCTATTTTTTTTCTCTAGAACAATACGCCTCATTCTTTTTCGCGAAAATTTTCAGTGTGCATATTAAAAAAAATATGACTGCAACGGCATTCGAACCCAGAACACCAAAAACAATGGTACTGGGTTGCGCTCACTTTAGGGCTTGATTAGGGGTAGCTTAGGGGTTACTCTTGGTGGCGGCACAAAAAGGATGAAAGAAGTGAGAAAACGAGCAAATCAACTTTTCGCGGCACTGACAGTGTGGGAGAAATAGTTATCTCTCATCAGGCCTTTTTTCTTTCACGCAAAATGATTTCTCGGCGAAAATCTTCTTGAGTGAGCAATGAGCATCCGCTGCTCGTGAGAATGAGGGAGCATTACGAAATCTGCCCCAGACACATTGTCACCCCCGATGGCCGTTAAATATGTTTATTAATTATTGCAAAAATTGTCCAAAAATCAACGTGAGTCTCGTTTAGAATTTGATGAAAATTCTAATTATTATTCAAGCAAAGTAATCAGTTTCCAACCCGAAAAAGTCTCCCTAATAAGACACAAAAAAAAAGTTTCCAACCCGGCTAGTCAATGACCGGAAAGATGGCATTTACCTTTGGTTGAACCAAAAGTTATACGAATTATGGTTAAAACTCAATGATGATCATATTCTGAAATCTTTTCAGGATTCGAAAAGAATTCTGTTAAGAATTTTACCACAATCCAGTTCAGCATTGAACAAGAGTCATGTTCATAACTTGTCGAAAATACTTACGAGGTTTCTTCTTTAGATTCGACGAATCATATTCAAGACTATATGAACGTCATTGCTATGATTCAGAATCCTGTTCAATATCCGAATGAATTTAATAAGAATTCTCTTACTATGCCTGAAACACTATTTATGCATATGCACAACATGTTCGAAATACGTATTTGAGGGTAACCACTTCCTTCGGTGGGGTTTAATCCCACGAAACCAGTACGCTATCAAGCCCCACCGAAGGAAGTGGTTACCCACCAAAACATTTTTCGAACTAAATCTATCGCATGCTGTGCATATGCATAAATCGAGTTTCAGACATAGTAATTAATAACCACTCCGGGTGGCTTAATACTCGGAGTATAGGCAATTAACTTTGAATCAAAAATTCTCTTCAGAATTCTAAGGAATTCGAAAATTCCCAAAACAAAACATCAGTGAGTATTATTTTGGTCAAAGTATGTGAAGGTAGCCGCTAATTGCCACAATGCGTCCCAAAGCAAACAAACAATTTCCCGAAATATCCAAAGAACGCCCACGAGACAAACAACAAACACCACGACAGCCGAACAAAGCGTGAAGGATCGAAGCGACCCGTCACCCACCTTTGGCACCGGATCCATTGATCGTGTTCGTGTCACCGCGACGGCGACGGCAACGTCAACATCGTGACTCCTTGTGTGAAAACAAAACAAAACAACGTCGCAATAGCTCTGAACCGAAGCACACACGCGCTTCCCACTTTGGTATCGCCAAAGTCCGTGAAAATCACGCCCTAGTCCCTTTTTCCGGTCAGTCGTAACTCGTTAACCGTTCACACAGCATTAGCACCGGTCTGCGACGAACCGCTGTACCTTTTGAGTGATTTCTAAATCCAGTTCAACGATCAACTCAGAGCTATGTCCTCCCAGTCCGCTTCGCAGCAGGTCAGTTTAGTTGTGTGATATATTGTGCGCCCTAATTAAATGGTTGAATCGCGGCAAATGTTAAAATTGCGGCCCCGGTGCAGCACGCGGCGGCGGCGCCCTAATTAGGCAATGTTTTGTAGCGCGATGTTGTGTACAGCCATCATCAGCTTGTCAATATCGCGATCGTAAACAGCGCGAAAAAGGAAAACTGCAAAATGTCAATAAAGTGAGCGATGGACGATGAGTGATTGATTACGACTTTACGAGTTTTGCCAAATCAGTGGCCTGCCCGTCCGCCCCCCGAGGGGCGCTTTAAACGGCTTCGCACGAAGTTCTTTCACCAATGTGTTGTGACCCATCGGTTGCGTGCTCGAGGCGCGGGAATTCTTCGACGACGCGGTTGGGGGCGTTTATTGCCGTGATGGCATGGCATGCTTGGGCCGCAACATTGCGTAAAGCAGTTTACAGCTATAAGAAGAAAGGTGCGAACCAAAGCATGCGGCGGAGCAATACAAGAGGCAGCGCGTCAAAGCGTGAAGGCGCGAAGTAGTGCAGCGCGCTTCTTCAATTGCATCAGTTGGAAGAAATCGGCGCAACTTTGAAAAGATGATGATACGGTGGAAGCGTGATATTAGTGCGAAATGCCGCGGGAATGGTTGATGGCTTTTAAGCAATACCGACGATAGTAACGACGGGATTGCATCATGGTGTATATAGTGAGGGGCGATATTTTCGATGATTTTGCATAAGCGAGGAAGTAGTGCAATAGGAGGTTCGCCATAAACTCAACGTTTCGCTGTTGAGTAACCTACAATAATGGTGCAAAACGACTTATTTGAGTAAGATCACAGCTGTTCTGATCTATTATGTGGCGTTTGGCCTTGGCAAAGGTCGGAACGGCGATGGCACTAGGATCGTAAATCAGCTTCGCGTCGTTGCCTGCCCGCTAGGAAACTGTTTGAAACGCCCAACCGTTTCAAGAATTATGACACAGACAAATGGACGAAACACTTTTCAATTTTTTTATACATGCTGTACAACGAGTTATGAAATCAGTGCAGCTTCTACGGAAGTCCTTGTTAATCCCAAAATTGTCTCACATGCCACTCAGGAACACTGTGGCAGGAAACGACGTAATTGTCATTAAGCACAATGACTGCTCCTTCAAGCTTAACGCCCCACCACACACACAATCCTAGTTGCACTTTTTGTTACCGATTTAGTTCCGCATGGTGGCATCCAATGTCCATTCATCCGGATGCCATTCACGAAGAGCAGGATTGGATTGGATCACGCTCGCTGTTCCTGATCGCGACCATTATTATGCCGCCGCCATGGTCGGTTGGCGTAGGTACCTACTTGATGCTTGCATAGACCTATCTATAGAGGGGGAACGTGTGCAGATGCTTGGCATGCAATCAAAACATCGTCATCATCATCATCAAACATTCCGAAGCGGGCGCGTCCGTCGTTGGATGAGTCGGTCGTGAAATATATTTAGAACGTTTCTAACGAGATGCGGTGTGATTAACCGTCTGGTGGTGGCGAATGAGCGGCTAGCCAAGAAGTGGCTGCTCGGAACCTGAGAAAACTAGAACCATCCAAAAAGAATGTTTAAAAGTCGCGAAATATATCTTTCAAAAGTTACGGATGGGATACTACAAAAATGCTTAAACCGTTTTACATTCCACGGAATTTTATTTTTGACTACACAATCAGTAATTGCTTTAGATTTGTCAGCAATGAAGCGAATAACATGATGAATTAAAATACTATTATTTGTCAAGCTCAAGGCTGTCTCACAGATTTCCTGTAGACACATTCCAAAGCAAGCCGCTAAGACGGATGTGTACGAAATCTAAACAGCTGTTGACGTTATGCATTTTGGACGGGCAGAATCTGCTGATAACACAGTCCCCAGAATGATTGCATCGCAGACCTATCCGGACACAAGGTCTACCCTACGCAAACTGGTGATTCCAGCAGATAAAACTGTAGAGGTTACGTCAGTTTATTTGCTTGCTCAGACTGCAGTACACTGGAATTGATAAATGCCCGTCAGGAAACGGTTGGATTCACAGTTCGAACGAAAACTGTAAATTTTCGTTCAAGTAGATGTAACAAATTGACCTCCGTGTTAATCAACGTAAGGTTATAGGTTATTTTAAATTTACACGTGCTGTAATTTACGAGTTTATTTTTTTTATAAGAAAATAAAAAAAAAGCGACCGACATGGGAATCGAACTTCAATCCACAGAGTGAGAGGCCACCTCGTTAGCCACTGGTGCATTTCAACTTCTTGAAAGTGAGCCGACCGAAGAGTATCAAGTTAAGCGTTCTGTCGATTTGATTATTCTTCATCAGACTGAACGATAACTTAAATTTACATGACACGGAAACTTCTTCGAGACGCGAGTGTTTGAGACTCAGTATACTGAATACATCACAGATTTCTCGAAGGGATGTTATAAAATCATTGAGTTACAGCGATGAAATGCTGCGTTATGAGGGCCACTTTGTACAAACATCCGAACATGTTAATTTGATTGATGCTAATATGAATAAAATAAGCGCCAGCTGCGGTTTGCATGAAATGGAATGGGATTTGTTTTGATTTGTTTTGACAGCCACGTTCTCGCACAACAAGGTTTCCGTTAGAAGCATGTAAAATTAAGTAATGTTGAATGGAAGTATCAACGATTTTATCGTTTACATCACAGAAATCGAAAATTATGATCTAGTACACATTCTGTTACCAAATTTTACATTCAGTAAGGATTTCCGTCGTGGCTAATTTTCAGAATATTTTACTGTGTTGTTAACATTTTCAAGATAATCAATTTATCAGTTTTTTATGTACATAAGTGATAAAAATGACATAGATTTCTATTTCAATTAAATTGTATTCAATGAGATTTAAAGATGGTATTATCTGGAACTAAATTGTACCATTGGTCACTGATTTGTTTCTGATTTATATTTGATTAAATGACTTGTAATTATTAATGAAAAATTTAATTTAATTTGGGTTCGTACGAACACTCTCATCCACAGATAAAAATATGTTGTGATTTTAAATGTATTTTCATGCACATATATGGAGCATGCAAATAAACGTAACTTTCAATCGATCTCGCTTTTCTTTTGAATCGAAATAAATTTAAACTGTGCTTGCATGTAAAATTCAATCAAATTTAATTGAATATCGAATGTTAATTCGTTCGATACGCATACCTGCAATTTTACACGTCGTTGAATTTTCAAGATTATTTGCTGTGTCCGTTATCTTTTCTGAACATAATTACCGAAGTTTTCAATACGATCACCAACCCTCATGGGTTTCGGTTCTGACATTCGAATGAGTAACACCCGATTTATTATTCCGAGTCAATGTCGTAACCCATCCCCATTACGATGAGTAACAGTCCAACAAATCCTTCCAATGAACGGCCGTTTATCGCTGGCAAAAGAACCGAAAAAATCATCAAAACAAAATATAACTGCAACGATTCAGCAGCCTAGGGGTCGATAATTCATTCAGCTATGCCATCAACCACATCGCCATAAAGGCGATGAAGAGCCACGCTGTAGTGAGTTAATCCATCAAATCAACAACCGTCCTATTCAGTTAGTCATAGCCACTGAAAGAAAGACTGATGCCACTTTGCATCAGCCTTACAACTTGAGCGGCGGCTGCTGGCGTTTTTTTTTTTAAATTTCCACTTTTTTTGCTTTCTGGCATTATGCGCATCGTCAAACGCCTGGCGGCACTTAGTTCAAGCTTCACCTACTTTTCGCACTCGAATCAAACAATACACTTCGAGATGCACACACTGGATGGATGGATCGCAACTTTGAAGAGCGGGCTGGATCATCGGGGCAATCTGACTCAAAGCCACACACTACACCCAGGTTTTTTTTTACACGGTTGGAATTCATTAATTTCTCGGGTAACCTGAATTTTCACAGCTTTTCAAATACACTCTGAATTTTCTTTGATTTTTTGTGAATTTTTTCGTGGGGTTAACTCATTGTTTCATTGATGCTGAAGGTCTTAAACGACTAAAACCAAACCGTGTAAAAAAAAACCTGGGTGTAGTCGAGTGACCTTTTGATGCTGCTATTTTACAACCAAAAGCTAATATGCTAATATACAACCAAAAGAATTTCTAAGTTCCATCAGAGCGGTTTGGGAATTCAAAATTTTTAGAAAGCAACTCAAGTCTAACAAACCCGGAGCCAATCGAACATCAATTCAATGCAGAACTGGATTTGTCAAAGAAAATTCAAAGAAAATTCCAATTAAATCAAATTCCAAATCAAATCCAAATCCAATCCAAATCCATTCCAACTCCAATCCAATCCAATCCAAATCCAATCGAAATCCAATCCAAATCCAATCCAAATCCAATCCAAATCCAATCCAAATCCAATCCAAATCCAATCCAAATCCAATCCAAATCCAAATCCAATCCAAATCCAATCCAAATCCAATCCAGATGCAATCCAAATGCAATCCTAATCCAATCCAAATTAAAATCCAATCCAAATCCAATTAAAATCCAATCCAAATCCAATCCAAACCAATCCAAACCAATCCAAACCAATCCAACCAATCCAAACCAATCCAAACCAATCCAAATCAATCCGAATCCAATCCAACCAATCCAAACCAATCCAACCAATCCAAACCAATCAAACCAATCCAAACCAATCCAAACCAATCCAAACCAACCAAACCAACCAAACCAAACCAAACCAATCCAAATCCAATCCAAACCAATCCAAACCAATCCAAACCAATCCAACCAATCCAAACCAATCCAAACCAATCCAAACCAACCAATCCAAACCAATCCAAACCAATCCAAACCAATCCAAACCAATCCAAATCCAATCCAAACCAATCCAAACCAATCCAAACCAATCCAAACCAACCAAACCAATCCAAACCAATCCAAACCAATCAAACCAATCCAAACCAATCCAAACCAATCCAAACCAATCCAAACCAATCCAAACCAATCCAAACCAATCCAAACCAATCCAAACCAATCCAAACCAACCAAACCAATCCAAACCAATCCAAACCAATCCAAACCAATCCAAACCAATCCAAACCAATCCAAACCAATCCAAACCAATCCAAACCAATCCAAACCAATCCAAACCAATCCACATCCAATCCAAACCAACCAAACCAATCCAAACCAATCCAAACCAACCAAACCAATCCAAACCAATCCAAACCAATCCAAACCAATCCAAACCAATCCAAACCAATCCAAACCAATCCAAACCAATCCAAACCAATCCAAACCAATCCAAACCAATCCAAACCAATCCAAACCAATCCAAACCAATCCAACCAATCCAACCAATCCAAACCAATCCAACCAATCCAACCAAACCAATCCAAACCAATCCAAACCAATCCAACCAATCCAAACCAATCCAAACCAATCCAAACCAATCCAAACCAATCCAAACCAATCCAAACCAACCAAACCAATCCAAACCAATCCAAACCAATCCAAACCAATCCAAACCAATCCAAACCAACCAAACCAATCCAAACCAATCCAAACCAATCCAAACCAATCCAAACCAATCCAAACCAATCCAAACCAATCCAAACCAATCCAAACCAATCCAAACCAACACAACCAATCCAAATGCAATCCAAACCAATCCAAATTAAAACCAATTCAAACCAATTGAAACCAATCCAAACCATTCCAACCCAATCCAAACCAATTGAAACCAATCCAAACCAATCTAAACCAATCCAAACCAATCCAACCAATCCAAACCAATCCAACCAATCCAAACCAATCCAAACCAAATCGAATCCCAAACCGAATCCAATCCAAATCCAAACCAATCCAAACCAAACCAATCCAAACCAATCCAACCCAATCCAAATACAATCCAAATACAATCCAAACCAATCCAACCAATCCAAACCAATCCAAACCAATCCAAACCAATCCAAACCAATCCAAACCAATCCAAATCCAATCCAAACCAATCCAAACCAATCCAAACCAATCCAAACCAATCCCAAACCAATCCAAACCAATCCAAACCAATCCAAACCAATCCAAACCAATCCAAACCAATCCAAACCAATCCAAACCAATCCAAACCAATCCAAACCAATCCAAACCAATCCAAACCAATCCAAACCAACCAAACCAATCCAAACCAATCCAAACCAATCCAAACCAATCCAAACCAATCCAAACCAATCCAAACCAATCCAAACCAACCAAACCAATCCAAACCAATCCAAACCAATCCAAACCAATCCAAACCAATCCAAACCAATCCAAACCAATCCAAACCAATCCAAACCAATCCAAACCAATCCAAACCAATCCAAACCAACCAAACCAATCCAAACCAATCCAAACCAATCCAACCAATCCAAACCAATCCAAACCAACCAAATCCAACCAATCCAAACCAACCAAACCAATCCAAACCAATCCAAACCAACCAAACCAATCCAACCAATCCAAACCAACCAAACCAATCCAAACCAATCCAAACCAATCCAAACCAATCCAAACCAATCCAAACCAATCCAAACCAATCCAAACCAACCAAACCAATCCAAACCAATCCAAACCAATCCAAACCAATCCAAACCAACCAAACCAATCCAAACCAATCCAAACCAATCCAAACCAACCAAACCAATCCAACCAATCCGAATCCAACCCCAATCTTAACCAAACCAATCTTAACCAACCAAACCAATCCGAACCAACCAACCAATCCAATCCGAATCCAAACCAATCCAAACCAATCCAAACCAATCCAAACCAATCCAAACCAATCCAAACCAATCCAAACCAATCCAAACCAATCCAAACCAACCAAACCAATCCAAACCAATCCAAACCAATCCAAACCAATCCAAACCAATCCAAACCAATCCAAACCAATCCAAACCAATCCAACCAATCCAAACCAATCCAAACCAATCCAAACCAATCCAAACCAATCCAAACCAATCCAACCAATCCAAACCAATCCAAACCAATCCAAACCAATCCAAACCAATCCAAACCAATCCAAACCAATCCAAACCAATCCAAACCAATCCAACCAATCCAAACCAACCAAACCAATCCAAACCAATCCAAACCAATCCAAACCAATCCAAACCAATCCAAACCAATCCAAACCAATCCAAACCAATCCAAACCAATCCAAATCCAATCCAAACCAATCCAAACCAATCCAAACCAATCCAAACCAATCCAAACCAATCCAAACCAATCCAAACCAATCCAAACCAACCAAACCAATCCAAACCAATCCAAACCAATCCAAACCAATCCAAACCAACCAAACCAATCCAAACCAATCCAAACCAATCCAAACCAACCAAACCAATCCAACCAACCAAACCAATCCAAACCAATCCAAACCAATCCAAACCAACCAAACCAACCAAACCAATCCAACCAACCAAACCAATCCAAACCAATCCAAACCAATCCAAACCAACCAAACCAATCCAAACCAATCCAAACCAATCCAAACCAATCCAAACCAACCAAACCAATCCAAACCAATCCAAACCAATCCAAACCAATCCAAACCAATCCAAACCAATCCAAACCAATCCAAACCAATCCAAACCAACCAAACCAATCCAAACCAATCCAAACCAATCCAAACCAATCCAAACCAATCCAAACCAATCCAAACCAATCCAAACCAATCCAAACCAATCCAAACCAATCCAAACCAACCAAACCAATCCAAACCAATCCAAACCAATCCAAACCAATCCAAACCAATCCAAACCAACCAAACCAATCCAAACCAATCCAAACCAATCCAAACCAACCAAACCAATCCAAACCAATCCAAACCAACCAAACCAATCCAAACCAATCCAACCAACCAATCCAAACCAATCCAAACCAATCCAAACCAATCCAAACCAACCAAACCAACCCAACCAACCAAACCAACCAAACCAATCCAAACCAACCAAACCAATCCAAACCAATCCAAACCAATCCAAACCAATCCAAACCAACCAAACCAATCCAAACCAATCCAAACCAATCCAAACCAATCCAAACCAATCCCAAACCAATCCAAACCAATCCAAACCAATCCAAACCAATCCAAACCAATCCAAACCAATCCAAACCAATCCAAACCAACCAAACCAACCAAACCAATCCAAACCAATCCAAACCAACCAAACCAATCCAAACCAATCCAAACCAATCCAAACCAACCAAACCAATCCAAACCAATCCAAACCAATCCAAACCAACCAAACCAACCAAACCAATCCAAACCAATCCAAACCAATCCAAACCAATCCAAACCAACCAAACCAACCAAACCAACCAAACCAATCCAAACCAACCAAACCAATCCAAACCAACCAAACCAATCCAAACCAACCAAACCAATCCAAACCAATCCAAACCAATCCAAACCAATCCAAATCCAACCAAACCAATCCAAACCAATCCAAACCAATCCAAACCAACCAAACCAATCCAAACCAATCCAAACCAACCAAACCAATCCAAACCAATCCAAACCAACCAAACCAATCCAAACCAATCCAAACCAATCCAAACCAACCAAACCAATCCAAACCAATCCAAACCAACCAAACCAATCCAAACCAATCCAAACCAATCCAATCCAAACCAATCCCAAACCAATCCAAACCAATCCAAACCAATCCAAACCAATCCAAACCAATCCAAACCAATCCAAACCAACCAAACCAACCAAACCAATCCAAACCAATCCAAACCAATCCAAACCAATCCAAACCAATCCAAACCAACCAAACCAATCCAAACCAACCAAACCAATCCAAACCAATCCAAACCAACCAAACCAACCAAACCAATCCAAACCAATCCAAACCAACCAAACCAATCCAAACCAACCAAACCAATCCAAACCAATCCAAACCAACCAACCAACCAATCCAAACCAATCCAAACCAATCCAAACCAACCAAACCAATCCAAACCAACCAAACCAATCCAAACCAACCAAACCAACCAAACCAATCCAAACCAACCAACCAATCCAAACCAACCAAACCAATCCAAACCAACCAAACCAATCCAAACCAACCAAACCAATCCAAACCAATCCAAACCAATCCAAACCAATCCAAACCAATCCAAACCAACCAAACCAATCCAAACCAATCCAAACCAATCCAAACCAACCAAATCCAATCCAAACCAACCAAACCAATCCAAACCAATCCAAACCAATCCAAACCAACCAAACCAATCCAAACCAATCCAAACCAATCCAAACCAAACCAATCCAAACCAATCCAAACCAATCCAAACCAACCAAACCAACCAACCAACCAATCCAAACCAATCCAAACCAATCCAAACCAACCAAACCAATCCAAACCAATCCAAACCAACCAAACCAATCCAAACCAATCCAAACCAATCCAAACCAACCAAACCAACCAAACCAATCCAAACCAATCCAAACCAATCCAACCAACCAAACCAATCCAAACCAATCCAAACCAATCCAAACCAATCCAACCAATCCAATCCAACCAACCAAACCAAACCAATCCAAACCAATCCAAACCAATCCAACCAATCCAAACCAATCCAAACCAATCCAAACCAACCAAACCAATCCAAATCCAATCCAAATCCAATCCAAATCCAATCCAAATCCAATCCAAATCCAATCCAAATCCAATCCAAATCCAATCCAAATCCAATCCAAATCCAATCCAAATCCAAATACAATTCGATTTCAATCTAAGTCCAATCAAACCCAAATCCAATCTACCTAATGCAAATACAATCCAAACGTAATCCAATCAATCCAATCCAAACCCAATATAATCCAAATCCAATCAATCCAATTCAAATCCATTTCAAATCATTCTGAACTTGATATGAACCTTATCCAATTCAAATCGTATCCTTTTCAAGTTCAAATTAAATCCATTCCCATCACTCCAAATAAAAACCAAATCTAATTCATATCTAATGCCAATGTAAATTACCCATATAATAAAAAGCAAGTTAAACATAATTCAAATCAAAACTAATCTAATGAAACTAAACCGAAGGAAGGAAGGAAGGTGCAAATGGACTCCGAATTTAATTCAAAGCAAAATCAAAGGATAGCCTATGACAAATTTTGAACAAACGCGGAAGACTAATATCAATCTGCGTCCCTTCCTAGATCACGAGTGCAACGAGTGAGGATTTCTCGCTGGTAATAAAACACTTCAAGACTGGTTGAAAACCGCACCAGCGATTTGAAACCGGTTTACTAAAACACTTTTATTAGTAATCTTGGCCACTTCCCATGAACATAAAGCATCTTAATTTTATGCCCTTCCTACATATATGGGTGCCGAAGACAATTCGTGCTGGAGGAATATCTCAATTACGTGCCAACACATATGTCGGCCAAATTAGCGTCCATTTATCTTCTCAGTTAGTCGACTGTGGTGTGCGCGATGGCGGTCACCTGGCGCCAATCTGTGTGTACTATAAGCCAAAAAGAAATCCGTTAATCGCAAATGGGCATCGGAAATCGAAAAAATACAACATGTACTGACATGAGCAACAACAAACAAATACCGCTTGGCGGATCGTTTTATTGTAATATTAGGAGAAAAGATGATGATGATAATCGGCAGCATTATGCCGCGCTAATTAGCACTGTAACGGCTTCCACAAAATAATAATAAAACTTCGAAATTGCTCACCCTTTTAGAAAAGCGAAATGCCAAACCTCGACACATCACGGCTGCAGTGTTCCACCGAAGCGGATCATAGTAACCCCAATGATTCCTATCGGCAAAATTTGACAACCGACAACCGAGGAGTGGGCTTGAACGCGGCCGTACTTCACGCTTGTCTTACTCACAACACGAAAGCCCATCCTACTAACACAGTGCGACACGTTTCGTAACCGCAATTATACTGCGACTCGATGCAAGTTAGGAGGATTATCTTTACAGTTGCGGTTTGGTCCAACCCTACATGCACCACGCAATGCAATGCATCAATGCCTGATCTGCAGTCAGCGTCGCCACCTTCGTAATTGTTAACGGTGATGGTCTCTGCTGGCGATGGGGGCTACACGTGGAGCATGATTGCGTAAAGTCGGCGGCGCACTGAACTGATCCAAATTTTCGGATCGGGGCAGGATTGCTCTCATAGGAAAGATTTAACCTTTCACCGCTCTGCAGCGAGTCGTAAAACGGTTCACTGAACGTGCGTCATTTCGGCTCCATTGAAGTAGCGATTTGGGATGAACCTTCGAATGGCGATTGTTAACCGTACGTATTGAGATAATAAATGATTAAATTGGACGGGCTGTAAAGCTCAACAGTCCTTTGTATTGCTTAGACCCTGAGACGATACTTTCCCTTGCAATTACTCGTTTTCTATCAGACAAGTACAATAAAATAACCCGATAGTTGAGCCAACTGCAGATAGGTAATTGCGGTGTGACTTGCTTATCTAACCCTGGCGATGCAATATCGTCAGATATGAAGTGATATAAATGAAATGGGATCCAATGTTTGGTACTGATTGACGCCTAGACGAAACACTGGCGAATTAGCCGTAATTGTGCACAGTTTGTGCGTATCAAGTTTTATTGTCGGAGTCATCTTGGCGATTAAAAGTTTGACTGTTTTTTTGTAGATTCATTTGGATATGTTTAAGAACACGATCTACTATTCATTCCCAGTTCTTTCGAAGACAGTTAAATCAGCGCCTTTGATTAATAAATCATCACATGGCACGCCACATCTTCATTATGTTAATTTTTGGACGGGCAAAGAGCCACCAACCATGCTGTCGATTGCAAATTCCCACGATGGCAAAATGCTTCTCATCGAAGTAGGCATGAGCGTGACGTGGCCAACCATATCATGCTCACAAATCTCGATATCGCAATCATGATAAGACACGTACAACAAGTACTTTCGCTTTCGCAAAGCCTACTTGCACTTTTATGTGAAGCGTGGCGCGTCATGTGGAGGTTTGTTGCGTTCGATTACGCACAATCACCGTGTAGTACATCTTGTTGCTAATGAGGTTTGCGTTTTGAGGTTAGAATTTGTTTTGTTCGAATGCGTGTTTTGCTGGTTAAAAATAAAGAATTGGCTCTGGAATTTCTTCTGATTGGCAGGTCCTTTGTGGACTGGACGGCAGCCTCACGATCCATTCTAGCTAATTGCAAAACAGGGGTTTGGTGCATGCGAAGATTTGCACTCAAGTGGAACGAACTCTGATGCGATCGATTGGTTTTGATTGGTTCTGACCTGACCGAGTTAATTACCATAGGTGAATAAAACCACTGGTCTGCAGTCGAATGGTAGTTCATAGTGATTCGGAAGTTGTAGCGTTAACATCGCGCTTTTCTGTATAAGAGTTTCCTAACGAAGTCAACCAGTCTAAGGAGGGAGTTTGCGGTTCGCGTAAGAAAAACCATTATGGGTGGAATCGTTTCGCGAGTGTTCCGCGGTCATCCCGATCAGTCGCAGTGTGGCAAATGCATGCGTAGCTGCTGTGTCTGTCTCGATACCAATATGGAGCTTACGCAGCGGCGGTTATTAAGGTTGGAGGCACGGGAACGACGGCGAAGCATGGCTCTGAGTTTAGGAGTCGGTTTGACCGACGAAGAGGAAGAAGCCTTAGTTTTGGAAGAAGCGGCAGCTCGAGCTGTGCAACGTCAGCTTACGATTAGGAGAAGCCGTGCGCCAGCTGTTCGAAGACGACAGGCTCAACAACAACAACAACAACAACAACAAGAGCAGGAGGAACCTGAAGAAGAACAAGAGGAACAACCTCAACAACCCCAACGACAACCCACTACAAGACGTCGTCAACAGCAGCAGCAGCAGCAGCAGCAGCAACAGCAACAAGAACCAGAACAGGAAGAGGAAGAACAAGAAGAAGAACAGCCAGCCCAGCAAAGAAGGCGTCCAGCGCAAAGACGTCGCCAACAGGCTCAATCAGGAGAAGGAGAACAGGAGCAGGAACAGCAACAACCCCGTCGTCGACAGCAAGGTGGCCAACGTAGACGTGCAAACCAAGGGCGTCAGAACGAAGAAGAGGAAGGAGAGGAACAAGAAGAAGAACAACAGCAGCCAAGACGCCGACAATCTACTCGTTCGCGAACTCAACGTCGTCAAAACCGGCGACAGCAAGAAGAAGAAGAAGAAGAGGAAGAAGAACCTGAAGAACGGGAACAGCCTCGGCGAAGACGTACTCAGCGACGACAACAGAGACGTCAAGAGGAGGACGAAGAAGAGCAGGAGAGCGAAGAAGAACGAAGACGTCCACGCCGTCGTCCTTCCCAACGCCGCTCTCAACGCCGTCGTTCGGAAGAGGAGGAAGATGAATCCGAAGAATCTGAACCTCGCCGCCCTCGTCGCCGAAGTCCCGAACGCCGCCGTGATCAAAGGCGTAGTGAACCATCCGAGGAATCCGAACAGGAAGAACGAACTGAACGTCGGGAACGTCGAGAACGCCGCAAGGAACAGCGTCTGCGCGAAAAAATCGAACGAGAATTGCGTCTAAAGGAAAACATCTGTCGCAATGAGTCACTTCGTTGTCACCCTCCACCACCGCCACCAGCAGCCGTTCAGCCGCAGCCACGTGAACAGGAACCTCCGGTCGCTCATGGTCCGAACGTCCGTCGTATGGTCGCTTGTTACGAACTGATGCGTTCCGACGTTAGCGAATGTGAATCGCAGTCCATGCAGAATCTACTCAATCGTGTGGACGATCATCCTATGCGGAACTCCATGCGCCGTAAAGAACGTTGCTGTAAAGATCTTCCTCTATTTCACAAAAATATTTATAATCGATTTTCATCTAACCATCGACTTTCTCTCTTTATTATTACAGGACTCGCCCCTATCGTCCAAGGTCGCCCTATTTAACAATGTTACCAAAAGCCATATTCAGTCGCAAATAGCGAACCCCTTCTCGGAATCTCAAGGCGAACGCGGCATGCAGAGACTGAAGATCAGCAAAGAGGAATACGGCAGGTAGGTGCCAACGATTTGTGTTCTGACCTTTCCCACGAGTGGTCACTTATCGTGCCGTTTATGACCAACTGACCAACTAACCAACCACGCTTTCACTCTTTGTATTTATTCTCTCTTTTGTATACCGTGTGCGTTCACAAAATAAACAAAAACAAAACCCCCTAACGCTTGACTAACCCCAGCGACGATACCGTGTGCAGCTGAATGCAAGAAACGATCAAAGGCGGCCACCATCGACCGGGGAATTCTGCCGCTGCCCATGGCCTACTGCTCCAGTATCATCGTCGACGCATCGTTCGTTGCCCGTCAAACCTCGCTCTGCAAGCCAGCCAGCTAGCCAGTCCGAGTGAACGCGAGTCCGAGTGTAGCGCCTTGCCTCTAATGCATCTCATTATCGGCCTCCTCTTCCACTTACATATTCAGCAGCAGTAATTAATCACTTAACCGAATCGCAATTCAAACCGTAGAAGAAGAAAAAAAAACTTAGAATTTTCCAATTATGACTATTATCCAACTCAATTAACCGCATTAGTTATAGACGCTAGAGCTAGAGGTGAGCGTAGTCGCAGCACGGAAAGAACGCTTAAACAGTATTTTAGTCGCACTTCTCTTATGTATGAGAACTGTCAAACTGAACCTAGTCATATCGCTATGGGTCGATCAGTGTAGAATGAGCATTCTTCCCGTTTTCGCGCGCTCGTTCTTAGGCTTAATCAATGTATTATTTCTTGTATGATGTAGTTTTGTGTGTAGTCGTAGTCAACTAATAAATTATAACCCTATAGTACCGTAAGCCTAACCAGAAATGAGTTTTCTTAATCGCTTACCTACCATGTCCCTGTCTTACCTGTTTGTTCTATTTGGTTCTGACATTATGGTTTGACTTCACCCACTTTTTCCTCCCAAACAGACCTAAGGCCGGCAGCCTTACCGAGTACCGGGGGAAGAAAGCCAACATCCAGGTGTACCAGGAGATGCTGGAGTTGTGTACCGTGATCCACGATGAGGGAGAGGCCATCTCCGACAACGAACCGGAACTGCGAGGTCTCCTGTTCGGGGAGCTGTTCAATGTAAGATTCGTTCTTGAATTTAATTTGTGGTTTGACAGTATTTCGGGAATCGCCGGCGACCGATCAATGCAAGTATTGGATAGAGTTGGGTGAAATTCTATAGAAGATGTCTGGAAATGTGCTGTAGATTGATGGAGTTTCTTGAATGAAGTCGATGGACATTGAAGAAAGAATTGACAGGATTCAGTAAATGACACACCAGCAACTGGATTGTGGCCAAATTCGGTCAAATATAAATTGCGTCAAATGAGTTGAAACATGTATGCTACTCGGGTTATGTCTACTGGAATACGCTTATTTGTATGTCTACAGTTGCCTAAGTCTGCAAGAATTAATCATTTATTTATCTTGCTAGTTAAGTATGAAGAAGATAAGACTTGAGTTTGATGTTCCTGTGGTTTTCTTCCATAAAGTCATTGCCTGTGGTTAGTCATGCTCCATATATTATAAATTGTTCACATTCTTCCGTTGCAACCAAGCAAACGTACCCAATGACCTAATCGAGACAAACATGAGTCTAGTTATATTATAGGTGTTGCATATATTGCAGTAACTATATGGCGTTAGATTGGATTTCCTTATAACTTATTACAGTTTATCAAACGATATGCTCCGAAGCCAACATCTTTATGAGATAGCAAATTTCCCGCAACGAATTGCATTCAATGGGGCCAAAACCTAGTTGATCTTTATTGAAGTTATTCACGATCAACCAACCAGGTCGAAAGTTATAAAGAAAATGGATTATTAAATCAAAAAGGGTGGTCTCTTGATTGATTACAAGTAAGACAGTTGCTACTAGGTGACCTCGTTCTATTGTCTCAGTCGATTCTTTAACTTTCCCAAGGAACCCACATTTCTTTGAAGCCTTCAACTACATTTCAAAAATCGGAACAAAAACTTAAAAAGCGGGCGAATGTTGGGCCAAGCGGAGTAAAAAACTGTCGAAAAAGATGTGAAATCATGGAAATAATACTGGCATCACTTGTACTTTTAGCTAGCCTCTTATGGATGAAAAATTTAAACAAGTTGAATTGGAACCACTTTTGACGGTTCGTTTGGGATTAAGATGGTGTCTCCACCTATCTCTTATTCTAGTATTTCTAGGTTACACTAGCCACTGTTTTCAAATTCAATGAGTGTTTTGTTCTTTTTTGCTCTTCGTTTCAATTTTATTGCGATCTGCTTATCAGTTTTCACCACATCAATCTGCGCGACAGTCGCATCTTCTTTTGTTTTATTCAGCATCCCGGTGTCGAGCTCCGTAATTTTCTTTTTTGTTGGTTTGAAACACCAGTATGTAAGCCGTTCTTGTACCACCGGAATGATCTTTTTCAGATGATTAGGGTAAAATTACCAATAGTGGACCCCCAGCAGCAGAATTTTGCACTTCCTGTTATAAGGCGAGTAAATATCCAACATATTAATTTCGCGTGATATCTAATAACGAGTACTGCATCTTCCTGCACTCTCAAATACACGACGTTATTCGTTGACATTAACATTTGAAAGTCTGACTGAATTTGCCCTACAGAAAACCCTTTGAGGGTCCATAATAGGAAATTACTTCCCTACACACTTAAAATAAATCGCAGATTTCTGTGAAATTTCACCAAAATCTCAACAACAGAACTGTTCGGTGAATAATTTTAAAGATTTTCGGTGGTTTTGACAGTTGAACAAAGGAAAAATCGCCGAAAATTTTGTGAAATAATTACCGAACAAATCTGCTGTTGAGATTTCGGTGAATTGAAGCAAAATTCACCGAAATCTGTGAAATAATTTAAGTGTGTATAGTCGACACTCCATTTGATTTTCATGTTCCGTCTCGGGATGTTCTTATTATGGCACCCCAAAATATTCCTACACGCTAAAAATGAACTACTCAAAATTGAGTCGAATCCGACTCATTTTCATTAAAAACGGGACAACTCAAAATTTGAGTAAGAAATACTACTTCAATAAAATGATGATTGCACTTTAACTAGGAGTCTGTTTGTCGTAAAATGCACTTAGATAGATAGATAAACTTGATTCACATCTGTCGTATTAAACATTAATGGAAGGCCAAGCTTAACTTTCGCGAAATCATCATTTTATTGAAGTAGTATCTTTTACTCAAATTTTGAGTTGTCCCGTTTTTAATGAAAATGAGTCGGATTCGACTCAGTTTTGAGTAGTTCATTTTCAGCGTGTATAGTGGACATTCCCGTGTTTATTTTAATTTGAAATAAAATTGTAAAAAACGTCTAAGGCGTCTAAGCATCTTTCTCTTTCAAGCGTATACCGTGGTGCATCGAAATCCGTAGATTTAAGTACTTCAGTATATGTAAAAGTCTTTAGATAATACAAATCGAATGCAAATCGAACGTTCGTCATTGATCTAACTGCAAGAGGGCATCTATTTTTTATGTGCTCTACTGTACTGCCGCTAACCGCAAGTCGAGCACATCTGTGTATAGGCTGCCTCACACCTCGGGAAAATTTTCCAGCGGATTTTGAGCCCCGTGTATTTTAAATGGGGCCGGGATTTTGATTTTCCGTGTCCAAATTCCGAAAACATCGCATATGCAAAAATGCATGGGGAAAAAATCCGCGAACCAAATTCCCGAGGTGTGAGACTACCTTATGGACGCCCATATATAGATGTGCTCGACTTGCGGTTAGCGGCAGTGTATTGCATTGAAAGTAATGAAAAATATGATAAAATTACGAACAAAAACAACACCTCCCGAATCGAAATCCGTCCACCGCGGACGGACTTCGAATCAAAGAATCATAATTCGTACAGCTATTTTCTAACAAAATAGGTATTTAAATTAAAGCAGACCAATTGATCAAATTAACACTGTGAATAGCGCAATACGCACCTTGAGAAGCGATCCCTTTGTTATTTATGCTGCTGATCTTGCTCTATTAATTGCAATTTGCAATTTAAACACACTCACTTTCGGTACAATTGTGTCCAACACGCGAACAAAATGGCACCTGAAACTTCGCGTTTGCGGGTGCCGATTTGTTTTTGAATTATGTTATTTTAATTTCAGAGCCTACTTTCCATTTCAATGGCCAGAAAGCTTTCTGTCAAGCATAAGATCAAGATAAGATAAATGATTCATACATTAATTCCCTCAAACCCCTTTTATTTTATTGATATCTAACGAAGTGGACGGATTTCGGTGCTGTACGGATTGCGGTCCACCACGGTAGCAAAGATCGGGAAAAGTTATCCGAATGTTTTCAAGATATTACTAGGGAATCGACTGTTGGATTCACGGAGTACAAGTTTTCCAAATTTTAGAACGTGGCGCCAGTCTTATTTTGTCATGTCTCACTTCGAAGAGCCATAATAAAAATATCACACATTATAATAATGGTATACGAACAATCTGGCGCCTGCCTAGGATGTGGTGGGGTTTAACAGTGGACCCTGTTAAACCTCTGTAAAAAGCTGCATGTATCCGCAAGTAGGCTCCGCCACAGCGACCGTGTGCCGCTCAAGGCGCACAAGCCCAAGTCCTGGTGTTAGGTGGGACGCTAAACAGCCCTGACACGACGGCCCTCCGACGAGACAGGAGGTTTGCGCAGGCCCAATAAGCCGCCTTTAAAAACAACCATTACGAACGACATAGAAGATAATATGACTCGATTCAATCGGCAACGACCTAGGCGACGAATAAAGGATCACGATTGGAAGCTTGGAACATGGAACTGCAAGTCGCTAGGCTTCGCAGGTTGCGACAGGATAATCTACGATGAATTACATCCCCGCAACTTCGACGTCGTAGAGCTGCAGGAAATCTGAAAGATTTTTGGACAGGACAGAAAGTGTGGAAAAGCGGGCATCGAGCGGCTACCTTCTATCAAAGCTGTGGCACCACCAACAAGCTGGGAACCGGCTTCATAGTGCTGGGAAAGATGCGCCAACGCGTGATTGGGTGACAGCCAATCAACGCAAGGATGTGCAAGCTGAGGATAAAAGGCCGATTCTTCAACTATAGCATCATCAACGTGCACTGCCCACACGAAGGGAGACCCGACGACGAGAAAGAAGCGTTCTATGCACAGCTGGAGCAGACATACGATGGATGCCCACTGCGGGACGTCAAACTCGCCATCGGTGACATGAACGCTCAGGTAGGAAGGGAGGAAATGTATAGACCGGTCATCGGACCGGATAGTCTGCATACCGTATCGAACGACAACGGCCAACGATGCATACACTTTGCAGCCTCCCGCGGAATGGTAGTCCGAAGCACTTTTTTTCCCCCGCAAGAATATCCACAAGGCCACATGGAAATCACCTAATCAAGTAACGGAAAGCCAAATCGACCACGTTCTAATCGACGGTAAATTCTTCTCCGACATCACGAACGTACGCACTTACCGCAGTGCAAATATTGAATCCGACCACTACCTCGTTGCAGTATGTCTGCGCTCAAAACTCTCGACGGCGTACAACACGCGTCGGAGTCGTCCGTTGCGGCTTAGCATTGGGCGGCTACAAGACGGTGGACTAGCCCAAGACTACGCGCAGCAGCTGGAAGTGGCACTCCCATCGTAAGAGCAGCTACGCGCAGCCTTTCTTTAAAATGGCTGGAGAGATATCCGATCCGCCTTGGAATCACCGAAAGCGCTGTACTGGGTACGGTGCCTCCGGATCAATGAAACGTGGTATGACGGCGAATGTGAGCAGTTAGTTTTTTATTTGTTTGGGCGAACGAGGCACGATACAAACGGGCGCGGAACAGACAAAACTTGATTTTTCGGAAGAAATAGCGCCAGCAGGAAGATCGAGACGGAGCAACTGTACCGCGCTAATAACGCACGAAAGTTCTATGAGAAGTTTAACCGTTCACGTAAGGGCCACGTGCCACAGCCTAATATGTGTGAGGACATAAACGAGAACCTTCTTACAAACGAGCGTGAGGTGATCCGAAGGTGGCGGTAGGACTACGAAGAGCACCTGAATGGCGATATTGCAGACAACGGTGGCGGTATGGTAATTAACCTAGGAGCACGCGCGCAGGACATGCGATTTCCGGCTCCGAATATCCAGGAAATTCAGGAGGAGAACGGCCGGCTGAAAACAACAAAACCTCTGGAGTAGATCAACTAGCAGGAAAGATATTTAAACACGGTGGTGAGGCACTGGCTAGAGCGCTGCACTGGGTCATTACCAAGATTTGGGAGGATGAGGTTCTGCCGCAGGAGTGGATGGAAGGTGTCGTGTGTCCCATCTACAAAAGGGCGATAAGCTGGATTGTAGCAACTACCGCGCAATCACATTGCTGAACGCCGCCTACAAGGTACTCTCCCAAATTTTATGCCGTCGACTAGCACCAACTGCAAGGGAGTTCGTGGGGCAGTACCAGGCGGTTTTATGGGCGAACGCTCCACCACGGACCAGGTGTTCGCCATTCGCCAAGTACTGTAGAAATGCCGCGAATACAACGTGCCCACACATCATCTATTCATCGACTTCAAAGCCGCATATGATACAATCGATCGGGACCAGCTATGGCAGGCTAATGCACGAACACGGTTTTCCGGATAAACTGACACGATTGATCAAAGCGACGATGGATCGGGTGATGTGCGTAGTTCGAGTTTCAGGGGCATTCTCGAGTCCCTTCGATACCGCAGAGGGTTACGGCAAGGTGATGGTCTTTCGTGTTTGCTATTCAACATCGCAGGAAGGGTAATACGAAGAGCAGGGATTAACACGAGTGGTACAATTTTCAATAAGTCCGTCCAGCTATTTGGTTTCGCCGACGACATAGATATTATGGCACGTAACTTTGAGAAGATGGAGGAAGCCTACATCAGACTGAAGAGGGAAGCTAAGCGGATCGGACTAGTCATCAACACGTCGAAGATAGGCAGAGGTTCAAGAGAAGACATCAGAGCCACCCACCGCGAGTTTGCATCGGTGGTGACGAAATCGAGGTGGTAGAAGAAATTTTGTACTTTGGGGCACTGGGGGCTGCCGAAAAAGACACCAGCAGAGAAAATCGGGGGCGCATAGTGGCTGGAAAACGTACGTACTTTGGACTCCGCAAGACGCTCCGATCGAATAGAGTTCGCCGCCGTACCAAACTGACAATCTACAAAACGCTAATTAGACCGGTAGTCCTCTACGGACACGAGACCTGGACGATGCTCGTGGAGGACCAACGCGCACTTGGAGTTTTCGAAAGGAAAGTGCTGCGTACCATCTATGGTGGGGTGCAGATGGCGGACGGTACGTGGAGGAGGCGAATGAACCACGAATTGCATCAGCTGTTGGGAGAACCATCCATCGTTCACACCACGAAAATCGGACGACTGCGGTGGGCCGGGCACGTAGCCAGAATGTCGGAAAGTAACCCGGTTAAAATGGTTCTCGACAACGATCCGACGGGCACAAAAAGGCGAGGTGCATAGCGGGCAAGGTGAATCGATCAAATGGAAGATGATTTGCGGACCCTCCGCAGGCTGCGTAGTTGGCGACGTGTAGCCATGGACCGAGCCGAATGAAGAAGACTTTTATATAGCGCACAGGCCACTTCGGCCTTAGTCTGAATAAATAAAATAACTTCGACGTCGTAGAGCTGCAGGAAATCAGAAAGATTTTTGGACAGGACAGAAAGTGTGGAAAAGCGGGCATCGAGCGGCTACCTTCTATCAAAGCTGTGGCACCACCAACGAGCTGGGAACCGGCTTCATAGTGCTGGGAAAGATGCGCCAACGCGTGAGTGGGTGGCAGGCAATCAACGCAAGGATGTGCAAGCTGAGGATAAAAGGCCGATTCTTCAACTATAGTATCAACGATCACTGCCCAAGTGCCCACACGAAGGGAGACCCGACGACGAGAAAAAAAAAACGTTCCATGCACAGCTGGAGTAGACATACGATAGATGCCCACTACGGGGCGTCAACATTATCATCGGTGACATGAACGCTCAGGTAGGAAAGGAGGAAATGTATAGACCGGTCGTCAGACCGGATAGTCTGCATATATCGAACAACAACGGCCAACGATGCATAAACTTTGCAGCCTCCCGCGGAATAGTAGTCCGAAGCACTTTTTTCCCCGCAAGAATATCCACAAGGCCACATGGAAATCACCTAATCAAGTAACGGAAAGCCAAATCGACCACGTTCTAATCGACGGTAAATTCTTCTCCGACATCACGAACGTACGCACTTACCGCAGTGCAAATATTGAATCCGACCACTACCTCGTTGCAGTATGTCTGCGCTCACAACTCTCGACGGCGTACAACACGCGTCGGAGTCGTCCGTTGCGGCTTAGCATTGGGCGGCTACAAGACGGTGGACTAGCCCAAGACTACGCGCAGCAGCTGGAAGTGGCACTCCCAACGGAAGAGCAGCTAGGCGCAGCATTTCTTGAAAATGGCTGGAGAGATATTCGATCCGCCATTGGAAGCACCGCAACCGCTGCACTAGGTACGGTGCCCCCGGATCAGAGAAACGACTGGTATGACGGCGAATGTGAGCAGTTAGTTTTTTATTTGTCTGGGCGAACGAGGCACGATACAAACGGGCGCGGAACAGACAAAACTTGATTTTTCGGAGGGAAAAGCGCCAGCAAGAAGACCGAGACGGAGCAACTGTATCGCGCTAATAACGCACGAAAGTTCTATCAGAAGTTAAACCGTTCACGTAAGGGCCACGTGCCACAGCCTAATGTGTGAGGACATAAACGGAACCTTCACAAACGAGCGTGAGGTGATCCAAAGGTGGCGGTAGGACTACGAAGAGCACCTGAATGGCGATATTGCAGACAACGGCGGTATGGTAATTAACCTAGGAGCATGCGCGCAGGACATGCGACTTCCGGCTCCGAATATCCAGGAAATTCAGGAGGAGAACGGCCGGATGAAAACAACAAAACCTCTGGAGTAGATCAACTACCAGGAGGTGATTACCAAGGTTTGGGAGGATGAGGTTCTGCCGCAGGAGTGGATGGAAAGGTGTCGTGTGAGTGTGTCCCATCTACAAAAAGGGTGATAAGCTGAATTGTAGCAACTACCGCGCAATCACATTGCTGAACGCCGCCTACAAGGTACTCTCCCAAATTTTATGCCGCCGACTAACACCTATTGCAAGAGAGTTCGTGGAGCAGTACCAGGCGGGATTTATGGGTGAACGCTCTACCACATACCAGTATTCGCCGTACGTCAGGTATTGCAGAAATGCCGCGAATATAACGTGCCCACACATCATCTATTTATCGACATAGCGAAATAGCGATCGGGACCAGCTATGGCAGCTAATGCACGAAAACGGATTTCCGGATAAACGGTTGATCAAGACGACGATGGATCGGGTGATATGCGTAGTTCGAGTTTCAGGGGCAGGCTCAAGTCCCTTCGAAACGCGCCGAGGGTTACGGCAAGGTGATGGTCTTTCGTGTCTGCTATTCAACATCGCTTTGGAGGGAGTAATATGAAGGGCAGGGATTCCCGACCAGTAGATAGTAACAGATTTATATCAGAACTTGTTATTCTGTTACAGCAAATTTTTATAACAGCGGTTAAAATAACAAAAATTGTAACAAAATCTCTTCTAGTTTTAACAAAAATATTACTAAATAAGTTATAAATTGAACAAAAATGTAACTCGATGTGTTACATAAAAAGTAGTGAGAACCCGACCAGTTAGTCATAACAAAATTTTATCACAATTATATCAATATGTGTTACAAATAAGAAAGCTTGTAACAATTTTGTTATAAGTTCTCTGTCAAAAATGGAGGAAAGAGAATTTAATGATCGTCATAACATGATTATAACATAATTTGTTATGTTTATTCTTACCGAAAAAAAAATTGCCTACATTTTTGGTAGATAGGAATTGGAAAAAACGAAGGTACCACCCGACCAGTTAGTCATAACAAAATTTTATCATAATTATATCAATATGTGTTACAAATAACAAAACTTATAATAATTTTGTTATAAATTCCCTGTCAAAGTTGGAGGAAAGAAATTTCATGATCGTCATAACATGATTATAACATAATGTGTTAGGTTTTTTCTTTCGAAAAAAGAATTGCCTACATTTTTGGTAGATAGGAATTTGAAAAAAAAAAACGAAGGTACCACCTTCAGTATAACTTGAACCTACATTCAAAGTTGAAGCAGCAGGACAAAGTTAATTGCCTACATTGTGGATAATCATAATCTTTTCAATAACATAATTTGTTATAGTATAACATATTTTCACCGCTTTTTATGTAACACATCGAGTTATATTTTTGTTCGAATTATAACATATTTAGTAATATTTTTGTTAGTACTAGAAGTGATTTTGTTACAATTTTTGTTATTTTAACTACTAATGGTACATGTTTTATAACAACCGCTGTTATGAAAAACGACTGTAACAGAATAACAAGTTCTGATATAAATCTGTTACTATCTACTGGTCGGGCACCTTCAGTATAACTAGAACCTACATTCGAAGTTGACCCAGCTGGACAAAGTTAATTGCCTACATTATGGATAATCATAACTTTTTCAAGAACATAATTTGTTATAGAATAAGCTATTCCCGACCAGTAGATAGTAACAGATTTATATCAGAACTTGTTATCCTGTTACAGCAAATTATATGAGCCAATTTTTCTTACTCCAGTTCGATTACCTGCGCTGCAAAACGCTTCGCTGTTCTTATATCCACTGAACCCTCCTTAGTCGTGCGGTAAGATGCGCGGCTACAAAGCAAGACCATGCTGAGGGTGGCTGGGTTCGATTCCCGGTGCCGGTCTAGATAATTTTCGGCTTGGGAATTGTCTCGACTTCCCTGGGCATAAAAGTATCATCGTGCAAGCCTCATGATATACGAATGCAGAAATGGTAACTTGGCTTAGAAACCTCGCGGTTAATAACTGTGGAAGTGCTTAATGAACACTAAGCTGCGAGGCGGCAATGTCCCAGTGGGGGATGTAGTGCCAACGAAGAAGAAGAAGAAGATATCCACTGAACAGTGGCGTAGCCACGGGGGTGGTTTTGGGCATAACCCCCCCCCCCCAGAGACAAAATTTTTGGAAGAAATTTTTTTTTCGAAAAAAAAAATGTTCGGACAACCCCCTCAGACCAATTTTCTGGCTACGCCACTGCCACTGAAAGTTCGTTCGTGATTGCTTAAATGCAACGGACTGTTTGACTGAACCTAATCCTTGAGACTCCAAGAAAATCCTACGATGAATTACACATACGGCGTTGGAATGCCCGAACTTCACTTCAACCCATCCTTATCCTATCCCATGGCGTTCGAGTGGTCTCTCTATTATCGGCCTTTGATTGACTTGCGCTCTCATTGTCCCTCCAAACGCTGCAAAATAAAAATGAAAATTACGAAATTATTAAAATGATTCTGTTCGGGATTTGAGTTAAAATGGTATTATTCAAATGTGAACCTTACTAATACCTACATAACTAATGTCAGTTAAATGTGACCAGTCCCAGGATAATCTTTCTTTGGCATTATGGTCTGATGATAGGAAGAACAATGAGTTCAAAAAGAAAAGTAAACTGCCAATGATCGCTTATCAGTCTCTTCTTTGCTTGATTTCCTATTCATGTGCGATTGTGGGCAATGCTTCAATTCAAGATACGATTTTCAAACGATTCTTACTTTCTGGCGAGTTTTTTTTTCTTATAAATTGATTATTTAAAAGTAAGATCGCGTGTAGTGTTGCTCATCACTTTTTTTTTAATGAATTGGTTATTCCCATCTCTAGCTATTAGAAAAAGTTGACCTTAAATAAATTGACGAATAGATTGAACGAATAAGTTTTTTTTTGACGGTTAGGTAATTGATTTTAGTTTATAAAATTGTAAAGATTATATTGGAGTTAAGAGCAGAACTTGAGGTTTCCAGTAGTCTGAAGCAAAATACGGAGGTTTTCATAGGATAAAAAGTAGCAATAGGATCGAACTAGACCAGATTACTCATGTCTGAGTTTTTTCTTCGAAAATATTGCAAATTTTGCGCCGTGTTCGACTCCCATGCAAAAAATATTGGCCCACAAAAGTATGTTCCCACCAGCTTTCCCATATATGAATGACATCTCCACTGCAAGATAGAGCTTTTTGGAGTGTGAAAAAAAGGGGCAAAGATTGGATTGGATTGTGCTCTCGCTAATTTCTATACAATTGGACGTGTGAGCATTTATTTTGGTACTTCGACAAATTTGCACGGTAGTCTATTTTTCGGTGAGAAAAGCAATATCATTTATTCTTCTTCTTCTTATTTGCATTACATCCCCACACTGGGACAAAGCCGCCTCGCAGCTTAGTGTTCAATAAGCACTTCCACAGTTATTAACTGCGAGGTTTCTAAGCCAGGTTACCATTTTTGCATTCGTATATCATGAGGCTAACACGATGATACTTTTATGCCCAGGGAAGTCGAGACAATTTCCAATCCGAAAATTGCCTAGACCGGCACCGGGAATCGAACCCAGCCACCCTCAGCATGGTCTTTGTAGCCGCGCGTCTTACCGCACGGCTAAGGAGGGCCCACAATATCATTTATTATATTCCAGAATTCCATTTCATAAAAAAAGTTTTCAACAAAATTTTCATACTACAGCAACAGTTCGCTAACTGGGCATTCTCAGCTCAACATCACCACTTTCTCCTGCAGAATACTTCACAAAACTGAATGCTTGAGGGTTGTACACTAATTACGTAAGCAATTTTTCTGGGTTTTTCAACCCCCCCCCTTTCCCCCATGTAAGATTTTTTTCCATACAAATCAATTTTTATTTATATGGAGCGTAAGGAAATGGCCGACCCCCCTCGCCCCATATGTGCTTACGTAATCAGTGAACGACTCTTTAGTGCTGACTCGATTTATCTTTAACTTGTCTCATCGATACCGATGAATATGCTTTATTCGTTAGTTTTTATTACACTCGTCTCCATAGGCCTAGGGGGATGACCCCATTTGGTAAGGTATATTTCTTTGCCGATAGCACTGCACATGGGTTGCAAAGAGAATTTCTGTTCTATTTTTTTTTTGTTCGGGATGAACCAATGCGTCCATTTCATTGAACTTTTGTAGTATACCCGTGTCATTTGTTTAGTGCATGTATTTCTGCTCCATTTCTATTGGGAAGAAATGAAGTAGTCATTTTTTATTCATATATTTCTCAAGCTTAATGTAGGGCCTCTTTAGATTAAGGTACCGCTATTTATACCCTTCGAAAAATGGCTTATACCAACTCTCAAAGGCGCGCCCCTCAATCAGTTTTGGCTCAACAATAAGTGGGATAATACTGATTTTGACCATGCATCGGTACTGAAGTTCAAACATATTTTTGCTTCTTCTTATGAGTTCCGAATTCCTTTTTGTATAGAGATCTGATTTCATTGCGTTTGGTATTTCCGAATCTCACCTTTACACAGAGCTCTAATCAGTCAGAGGGTTCAGCAGATCCACCAAATTCGTATCCGCTTCTTTCCTAAATAATCAGCGCTCTGGAGCTTGGAGATCCATTTACTCCATTGACTCCATCCAAAAGGAGCAAAAAATGGGTCATCTAAAAGCAAATTATAGTCGTTCCATACTCTTCCAACCATCACTCATAAGTATTAACAAGAATAGTAAGACTAGATTTCTGTTCTAAGTCTTTGTTGCTCATTCATTTTGTAATTTACATTGCAAAATTAGCGGAAAAATCAATGGATTTCAAATAATTTTGTGATTGTCTACTTCTCATTTCCATTTAACTAATTATAGATGATTGTTTGTTCCATTTTAGTAAGCTTAATAGTTACTATGTCTGAAACTTGATTATGCATATGTACCCGGCATATAGGCAATTAACTTTGAATGTACTGAAGCTTAATAGCTTTATTTATAATTCGAATATGATTTGAATTAGAGATGGTCGGGTTCCACATTTTGTAAACCCGAACCCGATTTGGAAATTCCTTTCAAACCCGGACCCGACCCGAACCCGGAATGAAAAATCTTATCAAACCCGAACGCGACCCGTACCCGACAATTTTTGCAGTTTTAAACCCGAGCTGGACCCGAACTAATTTTCAAGTAGAAAAGTCAAACTAGAAATTTTATACTTCTCCTTACACCCAAAAGGGTATAGGCCCAAACAACGAACAAGCCTTAAAATTACAAAAAACGAATAAAAAAATATTAAATACTTTATTTCTCAAACTCGTACCCGACCCAGACCCGACATTTTATCATCTCACAAACCCGTACCCGACCCGAACCCGACATTGTTCAAATTTTCCAAACCCGAACCCGACCCGAACCCGTCGGGTTCGGGTTCGGGTCGGGTTTCGGGTTTAAAAACCCGAAACCCGACCATCTTTAGTTTGAATCCATTTTATTGATTATCTGATATAATGTTTTTTTTGCTGGAATACTTACCAATAAATTTAACTGATCAGCTCGTTTGATAGTTGAGGGTATACTTATACTTATCCAACTTTTCCTCTCCACTTTTTCAGATCTACACCCACATCAACGACAAACTGGTCGGGCTGATGCTGCGTGCCCGCAAGCACGAGCTGATCCAGTTCGAGGGCGAGATGCTGTTCCAGCGCCGGGACGACAACGTGCCGGTCTACTTGCTGAAACCCCTCAAACAGATCCGGGAAATTCTGGTCGGCAAGCAGACGGAAATCCGCCGCAGTTTGAGTCCCAACCCGCAGCCCACGGGGCAGTTGTAAAACGCGCCACCCCACCCACCAGGCGGCAGGACTTCAAACCAATTGGAAGCCGTGGGAGCGCGATGACAATTGACCGAGGAGGGGTGCTACGATGATATTAGGGATAGTAATCGAAATGTGTCAGACAGTGGGTCCGGATGTATGCGAATAAATGAGTGAGAGGAGAGTTGAATGACGTGACCAATCGTACTGTGAATATCGAGTAAATAATCTGTATATTTAGTAGGTTCGATGTGATGAAGCGTGCTGTAAAATTGTTCTATGAAAAAAAATATCTCGGAATCAGTCAGACGAAATCGAAAGACATGTTCTTTTCTGTTCTATCAAAACTCGGACAAATTTGGAAATTGTATGATTCATAGTTTGTGGTTCCCTTTCTAGGGTGGCATCCGTAAATTACGTAATGTTAACTTTTGGAAAAAAAAGCTTTTCGGCTCTTATGTTCGGAGTGTAACGTTTCCATCAAATCCCATCCCCTCTAGCAGCGTTACGTTTTTTATGCATGGCATCCATTTTTTTTCGATTCCGGATAAGTGAGAAGGAAATCGCATGATTCCGGCAAATTCCAGAGAAAAGATAAGAATTAGTTCTACGTAGTACTACTAATATTATCGTTACTTGTATAACGTGTAAGGCGAGCAGAAACAAACAGAACCAAAAATAGCCGTTAAGTTTAAGCCAGCCCCAGTTACTTAACTTTCATTATTTATTTCTTGAGATTTCCTCGCTGTTTTCCCACAGTAGCGTCTCTTGTTCCATCATCAAGTTGAAAGGCAATTTTCGTTCGTGCAATATTTTAGTTCTTAAATTGTTCCTCTTTTCGTTATTTTCCGTTTTCCTCTTAGTGCGGTAGTCACAGTATTATACATTAATTATACAAACACTCTAGAAAAGAGAAAGAAAAAAGCAAGTCGAGCAGAAAATTTGAACAAATCACCACACATGTTAGTAAATCACGCAAAGCAAAGAAGATAAAAACAATAGAAAAACAAATATTGCATGCGCTGCTTCCCGATCGGGCTTAATGAAGTCATAAGGCGATAATCGCAAATCATGGGAAAAAGATGGAGGAAAGATCGAAGCATGCGTGTGCCGAACACTTCCGCGCGCGTCTTTTTCCACACACGGCATATGCTGGTCGGTGATTTCCATCAAAACAAAACAAAACAAAAGGAAGGTAAATCTTACGGTGGCCACGCATGTCGAACTTGAGAAGTAGGTGAGTGGATACTTTGGTGGAGTTCCCATCAGGCTAGTCGAGGTTCACTAACATGTGATGATGAAAGAGGTTGAAAATTTGATGAATCGCTTGTTGTTATAGACGTAACGTATGGTAACTGTAATAATTAGATCTTTAGATAGTGAGAAAAAATTCAATGAATGGAAAAAAATACACAATAGTTTACATTACCTTAACTAGGCGATGATTATTGATAGTTTTTGAAAGAAGTATCCCTAATGTTTCCAGTCTTTTTTTTAATAAACTTCTTTAATTTCATCTTTATTAACTGTTATTGTTAAGTTTACTCAACGCTTTGCACTGTAAACCTGACAATACTCATTAAAGAGTTAAAAAGACCCATTATTTGATGATATATTGAGCTGTCATAATAATGAGTATTTTGAAATTTTCGATAATGTGTTCTTTTTCCCCATTTCGAAATTGAGATATTATACCCATTAGTGGGTGAAAATCTCCTTGAACAAGAACGAAGAGAAGCAAAAACCAATTCGAATGAATTAAATGTAAGTATTATTTATTTTTGATCAATTTAATTTGTTTGCGTGATTAAACGAAATAAAAACGACGGATTATTTCAGCTAACGGTTCATCAATTTATTCTTCACGTTGGTAAAACTTCACGTACTGCAACTGTTAAGTTTTACGAAGAATCATCAAAGGAAATCAGGAGACTTATACCTCCCGTGAAACCCGGAGTCGGATGACGAAAAAGGAATCGCATTGTTTACTTCCCGGGACAATATTCGATTGGGACTGGCAAGCGAGTTCCACCGGACAAAAAAAGGTAGTAAGGATGGAAATCCGCGGTCTGCGAAACCGAAGTTTTAGAAACAAGAATGCACTCATTCCGTATCAGAGTAGGATGACCCTTGAAATATGCTGTTAGCTTTGGAAGTAGCTCCTCGGAATTGAATCCTTTCATGATGACGTTTGGCCAATCCAGCGGACCCAGTTGTTGATCGGCGATATCTCCAACTTAGTGGTGGTGGCCGCTGCCCGCACTAGACGGGTAATGATATCAGACAGTAGACTCCAAAAATTGCCGCTGGTCCGGATTTAATAGATTTTATGAGCTATAGTGTATTGTATTTTGTGTATGTTGTGCGAATAAATACCATCATATTTCTGCATATTATTCAAACAAAACATAATTTAATAACTACTTAGTTTTAATTTATTTTAGTTTTTAAGAATATACTTTTCAAAATAATAAAGGGTGATTTTTACACATTTTCTAGAAAAACATTTTCTAAATAGTGTGTAAAAATCACTCGCTGAACTGACGTACGGGTGGTTTACCCATTAATGAGTAAACGCTGTTTACTCTTTTAATGAGTTGAACTATTTAACTTCATAATGGGTACTATTTTACCCATTAAAGAGTACTTTGGTGGCACAGTGTGGGCAGCAAGATAATTCTCGCTTAACTTTTCAAAAGGACCTAAGTAACATTTTTTTTATGAATTAATTTGAATAGCGCAATCAACAGAACAACATGAAAGCTATTGATTGCTGTATTCAAATTAATTCATGAAAAAAATGTTACTTAGGTCCTTTTGAAAAATTAAGCGAGAATTCAATTAAAGCTGATCTTCAAATTTTACAGATGTAATTTTTTCCACAATTGCTGACTTGAATGCCAAACAACGTTCATGAAATAATGCTCAAATCAATTCCTACGGTGAAATTCTATTTGAAGAATGTTCTGCGAGATATTATACGATTCAATATCTCAATGGGCCAACTTGTTTTTCATCCACTCGAAACCTTTCGATTTTGTTTCAACTGATTTTGATTTGGTTATAGCTTATTCAAGTCAGCTATGTAACCAATGCTGGGTTTGATCCTGATCACCTCCCTGTGACATAATCCAATCCTGTGCCATAATCCAATCAGCTCTACTTTTAATTGTCACAGAGCTGATTGTGATTTATTCAAAACCTACATTGATAGCAATTTTGATGTTGGTATTCCTCTGGATACCAAATGTGATATTGACAATGCTCTTCGAATTTTTGAGAAATTTAATTGTCAAAGACAGAGGTACTGCAATTGGGTCCTAAAGCCCTACATCGTTCATGGTTGCAAACGATAGTACATCGGTCAAGAATACATGAACCGATGTTATAAAAATTCTGATAAAATCTAAGTCAGTAAAAATGATATTTTTGTGTTGACACTTTTTAAGATATATTTTGGGCAGATCAACATCTGTTGCTGAAAAGGCAACATATCAGAACGAATGAACCATCAGCTCAAAACGTCATTAACTGTCGAAGGTTTACTCAAGTGCCCTGTGGTGTTTTGCTAATGCGTTTGGATCATATTATTGCGTACGTCAAACAAGACCGAAAATGTCGAGGACTTTTGAGTTGAAAGAAAAACTGACGCGTTCAGGATAATTAATTTCATCATTACCGAATCGAATATCGATTCTTCATTTTAGGACCCAATTCCTAGATGTAAAGTTGAATTCAACTTCCTTCTTATTGATGACGGTCTTCAGCTACTGATTCGTCTTACAAACGTGAGGCGAAGACAATATCAAAAAACAATCCTGCTTTGAAAGCTATATGACAAGATTTGTAAAATGAAATTGAAGAACGTTTTGCAATTTTGAGAAATACCAATTTTAACAATAATGTCTCATGGTTGAATCCCAGCTCTGAACCATTTTGGAAATTGACTAAAATTCTTTAAAAAAATAATGAACCTACTCCAGCGCTTAAAGAGAGATGTTTTCTTATTCTTTAATAAAATGATTTTATTAATTATTGTTAGGTTCATTATTGAACATAAAATTTTATTAACAAATGACGAATAGGCTCAAAATTTGCTCAGCGGTTTGAGTGTGCCCATCATTTTAGTTTAGATCTCACCAACCCTTTCAGATCAGGCTTCGCGAAAATTTGAAAAAAAAAATCATCCTCAAGAGAATGTTTTTAACCCTTCACAAGGGTAACTAATTTGGATAAAGAGAGGTTCATTACTAGAAAATTTTAAAAATGTTCGAGCTCGAGTGACGATGGTATTTTCTGCCTACCTACTTATCAAAAAAAACTTCCTGAGAGCTCTTTATCCCTTTTGGTTAATTTATTTAAGAAATGTTTTCAATGATCACCCAATTAGTCTGTTTTCATCATTCAGTAAACTGTTTGAAAAGATTATTCCGAATAGAATGTTGTCTCATATAAATAAGAATTCATTTCTTGCTTATGAACAATTTGGTTTTCGCCTTCTTCATACAGGAGTTTGATAAACAAAAATATAAACATGATCAGATATAACCAGTACTATAGGTAGGTGCTTTGCTACAATAGATGGTAGTATCATCATCATCATCATCATAGTCACCATAAACAATTTGGTTTTCGCCATGGGTATTCAACCACTCATCGGACAGCTATTGAGAGTTAAGAATTAAATTCGATGTAACAAAAGCATTCGACAGTGTTTGGTTATGAAATTGAAGAATTTAAATTTTGCTCTGTACAAACTGATCTAAACTTATTTATCAGATTGCTCATTGCATGTAAGCTATCAGAGTTCAAAATCGGATAGATTACCTGTTAGAGCTGGTGTTCACCAAGGCAGCATACAGGAGCCCAGGTAACACTGTTAATTTTTACTTATCCGATAAGAATCGTTGTTTGCAATTTTGATAATCTACAAATGATATATTGAAGTAAATTTGATAAATGGTTCTGCAAATGCCAGAGTTGCAGTTATAAGAGATCGAAGAACTTCTCCGAGAATATGGTTTGAAATGTTTGAATGACAAACAAAAATTATTTAAAGAAATTCAAAATTGATATCAAGATGTAGAATAGGCATATTCATAACTTCTGCTTCATCATTCATCACATGTTAACTGATGTTAGCCTCGATCACACGCTGTTGTTTTTTGTACAACAAGCAATAAAACATCGTTTGCTGTTCCTACACAACACGATCGCAGGTGCTTTTTTGACACAGATCCGTACTGATTGATTGAGGATTGGATAGGAGACAAAAGGTAAGAACATCTAAAAGTACAACTGAAGGTAGCTGACATTGCGAATCAATGAAGACGATCATTTGGATAAAGCGCGCGTTGTCAGTGTGTTGAAATATTTCGATAATTCAGTTTCTAAAGATTAATACATCGAAAAAGCATTAGTGGTTCGATCATCCTCTTCTTCTGTTTCCGAAATCTATCAAACCATTTGAGAAACAAACAGAGATAGGATATTGCGAATTGAATTAACAGTAACGACTGTTAGCATGGCACAACGCACACGAGTTGGAACATATAGTGGGAGATTCCCCAGCGCCGAGCACCTTTTAATAAAGGACACTTCTCAAAACGACATTTGTAGAGATCCCTCCACCATCTTATATAGTACCTACTGGGAATATCAAAAGATATTTTAGTTACTAGATAAAGATTGTCGCTTCGGTTCCCTTTGTTCTGCTGTCCGAAACATGTGTGGTACATACCTGTCAAATCGTATGGATTTTCCTTCTTTGACATTTAGCTCCCCTATCCTCGCCAGCAAAAGATGTTCCGGACAGCGACGACAGCGACAATCTTTATCTAGTAACTAAAATATCTTTTGGAATATCAGATCCCCATGTTGTAAACTTTGTACAAAATTTGAAATTGAAAAAAAAAAGCCAAAAATTTTCATTTTTATCCAACTTTATACAGTTTGAATCAATAGTATTAAAATCAATAGAATGCATTTTGATAACATCGTGATGGTCGGTATTAGCACAGAGAACAGACATGGAGGCTCGAACAAAATTTCTTGCAAAACATGTGTAAACAAACACACCGAACCTCAACGCCATCGACGTCGACTTTGCAACTCACAATTTCATTTTGACAACACGATGGCGCTGGTATGCTCTTGCGTGCATAACGACACTAGCGCACAGTGGCATTTTTTGATGACGGATAACGGCGACATTCCAAAGTTATTCAAAATGAACAGTAAAAAGTTATCACAACATGGCGAGTGCAGCTTCAACGTCTGTTCTCTGTGGTATTAGCCATTTTTAAAATATCGATCTTGATTAGAGGGGCCCTCCTTAGTCGTGCGGTAAGACGCGCGGCTACAAAGCAAGACCATGCTGAGGGTGGCTGGGTTCGATTCCCGGTGCCGGTCTACGAAATTTTCGGATTGGAAATTGTCTCGACTTCCCTGGGCATAAAAGTATCATCGTGTTAGCCTCATGATATACGAATGCAAAAATGGTAACTTGGCCACAGAGAACAGACGTTGAAGCTGCACTCGCCATGTTGTGATAACTTTTTACTGTTCATTTTGAATAACTTTGGAATGTCGCCGTTATCCCGTGCATAATCAGCGCTAGCGTCATCAAAAAATGCCACTGTGCGCTAGTGTCGTTATGCACGCAAGAGCATACCAGCGCCATCGTGTTGTCAAAATGAAATTGTGAGTTGCAAAGTCGACGTCGATGGCGTTGAGGTTCGGTGTGTTTGTTTACACATGTTTTGCAAGAAATTTTGTTCGAGCCTCCATGTCTGTTCTCTGTGACTTGGCTTAGAAACCTCGCAGGTAATAACTGTGGAAGTGCTTAATGAACACTAAGCTGCGAGGCGGCTCTGCCCCAGTATGGGGATGTAATGCCAATAAGAAGAAGAAGAAAAGGATCTTGGTTTGTTAGATACAAGAATGTTATCGATCATTCAGTAATTTGCATTCGATCATTAACTCATTCCAGAAGCTGAATTTCAAAATTTGTTGTATGGTGGACTTCTAGTGCGGAGGTTTTTCTACAACTCTGTCCAATGGTTTTTAGTTATAATTCCACTAATAATAATAGGGTAACGGTACCAATAGTGTGGTATTAATAGATCCACAGATGAAAATATTTTTAAAAAATCGATAATAATGAGGAATGCACACTACCTCCATTATTGGTGTTACCACGTGTTACCTTCACTAAGGGTGCGGTTACCTTAGTGCTAGAGTAGCTTAAACTTCCTAATGCATTAGAAAGAAGTTACACATTGTGCATTGGGGTTTATTTGGACCCACGATTTCATCACGATCACAAAAACTCAAATTTAAACCGATTTTCGATCTTTAGACACAAAACGAAAGCTGCAGGTTCCTAGAACAAGCCCATGGATGGTTATTAAATCAGACCGAGCATGAGAATTTGGCTCAATAATACCGAATTCTGTTATTGATACCGAACTCTGTTATGGACTAGCCCTGCATAAGAGGTGAAATACCAAAGGAATAATACCAAAAACTAATAGCACGTTGCACAATACTTGAACCATAACATACTCAGTTATTAAATTGAATTTCAATACCAAATGCATAACCAATTATTATTCGTTTTGTATTGAAATACCTAAGCACGTTATGCCTCAAGTATTCTGCATATAAGTTTTTGGTATTATTTTTTGGATTTTGCCTGTTATACAAGGCTAGTTCATATTCATACCATTTTTTGTTATCGATGTCGTTGTTCCTAACCCTTATGGACTCGGTAACTACTGAAACACCAAATCGAGAACTAATTAGAGATTAAATCAATATTAGGCGGAACGAAGTTCGTCGGGTGTGCTAGTGAAACAAAAAAAAATTTGCACTGATGATCCCAATTGAATTTGCTATCTTGTATACGCCATTTTTGGGCAATTTAATCTCTCGAGCGGTCAACGGAAAGCTCTCTGAAAGATCCGCAACATCCGTAAAAGTGGTCAATTCCAAAAGTTCAACCCTTCGCGATTTTTTTGGTAACCATTTATTTTGGCAAATTGTCAATAGAGGCTTGTTTGCAGCCGTTTGATCATTTATTCATCCACTTCGAATTTATTTGTTGACCAAAATCATTATCATATCAGGGGGGAAGGGGAATTTAATTTCTTTTTGCTCTTTTTTCGTTTCAGAGAGCAAGCAAAGGCGCTTAAACCTAGGCTATTAGCCAGGGCAAGGCTAATACCTTCGCTCCATCCGAGGAAAATCATCGGCAAGGATAATGGAGTGACATAAATTTCTACGCAAAGTCACTCCCAACGTATTTCCACAAATTTTCTATCATTTGCTTATAATGATACTCCTAAACCACATACCCTACCCACCATCCAATTCCTTGACATCTATGAGGGCGTCGGTGAGTCGCTGGCCTCTCGTTAAGTAGATGTCATATAATCATTTCCTTCCCTTTCCTAGTAACGGAGAAGGTGGGCGTGGCCGGCAATGATAGCTTTCATGTTTTATCATTTTGGACCCCCAATTGGATTTCCATTGAATCCCAAATGGAAATCCATAAGCAATTGGGGTAAGAAAGGTAAAGAATATACATGACAACTATCAGTATGCAATCTACGAAATACTCCGTTACAACGCAACGCAACGCAACGCATTTATAAACGATGGTGGAACAAAAATGTATACATTTAGAACTATTGTATAAAATTTTCTTTAGTTTCTTCAATAGCTATTACAAAATGGCTAGAAATACAAGAAATCGAAAGTTTATTCAAAGTGTGTCAACATTCTGGCAGATAGTTGTCTGAAATCGGATATTTGAAGTGACAATGTCCCTCTTAACGTCACTTTGCCATATTTCCCCTAAATGGAACAGCCGTACGAACCGTTCCACATTTAGGGGAAATATGGCAAAGTGACGTTAAGAGGGGCATTGCCACTTCAAATGTCTGATTTCAGATAGTTGTCTGCCAGAATGTTGACACACTTTGAATAAACTTTCGATTCTTCTTTTCGTGAATTCAAAGCTCTTTGTTGATCATGTTATTCATCTCCCATTCTCAAGTCTGCATAGTGGACCTGGCCATTCAAATATTTGCATCATATTTCTTGGAATATTTGGTCAATTGACCTATTCGGCCAGATGACCTGTTCGGCCAAATGGTCTGTTCGACCAAATGACCTGTTCGGCCAAATGGTCTGTTCGGCCAAATGGTCTGTTCGACCAAATGACCTGTTCGGCCAAATTACCTGTTCGGTCAAATAACCTGTTCGGGCAAATGACCTGTTCTGCCAAATGACCTCTTCGGTCAAATGACCTGTTCGGCCAAATAACCTGTTCAGCCAAATTACCTATTCGGCCAAATAACATGCTCGGCCGAATAACCTGTTCGGCCAAATGACCTATTCGGCCAAATAATCTGTTCGGCCAAATGACCTATTCAGCCAAATGACCTATTTTGCCAAATGATCTGTCCGGCCAAATTACCTGTTCGGGCAAATGACCTATTCGGCCAAATAGCCTGTTCGGCCAAATGACCTATTCAGCTGTATGATTTTTTGGCCAAATGGTATATTCTATTTCTTACATAATTTTCAGGTATTTTCTAAATTATCTTTACTTTTATCTAAAGTGGGGAATCTGTATCGGAAAATGATGTTTCCGTCAATTCGTTTTCTATGTAAAAGTCCATTAGATGCGAATCATATTAATTGAATTTTTGAAACCTTTTTTAAACAAATATTATATGTATTTGACGTCTTTGGGAATACAAAGTGCTTAAATTGTGGTTCACCGGTTCTTTTTCTATACACCCATTACTACAATATTTTTCCTGGTTCTTTAAGAACTTTCATACGTTCGATTTTTTTTGGTTTAGCTATGAAAACACAATTACATATTAGGATTATGATCTGATACCAGCATTCGATTGATTAGTTAACTATGTAGAGTGGATTTTTGATACTACGAGAATTCATATATTCCTATGTTTATTTTCATCGTTATGTTATTTGTCCATATAGCTATATTTCATTTGTCTTTTTTAAATGTATGTAAAGTATGTTTGTTCATTTGAAATTTTTTTATGATAATCTTTTTTTTATGTACATCTGCTCATGTTATTATGTATGATACTGCTCTCCGACTTTTTATTTCATCTTTTCAGAAATCGAGAGGTCTATTTTTCGATCTTTGAGCCAGAACGAAGCATATTCCCCGATTTAAACCAGGAACTATTGGTAATTCATCTCTGAAGACATCATAAATCTAAAACTAGCTGTTGTTGAAGAAAGGTCATCCAGGACAAGCAAATTGAAACTTGGTGAGAGAATTCCATTATATATTTTTACCAAATTATATTGAAACTATATGATTATAAACTTAAAAAAAAAGCCATCAGGGCACCCGATTGAAGCGATTTGGATAGGAAGAGTGGAATCGCCAACTTCCTGTTGTTAACATCTCGTGGATAAAGGGCGGGCTCTTCTCCCCATCTATTAGGTCAATCTGGTAAACGAGGGCTAGATTATATTATTGTGTGTACGAACTTTCTTCTGGAAGGAGATTCTCTATTCATCCCGTGGATTCGCTTAAGTGTATCTGCTTATGGAACCACCCCACCCATTTTTGGCCCTTCATACAGGAGTTTGATGAAATACAAACAATAGTATAATCATGATCAAATCGTTTGTCAGATATGGCCAGTGCTATCGGCAGCTGCCTTGCTACAATTGATGGTAGTATCATCATCATCATCATCATCATCATCACCATTTATTTTGGCAAATTGTGGGTGCAATCAATAGTTAAAGTCTACTATGACCCCCAAATGTCCCAGAAAGGTCCTCCGTAAAAGTGGCCAATTTAAAAAGTTTTTCCCAGAGCTTCGCGATTTTTTTGGTAATTATCAATTCTGGCATATTGTGGGTGGAATCAACACTGAAGTCTTCAGTGGCCTCTAAATGTCCCAGAAATAGTTCTCCGGAAGATCCGCAACATCCGTAAAATGGCCAGTTCCAAAAAATCTTCCCAGAGCTTCGCGATTTCTTCATAATCAATCATACTGGCGAAATGTCTGTGCAATCAATTGTGCATGTCTTCTGCGACCCGCAAATGCTCCCAAAACGGTAATCTGGAAGATTCTTAACATCCGTGAAAGCTGCCGATATCAAAAAATCATTCCAGAGCATCGTTATTTCATACGTAACCATCCATACGGGCAAATTGTATACGCAATACATTGTTTAAGTCTTATAAGATGACAACAAACAACCCTCCGGGAAATCCAAAACATCCGTAAAAGTGATCGATTCCAAAAGTTCATCTTAAAGCAAATTTTCGAAACTGTTTATATCAGCCAATTGAATTGATTATGCAAATGGTAAAAATTATTAATAGGTTAATCCTAAAAGTTGATCTTAGAGCTGAGCATTTTTGTTAGCATTCACGTGTAGTAACGGTGAATTACCGTGCTGTGCCGTACCGTGCTTCCAATCAGCTCCTAATTCCGTTCACACAAAACAAAATAACAAATAACTATATTTATATGACTAAAAATAACTGCATATTACCATTGTATTTTTTTTATGAAATGAAACACAATACAGTATACCCCCGCTGATCCGACAAATGTATGGCCGGACTATCGGGGTTTCTCTCGTTAATCCGACTGTCAAATCCATACAAACGAACCAAAACAAAATCACAGCACAAATTTGAAAACTGACAGCATAATGTGTTTAAATGGGTGTTGATACTTTTTAATCCGGAAAATTCCGAATTAGTGAGATCCGGACTAACGAGTCGTCGGACTAGCGAGGTCCGGATAAGCGGGGGGATACTGTATTAAGACATTTATAGCGTTTAACAGTGTGAAAATAAACATATTTTGTTGGTCTTCTATGCAGCCGCCATTTTGACTGTTTTCGTTAATTCACTGGCTAAGAACGACTGTCAAACACAGCAGCTTTATGTGACATATAAGGTAATATTATAGTGCTTTAAACATTTATTGACTAAATTTTCTCGATTTGAGATGATAAAACGTGAAATTTGAATTGACCGAAATAAGGATACAATAAATTATTTCCGTTCCCAATTCCTTTCTGTAGGTTTGGAGAATGGATCACAAAAAAAAGCATCCGTAAACACATGGTGTATCATCGAAAAAAGGTAGAAGAAGCCGTGAGAATGTTGAAATCCGAAAGTTCTATACGTGAAGCGGCCAGGATGAACGGAATTCCAAATACCACACTGCGCGATAAGATAATGGGCAAGTATTCTAACCTCAGCCCGGGAAAAAACACTGTTTTCTCAACTGACGTCGAATAACGGATTGTAAAGTGGCTGCTGAACAATGCCAAAAAAGGATTTCCGGTAAACACAAATAGATTAGCATCGTGTGTGGCACATCATATCAAATCGTCGTCGCAGCCCTACCCATTCAAAAACGGCATTCCCGGTCGAAAATGGATCAGGCTGTTCCTCAAACGTCATCCGGAGATTTCGCGGCGAGTAGCGCTAACAAAGCACCGTGCTATCGTCTCTGAACCACGAATAAGATCATGGTTCATCGAAATTTGTGAATATTTTGCAGAAGTAGGGTTATCCGACGTTTTAAAGAACCCTAAGCAAATACCCTGACAGCGGTACGAACAGTTCCAACCAAAGAAATTGTTCTGGCAGGTTCTGGTCAAAAATATGTTCACGCTAAAGTTGGAAACTCCGATAGAGAATCGTACACAGCCCTGTTTTATGGTAATGCTGCTGGACAATTGGCCCCAACGCTCATGTTGTATCCTGCAACTACCAATGACGCCCATGCGTCTGTGGCATGGACGTCCTCACGTCCCGAGCCAGCTCACCTCTTTTAATCTCTCAGGGTCGGCCCAACGTGCTGGGGAAAACTCACCTGTTTCACTTTCTGTTCTCAACCTGGAAAAACTTTCTTTCAGCGCACGCAATAAACTGTAAAAAAAATAGATTATGCAACCAACCCAGCAAATAAACTAAAATATATTTATTAAGCAATTGCTTATTTTTGAACAATTTCACTATTTATTTAAGGAAAAAACTGTAGGCTCACTCACTGCTTAACCGATTCTGGATTTCTTGCTGTCCTGGTCCTTGCGTCGCACGGAACTCGTTCTGCTGGCTGCTTTCCGTAGAATTACTCGAGCGCTTCACCCTCGTCAGGGCTGCAATCTTTCCGATCACGGAACGTGGTTTTCTGGTCGTTTGGTGACGTACGACCTGATCGCATGGTAACGGACGATCTTTGCGACTCCGCTATAAGCGAAATCTCTTTCGACAGCGCTAGTCACTGTAGTCTTTATTGAAAGGAATTGAATCTAACTCGCGGATCACGACACCTTGCCTAGGCGGTTCTATAACGGATTCTCATTCGTGCCGATTTAAGCTTCTAATCGGGAGGCGACCTTTCAATCACTTTCTGGTCTCACGTTGGCGATAAGGAGAACCAGTATGCCACTAAGTGGCCACTAAAAGCACATATTACACTCTTAGCGTCCTCGCGAGTTAGATTGGGAGTTGGAACTCCAAAAAGATTTTATAAAACAGGTGATAATTTCACCGTTGGTATTCTATTTCACAGGTTCAATTCACTAGCAAAGAACTCAACCACTTTAAATTATAAGATTTGTTTTGTCGATTCCAAGAATCCAAAAGAGACCCGATTTTGGGGGGGTTGGATCCTTATATAGGCGATAGGTAACAGCTTTCGATATATCGCAGGTTAACAGATTTTCCTATCCCATTCCACCCATTACATCCCATGGTGTGGCACGTGATTCTGTGGCTTACACATACCTTCGCGCCTTTCTGTTGGATAGATGTGCTGGTAATGTCGAGCAGTGGAGACAGTTGCCTTCGTAATGGTGTTCGAAATGCCCTATTGGCGGCAGAGAATCCAGTTTTATTTATTTATTATCAGACTAAGGCCGGAGTGGCCTGTGCTGCACATAAAAGTCTTCTCCATTCAGCTCGGTCCATGGCTGCACTTCGCCAACCACGCAGTCTGCGGAGGGTCCGCAAATCGTCCTCCACCTGATCGATCCACCTTGCCCGCTGTGCACCTCGCCTTCTTGTTCCCGTCGGATCGTTGTCGAGAACCATTTTCACCGGATTACTATCCGACATTCTGGCTACGTGCCCGGCCCACCGCAGTCGTCCGATTTTCGCGGTGTGAACGATGGATGGTTCTCCCAACAGCTGATGCAACTCGTGGTTCATTCGCCTCCTCCACGTACCGTCCGCCATCTGCACCCCACCATAGATGGTACGCAACACTTTCCTTTCAAAAACTCCCAGTGCGCGTTGGTCCTCCACGAGCATCGTCCAGGTCTCGTGCCCGTAGAGAACTACCGGTCTTATAAGCGTTTTGTAGATAGTCAGTTTGGTACGGCGGCGAACTCTCTTCGATCGGAGCGTCTTACGGAGTCCAAAGTACGTACGATTTTCAGCCACTATGCGCCTCCGAATTTCTCTGCTGGTATCGTTATCGGCGCACGGTGTAAAAAAATGGATTATTATCGAAGTTTCATGTTCATTCATTTCATTTATTTAGTTAACATCTAAACAGATAATACTGAATCAACAATTTGACGCCACAATGCACGGTTTGAGGCCGCATCTCTCCATCCTCGGATACGCCCCACGCTCGCCAAGTCGTTCTGCACCTGGTCTGCCCATCTCGCTCGCTGCGCTCCACGCCGTCTCGTACCTGCCGGATCGGAAGCGAACACCATCTTTGCAGGGTTGCTGTCCGGCATTCTTGCAACATGTCCTGCCCATCGTACCCTTCCGGCTTTAGCTACCTTCTGGATACTGGGTTCGCCGTAGAGTTGGGCGAGCTCATGGTTCATTCTTCGCCGCCACACACCGTCTTCTTGCACACCGCCAAAGATGGTCCTAAGCACCCGTCTCTCGAATACTCCGAGTGCTTGCAAGTCCTCCTCGAGCATTGTCCATGTTTCATGTCCGTAGAGGACAACCGGTCTTATGAGCGTCTTGTACATGACACATTTGGTGCGGTGGCGAATCTTTTCCGACCGCAGTTTCTTCTGGAGCCCGTAGTAGGCCCGACTTCCACAGATGATGCGCCTTCGTATTTCACGACTAACGTTGTTGTCAGCCGTTAGCAAGGATCCGAGGTAGACGAATTCCTCGACCACCTCGAAGGTATCCCCGTCTATCGTAACACTGCTTCCCAGGCGGGAACTGTCGTGCTCGGTTCCGCCCACAAGCATGTACTTTGTCTTTGACGCATTCACTACCAGTCCAACTTTTGTTGCTTCACGTTTCAGGCGGGTGTACAGTTCTGCCACCTTTGCAAATGTTCGGCCGACAATGTCCATGTCATTCGCGAAGCAAATAAATTGACTGGATCTGTTGAAAATCGAACCCCGGCTGTTACACCCGGCTCTCCGCATAACACCTTCTAGCGCAATGTTGAACAACAGGCACGAAAGTCCATCACCTTGTCTTAGTCCCCGGCGCGATTCGAACGAACTGGAGTGTTCGCCCGAAATCTTCACACAGTTTTGCGCACCATCCACCGTTGCTTTGATCAGTCTGGTAAGCTTCCCAGGGAAGCTGTTCTCGTCCATAATTTTCCATAGCTCTACGCTCTGGTGAAGAAAAAGAACTCAGTTGGAAACGAAAATCGCTTTTTATAATTCCTCAATTCTTCGGGTGGATAATTACGGGCATGAAACGTTAAAAGCAGCCTAGGATACTTTCAGATTTTCTAGCGGAATATGCTGCGTACAATACTCGGTGAGAGGCCAAAAAAGACATGTGGCTCATACGCATGAATTACAAGCAAAATCCAATATCAAAGGAGAAACATTCTGAATCTCATAAAATACGGCGCACTTCAGTGGGCAGGTCATCTAGTAAAAATGTCAGAAGATAGAAATGCAAAAACAATATTCATCAGAGAACAATATAGATGCCAGAGATAGATTATTGTTTCAGCAAAGATTTCAAAACATAAAAAATAACACTAAAAATACTTTGGAAACGCTTGAACTTTAAATTTTATTTCCGAGTCAAGATACGTTATCTATATAGATACGAGAAAGGCAAAAAGACTAAAAATGTGTATATAATCAATGTTGAGGGGTAAATTACAATGATTGATGCTTTTTGGGTTATCAATTGACTTTTTGTACGGTATAATAAAAATCACTTTTTTCAAAAAATCGCCGATGAAATATTTTAAAACACCCCGTACCTCATTTCTAATGGCCTTGCCTAACTTTCTGTGAAAAAAAAAATCAGAGGTACATGAAACTTCGATAATAATCCATTTTTTACACCGTGCGGCGGTCACCAGTGAGCCCAAGTACACGAATTCTTCAACCACCTCGATTTCGTCACCACCGATAGAAACTCGTGGTGGGTGGCTTACATTGACGTCTCTTGAGCCTCTTCCTATCATGTACTTCGTCTTCGACGTATTGATGACTAGTCAAATCCGTTTAGCTTCGCTTTTCAGTCTGATGTAGGCTTCCTCCATCCTCTCAAAGTTACGTGCCATGATATCAATGTCGTCGGCGAAACCAAATAACTGGACAGACTTCGTGAAAATCGTACCACTCGTGTCAATCCCTGCCCTTCGAATTACTCCCTCCAAAGCGATGTTGAATAGCAGACACGAAAGACCATCACCTTGCCGTAACCCTCTACGCGTTTCGAAGGGACTCGAGAATGCCCCTGAAACTCGAACTGCGCACATCACCCGATCCATCGTCGCCTTGATCAACCGTATCAGTTTATCCGGAAATCCGTGTTCGTGCATTAGCTGCCATAGCTGGTCCCGATCGATTGTATCATATGCGGCTTTGAAGTCGATAAATAGATGATGTGTGGGCACGTTGTATTCGCGGCATTTCTGCAATACCTGACGTATGGCGAACACCTGGTCCGTGGTGGAGCGTTCACCCATAAATCCCGCCTGGTACTGCCCCACGAACTCTCTTGCAATTGGTGTTAGTCGACGGCATAAAATTTGGGAGAGTACCTTGTAGGCGGCGTTCAGCAATGTGATTGCGCGGTAGTTGCTACAATCCAGCTTATCGCCCTTTTTGTAGATGGGACACACGACACCTTCCATCCACTCCTGCGGCAGAACCTCATCCTCCCAAACCTTGGTAATCACCCAATGCAGCGCTCTAGCCAGTGCCTCACCACCGTGTTTAAACAGCTCTCCTGGTAGTTGGTCAACTCCAGGGGCTTTGTGAATCTAGTACTTCCTTCAAAATTTGAATTAGGGTTATGGATGCTTTTAGCAAAAATTTAATTAAGTTATATAATTCAAATAAAGTTTTTGCGTTACATTTACATTTACACGAAACATTTCATTGGCAAAACTCTCACCAAAATTAAGTTCAAACAGTTGGAACTCGCTTCAAGTGTTACAATCCATATAAATCTCGAATGCCAAGCGAAATTTGGCAGAGATTGCCAGAAGGCTGGGCCGCAGGGAAAACGGAATCTGGGTGGATGAATAGGGACACATTTTTTCTATTCCTCAGAGATGTATTTCCTTGGCTTGTTCAGCAAAAGACACCATTTCCTGTACCTAGTACTGTTTCTCGATGGGCATAAGTCTCACGTATCACCCAACACGACGAAATTGTGCGCCGAAAAGAACATGATTCTTATCTGTCTTCCACAGAATTCTACTCAAGTAACTCAACCACTAGACGTCAGGTTCTTCCGTCCACTCAAGAGTTATTGGAATCAAGTTTTGGTAGAATGGAGGATTAGTAATAATGGAGAAATGTTACCGAGGAAAGAAATCGCACCACTTTTGAAAAGTGCTGTAGATCGTATGACTAACTTGCCATCGATCTTGATTAACGGCTTTAGGCGTTGCGGCCTATATCCATTTGAGCCAGAAGCTGTCAACTATTCATCTTTAATTGGAGGACTTGATGTCATACCACCAACCCAAGTTATGCAACGAGTTGTTGCAGCGGAGACCACATTGCCAACAATCTCTTCGTCAGCGGTAGCAGTTGAACAATCCTTTGTGAGTCGTCTGGAATCATTTTAACGGCTGATCAGTTGAGCGTTTTTCAAACCTGTCGTTCGATCGGAGAGTGGCACGGAGCAGTTTTTGATACAAATCTATATCAAGTGTGGAATAAGGCTAAGGCAAACATATCGTAACCCGAAACGGTAGAGCCCGTATTTCATGGATTCGACGAAGGGTTAGTTGAAGGTATGTATGCGTGAAACATGAGCCCCCCCCCCCCCTTTTAATCTTTATCAATCTCTCAAAATTTCAACTTAATCGCTTGTTGCATAAGCTGGCGCTTGATTTGAAGTTTGTATGGGGATTTCAGCCAGAAAGTATAGAAAAATACACCTCCGTCACTCTTCTCTTTCGATCTGGAAATTAGTTCTAATTGCTCGATTGAGCTCAGAATTTCAAAAACGGCAGTTGGTATGCTACAGAATAATTTCACAGAATGTTGTACGTTGAAAATGAACTTTTATATATATAGTTTTCGGCTGACATGATTCGATCATTAAATCCAAAAATACACAATTCAGCTCCTATTAAATCAGCAGAAAGCTAAGTAAAAGTTCATTTAATCAACGTACAACATTCTATAATTGTTCTGTAACATATCAACTGCTCTTTTTGCAATTCTGAGCTCAATCACACCTAGAGCATTGAGCGCAATGCTCAAATGTCCCCTTGAAGTATTGCTTGATTACGGACCGGAGGCAACTGGATAGTGCTGAGTGTAGCGATTCCAGGCCACTACCTGCATAGTGCCTAACCCAGGTGCTCGGTTGCAACTTTTTCTTTTCCAAAATTCTTTACATATAAAAAAACACTGATTATAATCATCTTGAGGCTTCATTCCAAGAAAATAAAATTCAAACATTCATTCAATAAAAATAATCCATGAGAAAAGTTATTACCAAATCCTTGAATAACGTAGAAGTAAATGCTTGACATTTGTTTGTTTGTTGATACCGGTTGAGTGCCAATGTTTTTCAGTAAATCAAGGACTACTGTGATTGTGAAAAAGGCACTCAAAATGTCAACATAGGAATGTCAAAAAAGCACTCACACGGCTGCCATTATCGAGCGCATAATACCACTGTAAGGGTAAAATGAGCAGTGATTCAAATCGTTCGGGGCTGTCAGATTGAATATGAATCTGAAACATTCTTTCCCAGCAGCTGTTCTAGATTCATTTTTTATAACAGTCAAATGTCAAAAAAATAAAACTGGTATAACGCTCCGTTCTATTTTCTGCAGATTTGAACCACGATTGAATCACGAGATTCAAATATTTTCCAATTGTTTTGGTGTATGAATGCGTCATTTTATCTACGGATCAATCCACTTTGCAATTACGCCGCCTTTCTTGGCGCCAACATGATGATTTCATTTAATTGAAAATTTGAAAACATGAATAGAACACTGGTGGGGAAACCAGCGAGTTTGTTCTATTTGGCTCCAGATTCAAACTAGAATAGTGGTTGAAAATTTGGAATGAAACTGAATCACTCCTGATTTCACTCTAAAAATTTTGGAAACGAAGACTAAGTTCCAAATACAATCTAATCATTTTCATAAGATTCGAAAATCGCGATTTCCGAAAAAAAAATGCAATAATGTCAATCCGCGACAACATTTAAGGGAACCGCGTTTATCGCCACTAGCAAATTCGCGATAAATCCACGAAAAACGCAAAAATCGCGAAATCCGCGACTGTTGTAACAAAAGAACCCTGCAAACATAATTCCATAAGGAATTTTCGAATGAATTCTTCTAAGAACTCCCAAAGGAAGATCTGAAGGGATCTTCGAAAACAAAAATCAAAACGTGTTTATGAAGAAACTGCCGAAAGAATTCCTAAAGAGATTTCCGAATGAATTATTAATTTTATTTTTATCGACAATTCCAGTTTTCCAGGATTTATCAAAATTGGGGCGATATCAGTTTTTTTCCCTTTCAGAGCAATTTTGGTGTTTAGACATAAAATCTGCACAATTTTCGTATAATATCTACGAGCACTTGAAATTGTTGAATCGATCGCTAAGACTGTGATGGGCCGGACATGGCCCCGAAGGAAAAGGTTCAAGTTGTATTGTCCATGAAGGAATTTCGGTTCGGTGTCCAACGAAAACTCTCTTTTGAAATTTCTCTCAGCAACTTTGTTCGTCCCAGCTAGTTTTATTCAAGTATAATAGATAATCTCTACTAATAATCTCTCCGTAGTTTAGTGTACTCTTTTTTATTGGTTTCATTCGGTGTTCTTTGTTTTGTTCATGTCTGTTTGTTTATTTAATTTAAATCCGCTTTTTATTTGCATACCTAACTAAGATCGAGAGGCGACGTAAGATCGGGAAGAAGCGTTTTTATCGAAACGGCTCAATACTTGCAGTATTAGATTATTTGTGGTAGGCTTGTTGTTTCTTAAACAGAACGTAACGTAACGTGATATTGTCATAGATAATGTTCGAGAATTCGGGCATATTTTCAGATGTGATTGGAAGAAAGCAGCGAATGATGACATTATTTTTATGAACCTCAACTTATTTCCAAGTTTCCGGTAAATCGATAATAGCAAACATTTTTTTGGTACGGTATGCTATTTCACAGTGATTTGGTTTGTTTTCGGGATCAGTTACAAAAATATACTGGTAGTAAACTCTATCTGCTCATCGTTCGTTGATTGCTTGGCGCCGTCATTTCAATGAATCGATAATTCATATCACTATTTCCATTCAAATATAATGTTTCCTATGAGAGAAGGGGGTTCTGTTGCCCAGTACCTGCTATTATTGGTAAAGGTGGGGCAAATCGCTACTGTAATACATCCAGCACATTTATAATTGTTTTGTCGCTTGGTATCTAGTTACTGATCAAATTGGCAATTTAACTACATATTTTCACGCATTGAACGAACAAAAGTAATGAGTGGACATGAAAGGAAAATGTGATAACAAAATAAAAGAAAACAAAACCAAAAACAATGAAAGTAAATTGATATATTCTTTCAGTTTTTACTTGTAACCATTTGTAACATACAACTTCTGTTTAAGATTGCTTCGTAGTAAAACCACTAATTTTTCGGATACAAATTTCCCTCCGGGCTAGTTCCAAATTGTTTCATGCATGGGTGCGTGTGTACGTGTGTGTATACTTGTTGCTTTAATAAAAAAACAAAACAAATCATATGACCCTTAACGTAAAAAGAACATGATTGTGGAGCGGTGCGATACAACTTATAAAGCCTTACAACCTAATTTTTCGACGAAGAACTGCCCTCTCGCAACGTCCAACGAGACGTCGACGAGAGAGCCCCAATGCGTACGTGTAACAAATGATCTCAAAAACAAGCGAAGTTTTTCGCACATTTATTCTCGGCGCGCGCTTCTACTCTATATAACTTTTCTTTCGTTTTTCGTTTTGCAGTAGGCGTGTATTAACTGTCAGAAAAAGTCAAAGACCATCCTACTGCGCTCTTCATTGCGGTAATCACATTTGCAGCTTGTATTTGTAAAGGTTTTTGCCTAATATTTAATCAGAGTGTACGTACTTTTTCACATTTTAGCTGAGCTCCTCTCTCCCAAGTTTCACCTCTGAGTTTACTCTCCTCCATGCTCCTCTAACACAGCTCATGAGTTTAACTCGCATTTGATCCATAATAATCTTTTTAATCCTTTTATATATGTTGAGAGCTCAGTTTGTATATTTTCCCATAATGGAAATTGTATTTTTCTCCTTCATCAATTTGTTAGACTAGATACACTAATAATAAATCTGTTCCATCCGCGGTCCAACACTACAGATAGGCGCAAGCTTCCCCTTTATACAATAGACAATTGAGTTTCTCTCCGGGAGGAAGTGAGTATCAAGCGGAGGAGCGGCTCTTAGATTTGTTTGTATTGATGGAAAAATTACCGTTTCCGGTGAAGCGTCGCGCTTTTCATCTGTCTCACCATTTCCTTCTTTATTTGACGAAAACAATCAATAAGTTAAACACTATGAAACAATATCTCACTTCTCATCATTCTTTCAACTTTCAACAACTGGTCTCTTCTTTACCTAATTATCTAGTTTAGGGGTGTGTCTGTATATGTATTTGTATGTATTGTTATTTTGTTTTTGAGTGTATTTGTTTTCGTTCCGCCCTTTTCTCATCGGCCGAGAGTGCGTTTGCGTTACTCAATGTTTTTCCCGCCGAAATTGCTATACTTTATTCTGAGAGGTGTAGTTTTTTTTCATGCATATATTTTCGTAATCAAAACTTTAAAAAGAATAGCCTACACTTGAAACAAATAAACACATTCCATTCCAGGTGAAGTCACATCGGCAGCACCATGTTCTGCCCGCTTCGTATCACTTTTACGGTTTATATGCGTTACTTTGTATGTAGATCCGCCATTTCGGCCATTTTGTTCAGCGGCCTGCATTTTGGGAGGGGTTTCTTTCATGTCTATTTACTCGGCATGGAGCTTTCTAAAAATCCATTTGTCATGACTTTCTTGGTGGGGTTGGTGGTGGTCGCGATTCTTTGGGAATGTTCTCATATACTACGGAGAAAAAGAAAATCGATGGTGAGTACCTATATCAAAACTGAGAGATAGATGGTGAGACATTGGAGCTCCTTAAAACAGAATCAGAGTTACAATCCGAAGAGAAATGAAAAAAAATCCAACCTATAATGTATCATGCGCCTCCACACGTATCCACGCACTATTTATAGCAAAATAAAGAGAAATGAACGAGCCAGCTAACAGGTGTTTGGCCAATAATAATAACAATTATTACCACTTTTTTGGAATGTGACTATTATCAACATAATCGAAATTTGCATCAATTTGAAGACGGCATCAACTTGAATTACTGCTCCTGGACTTGAATCTCTTAGATCATATGTTCATCCCATAAAAACATAGCAATGAAAAGAAATTTGATTTTATTTTTCCGCGATGATATACTTTCTCTCTGCAAGCCAACTGTCAAGCTCAAGATTTCAAGCCGCTGCTTCTCTGTAGGATTCCGAGGAAGTCAAGTGTTTCCCGTTAGGCGTGCCCGGGACGCATCATTTTTCCCCGATGAACGACATCCAGCAAATTGACCGAGCTCCTTTTTCCGACCCTCTCTTCGGTTCCGACATCCAAATCTGACCATGCACGAGTCTCCCGTCGACTATGGCACCCCTCCGGTTTCTTCCGGGGGACAATAACTTAAAGCATCATCTGATTTTTCCCCCCTGACCAGCAAAACACGACTGGTACATCGAACGATTTGCCCCTACCTTCTATTGCTTCGGACCAAGGAAACACACTTGCTCACCTCCCGAATCCCACCCTCCCGCTGGAGGCCAATCTTTATCTCCAGTGAAAAATCACGGCTACAGGAACAACCTTCCCAACCTAGAACTGCACACGCACGCCCACCGTGGATTATTGGCCTTCGGGAGCACAATCGGGTTGTACTCGAATCCATGCCCAAGCAACCAAAAGTTCAGATTAGACTTGAGGATTGAACTAAGAAGTTCACATTTAGTTCGATTATAGCTCCATTGTTCATAAACCAAACTTAGCTCTCAACTAATACTATTAATGAACTTGAAAGTTCAAGAAAGTTGCTTATTCCTCTTCATCTGAACATTAAAGTTCACGTTACGCTACTTAAATTATTGTTCCGAACTTCTAACAAGAAGTTCGGTTCAAGTACTAACCGTACTTCTAATCAGCTTGAAAATCTTTTTTTTTTTAAATCTTTATTAAGGTGTTTTTTTAATCTACAGACTACGTTCAACACCGGAAAACTTGAAAATCAATATTATTCCGAACTATAAAATTCAAACCACACTACTTTGGAGCTTGTTCCGAACTTCTAATATCAAGTTTCACGATATCACAAACCGAACTTGTTATCAGCACAAAAGTGCACAAAATTTTTTTTTTTCGCCTCTCAAATAGAGTTTCCATTTCCCGGTCATTTTCGTTGTCCCGGGATTCGGGATGAACTTGTACATATATCCCGGGATCCCGGGATTTTTCTATGTTTCCTTAGAAAACTTATTTTTTGATTTAAAAACGATTTTATTCAATGTTCAGGGGTGAAGTTCATATTTTAGAAAGACCAAAAAAAACAGATTTCAAAAGTTAATTGTGTTCAACGTAATCGCTTGCTGCGATAAAGATGAAAAAGATGGGGTTAATAGATTACGCGATTAAAGTTGGTATACGATTTTGACAGAAGCTGAGAATTGGACAAATTGATTGCAGCCTGTTGACCAGAGTTGATTTTGATCGAATCGATAAACTAAAAAAAATAGGCAGAGCATCGGGGTCTGACTGCTCGGGCAGCGCGAGGAGATTAGCAAGGCGAATATCAGCAAGTGAACACAATTTCGCTGTAGACGGGAGATGGGTAGGAAGCAGGCGCCAAATAAATGTAACTGATCTTGTACTGTAGATACTTGTGGTTTAATTAATAGAGAGCTGTAGCTGCTGGAAAAAGTATCAGTCAGTAGTCCTCCATTGAGTGGTATAGGGGAATCTAATATTTTTTGTGAAGGTGTTCTATTAATCTCCGATATTTTCATGTCTGTTCCTCTCTTACTAATTTAATAATAAGATGATATCGATTGTGCATCACAAAAAACCTTGGCTCTGTATACATGCCTGAGCCTACCAAATAAATGAATTTGGAAAAAAATCATGTCTGATGGGATATAAAAATATGAGTTTATCACCTATGTTGGGTTTCGCGTTCCAAACAAATAACTTTTGTAAGATGAAAAATTACACTGTTTGCGAACCAGAAATGAAACAGTATTTTTTGTCCCGGGTATCCCGGGATTTTCGGGATTTCAAAAATAATATCCCGGGAATCGGGAAATCCCGAATTTCCCTAAATCCCGGGATTTTTTGTCCCGGGATGTCCCGGGATGGAAACTCTACTCGCAAATACAAAAAAAGTTCTGAATAATACCTTGTAGGAACTTGAGCACAGGCACACTGCTACAAAAACAAAACAAAGTCAAACTGTTCAAAGCCGCCTATCAGGTCCACATGAACATTTATAAATTTTAAAGTTCAGAATCAAGCTCCATACGAACTTTTTGTGAACTTCCAAATTCAGAATCAGTTCGGTATGAACTTTTTGTGGCATAAAGTACACATTTAGTGCCACCCTGGCATTATACGAACTTTCTAGTTCACATTTTATCCTAATTGAACTTATGGTGAACTTTGAGACAAGTGTCATATATGAAATCAACTCATGAAGTAAAATTTTGCCACTTTACATGTCGATCGTATGGAGCAGTGGTACGCATCCCGGATTATAAGAGGAGGACTAGAGTTCAATACTTGTGGTAGGCGCATCGTCACATGGAGTCTCGCATCCTAAATAAGAACAGCATCTACATTCTCGTGAACAATCATTGAAAAAAAATTAAAATAGTTCTTCCAGTACATCGCCTTGTGGTTTTTATTTTATTTTGTAAAGTACACTTCAAGTTCATTGTCTAGCTGAATAGCATGCTATACAGGACTCTCACCGAACTTTTTGTGAACTTTGATGTCCACTTTAGAAGCTTGAAAATAACTTAATGTGAACTTGATAGTTCGGTTAACTACTTAAAAAGTGAGCTGAATAGAATTCTATTCAGGATCCCTCTTGGAGCTGATTAAGCCAGGAATGTACTGTTATCCGAACTTTTGGTTGCTTGGGTGGACCGCTCCCTCCCCTTTTAATGAAATTTCAACTCGACGAGGACCATCCAGTTATCGTAGTCCGTGTCCGAGGCTGTTATCAAGTCAGCGTGGTAAATCTCTACTTACCCTGCGACTGTCTACCGGGCATCAAGGGAAAGGTAAGCTACATCATTACCAACTCCCCCGATCCTATCCTCCTCATGGGGGACAAGAACGCACATCATCTAGCCGGGGTGTTGCCAGTTCTGATCTCCACGGAGAATGCGGACCTAGTAACTCTTAACAACGCACAGTGGCGCATCGTGTTTTTTGCGCGTTTATATAATAGTACATTTATTACGCAATTTAGCGTAACGGAGTCTTCGAGACATTTTACCAGTAAGTTAATGCGCTTCTTTAGAGGGATTCAGCTTACTGAGCAATCCCGCCAAAAGTGAGATAAAAAAGCGCATTAACTTACTGATAAAATGTCTCGAAGACACCGTTACGCTAAATTGCATAATAAATGTACTATTAAATAAACGCGCTAAAAACACGGTTTTAGCCACCGTGCAACGGTTCGCTCACTTTCTTCAACGGCCACTCGGCCACTGCCATCGTTGTGACCGTAGCCAGACAGTTTATATTCTCATGGGATGCATCTCTTTAATGGGAAGTATCCATCGATCTATTCGGCAGCAATCATTGTCCAATTTCGGTCACTGTCAACGGCTCGTCCCCGGAACCACAGGGAGACTAAGATGGCGCTATGATTCCGCCAACCAAGAGGCATATGACAATAACCTACGACACGAATTTGAACGAAACACGCTCACTATCCTTCCCAAATCCACCAAAACCATATTTTATGCCGCCGTTGCATTCATACCACAAACTAGTACTAGTACTAAACTAGTACTAGTACTAAACTAGTACTAGTACTAAACTAGTACTAGTACTAAACTAGTACTAGTACTAAACTAGTACTAGTACTGAACTAGTACAACACGGGTCATGAGGTTCAGGTGGGAAGAAAGGCGCTCCGAGCGCTGCATAGGCTTTCCGCCGGTCATCCTAAGAAGGTGAGTGCCCTCCATGGCCATAAAAAAACAATATGAAAGCAAGTCAGTGATTCTAGAAGCAAAGAGAAAGCAGTAGGAGGATTTTCTCGAATCGGTCAACCCCGGCAATCTTCAGCTGAACTCTGGGAAAAGTGAACGCACTAAGTGCCCAAGTAACCAAAAGTTCGGATAACAGTACATTCCTGGCTTAATCAGCTCCAAGAGGGATCCTGAATAGAATTCTATTCAGCTCACTTTTTAAGTAGTTAACCGAACTATCAAGTTCACATTTAGTCATTTTCAAGCTTCTAAAGTGGACATCAAAGTTCACAAAAAGTTCGGTGAGAGTCCTGTATAGCATGCTATTCAGCTGAACAAAGAACTTAAAGTGTACTTTACAAAATAAAATAAAAACCACAAGGTGATGTACGGTTAGAACTATTTTCAATTTTTTTTTTCAATGATTTTTCACTAGAATATATATGCTGTTCTTATTTAGGATGCGAGATTCCATGTGACGATGCACCTATCACAAGTATTGAACTCCAGTCCTCCTCTTATAGTGCGGGATGCGTACAACTGCTCCATACGATCGACATGTAAAGTGGCAAAACTTTACTTCATGAGTTGATTTCATATATGACATGAGGATAAAATGTGAACTAGAAAGTGCGTGTAATGTCAAGGTGACACTAAATGTGAACTTTATGTCACAAAAAGTGCATACTGAACTGATTCTGAATTTGAAAGTTCACAAAAAGTTCGTATGGAGCTTGATTCTGAGCTTTAAAGTCTATAAAAAGTTCATGTGGACCTGATAGGCGGCTTTGAGCAGTTTGGCTTTGTTTTGTTTTTGTAGCAGTGTGCCTATGCTCAAGTTCCTACGTGGTATTATTCAGAACTTTTTTGTACTTGTGAAGTGAAAAAAAAAATTTTGTGAACTATTGTGCTGACAAGTTCGGTTTGTGCCATCGTGAACTTGATATTAGAAGTTCGGAACAAGTTCCAAAGTAGAGTGCTGTGAACTTTATAGTTCGGAATAATATTGATTTTCAAGCTGATTAGAAGTACGGTTAGTACTTCAACCGAACTTCTTGTTAGAAGTTCGGAACAATAATTTAAGTAGCATAACGTGAACTTTAAAGTTCAGATGAAGAGGAATAAGCAACTTTCTTGAACTTTCAAGTTCATTAATAGTATTAATTGAGAGTTAAGTTCGGTTTATGAACAATGGAGCTATAATCGAACTAAATGTGAACTTCTTAGTTCAATCCTCAAGTCTAATCCGAACTTTTGGTTGCTTGGGTGGTAAGCGAAGTCCTTTCCCCATCCATCTTGACACACCGGATCGTACCAGCTCCGATCACCATGAGGTGGCAAACGCTCTAGGAGAATATTTTGCCGGTCAAGTCTCCGTTGACGAATTATCAGCTGAGTTCCAGCGGACTAGCATCCGCAGATCTTCGTCTCTCTCCAACTTTCGAGTCCCCCACGGAATCACAAAACGCCAATTTTAATTCTCCGTTTTCCGGTCCTGAGCTGTCCTTCAAGGAGTAACGGAAAATCTTCGATCAGGTCAGGAATTTATTATCCCATGATCAAAAACCTTCTTCAAAAACCAAAAAAACCTTCTTTTCAAAAGGCGCGGAAACCTTCCTTCAAGAGGCTCAGAAGGCCGGAGACGAGCCAGACAAAAAAAAAGGCTCAGAAGGCCCCTTCCGAAAGGCTCGAAAGTCTCCTTCCAATCCAAGAGGCTCGGAAGCCCCCTCCAAGAGGATTGGAAGCCTCCTCCAAAGAGACTCGAAAGCCTCCTTTAAAGAGGTTCGAAGCCTTCTTCAGAGAGGATCGGAAGGCTCCTTCCAAGTGGCTCGGAAGCCGTCTTCAAGAGGTTCGGAATCGGCCTTTCAAGAGGATCGGAAGCCTACTTTTAAAATGTTTGGAAGCCTTCTTCAAAGAGGATCGGAAGGCTCCATAAAAGTGGCTAGAAAGCCTCCTTTCAAGTGACTCGGAAGCCTCCTTTCAAGAGGGTCGGAAGCCCGCTTTCGAAAGGCTCGGAAGCCTCCTTTGAGGAGGTTCGGAAGCCTCTTCTAAGAGGATCGAAATCCTACTTTCAAAAAGTTCGGAAGCCTTCTTCAAAGAGTATCGGAAGGCTCCTTCTAAGTGGCTCGTAAGCCGTCTTCAAGAGGCTCGGAAGCCGCCTTTCAAGAAGCTCGGAAGCCTCCTTTTAAGAGGTTTAGAAGCCTTCTTCAAAGAGTATCGGAAGGCTCCTTAAAATTGGGTCGAAAGCCTCTTACCAAGTGACTCGGAAGCCTCCTTTCAAGAAGGTCGGAAGCCTGCTTCCAAGAGGCTCGAAAGCCCCCTTCCAAGGGGCTCGGAAGCCTTCTTCCGAAAGGATAGGAATCCTCCTTTCAAAAGGTTTGGAAGCCTTCTTTCAAGAGGCTCGGGAGAATCATTTTAAGAGGCTTGGAAGCCTAATTTCGAGAGGCTCGGAAGGCTCCATTCAAGAGGCTCGAAGGTCTCCTTTTAAGCGGTTCGGAAGTCTTTTCAAAGAGAATCGGCAGGCTCCTTCCAAGTGGCTCGAAAGCCTCCTTCTAAGTGGCTCGTAAGCCGTCTTGAAGAGGCTCGGAAGCCGCCTTTCAAGAGGCTCGGAAGCCTCCTTTTAAGAGATTCGGAAGCCTTCTTCAAAGAGGATCGGAAGGCTCCTTAAAAGTGGCTCGAAAACCCCCTAAGTGGCTCAAAAGCCTCCTTTTAAATGGCTCGGAAACCTCTTTTCAAGAGGCTTGGAAGCCTCCTTTCAAGAGGCTCGGAAGCCTCCTTCCAAAAGGCTTGGAAGCCTCCTTTCCAGAGGTTCGGAAGCCTTTTTTTAAGAGGATCGGAAGCCTTCTTTCAAGTGGCTCAAAAGCCTCCTTCCAAAAGGTTCGGAAGCCTTCTTTCAAGAGGCTCGAAAGCCTCCTTTCAAGAGGCTTGGAAGCCTAATTTCGAGAGACTCGAAAGCCTCCTTCCAAGAGGCTCGGAAGTCTCCTTTTAAGGGGTTCGGAAGGCTCCTTCCAAGAGGATCGAAAGCCTACTTCAAAAAGGTTCGGAAGGCTCCTTCCAAGTGGCTCGAAAGCCTCCTTCTAAGTGGCTCGGAAGCGGCCTTTCAAGAGGCTCGGAAGCCTCCTTCAAAGAGGCTCGGAAGCCTTCTTCAAAGAAGATCGGAAGCCGCCTTTCAAGAGGCTCGGAAGCCTCCTTTTAAGAAGTTCGGAAGCCTTCTTCAAAGTGGATCGGAAGGCTCCTTCCAAGAAGATCGGAGACCTCCTTCAAAGAGGCTCGGAAGCCTTCTTCAAAAAGGATCAGAAGGCTCCTTCCAAGCAGCTCGAAAGCCTCCTTCCAAGTGGCTCGGAAGCCTGCTTTCAAGAGGCTCGGAAGTGGCTTAAAAACCTCTTTTTAAAAAGCTCGGAAACCTCTTTTCAAGAGGCACGGAAGCCCCCTTCCCAGAGGCTCGGAAGCTCCCTTCCAAAAGGTTCGGAAGCCTGCTTTCAAAATGTTCGGAAGCCTTCTTCCAAGAGGATCGGAAGCCTCCTTCCAAGAGGCTCGGAAGCCTTCTTCAAAGAGGATCGGAAGGCTCCTTCCAAGAGGATCGGAAGCCTCCTTCCAAGAGGCTCGGAAGCCTCCTTCCAAGAGGCTCGGAATCCTCCTTTCAAGAGAATCGGAAGCCTTCTTTAAGAGGCTCGGAAGCCTCCTTTCAAGAGTCTCGAAGGCTCCTTCCAAGAGGATCGGAAGCCTCCTTCTAAGAGGCTCGGAAGCCTCCTTTCAAGAAGCTGGGAAGCCTGCTTTCAAGAGGCTCGGAAGCCTCCTTTCAATAGGCGCGGAAGCCTCTTTCCAAAAGAATCGGAAGCCAAGTGGCTCGGAAGCCTCTTTTCAAGATGCCTCGGAAGCCTGCTTTCAAGAGGCTCGGAATCCTCTTTCAATAGGCTTGGTAGCCTTTTTCCAAGATGCAGACAGGCGTCCTTTCAAGATGCTCAGAAGCCTCTTTCCAAGAAGTTCGGAAGCCTCCTCCCAAGAGGCTCGGAAGCTCTTTTCAAGAGGCTCGGAAGGCTCTTTTCAAGAGGCTCGGAAGCCTCTTTTCAAGAGTTTTTTTCTTTTTTCAAAAGGCTCGGAATTCTTTCAATAAGCTCAGAAGCGTCCTGTCAAGATGCTCGGAAGCCTCCTTTCATAAGACTCGGAAGCTTCCCATCAAGAGGCTCGGAATCCTACTTTCAGGAGACTTGGAAGCTTAGATGTTCGAGAGCCTCGAAAAGTCCTTGTAGGAAGCTTGATGTTTAAACTTGTATAAATTTGAATTGGAATAACGAAAATTTCAGACAACTTTTTAGAGAGCCATATATCCCGTTAGATTTCAGGTCCATTTATGCCTTTCTTGGACAGAAAGGATATCATTTCACTCCGGAAATGATCTTTTTATAGCAGTCTCGGAGACCAATAGTGGAGTAGCCATCGAGCAGGTAAGTGCAGTGCGTGTTTTAGTCGTCGCGAAAATGATAAAATATCTAGGGTAAAATGCCCAATAGTGGACCCCCTAGTAGCGAAATTTTGCTCTTCCGGGCATAATGAGTGGAAATTTTCAAAATATTAATTTTGCGTGATATCTTATATCAAGCTCTGCATCTGCTCTTCACATACATAAAACACTCAAATACTCGACGTTATTCTTCGAAATTAACATTTTTAAGTCAGACTGAATTCTGTTGGCCATAAGAAGGGAACCCCCTCACAAAGAATAACAATTAGAGTTCCCTCTCTACACCACGGCAGGCTACTGACTGATACTTCTGCCAGCAGCTACAGTTCTCTTTATTCAACAATAGATATATACAATACATCCATAACAATATTTCTTAATCTATACCAAAGAGCAACTACAACTAACCGGCGCCCGCTTCTTATCCATCTTCGATCTACAGCGAAGCGTCGCACACTATTCCAACACTCCTCCTTAGTGTTGCACACCTTGCAACTCTCCTAGCTCCTCCTAACACCGAGCCTCCCGTCCAGAGCTCCTCTTCGCTGAACAATTCCTTCTGGCCCAATCCGTTGCCCGTACAAATGGTCTCTATCCGACGTTTGTACAGCACCCTCTATTGACCAGCTCCTGAATGTTCCGACGCTCCTCCTAGACGCCTGCTGACCAGCCAGCATCCTACCGAACGTTCCAACCTCCTGATGAATGCCGTCCGGCGCTACCCAAGACTTACGTGGGTGATCCATGATCCCACTGCGCCACGCGACTTATGCGGCCGATCCATGATCCCACTGCGATAACGTCGACGGCAATAACATCCCACTAAGATGGAGAACGGGAATCGTTCCTGGGCCCATAACCTGTTGGCCAGAAGAAGGAAACCCCCTCACGAAGAACAACAAATACTAGAGTTCCCTCTCTACACCACGGCAGGCTACTGACTGATACTTCTGCCATCAGCTACAGTTCTCTTTATTCAACAATAGGTATATACAATTCATCCAAAACAATATTTCTTAATCTATACCAAAGAGCAACTACAACTAACCGGCGCCCGCTTCTAATCCATTTTCGATCTACAGCGAAACGTCGCACACTATTCCAACAAATTCGCCCTATAGTAGACCCCCTGGGGGTCCATAATAGGAAATTGCTTCCCTATATTCGACACTTCATTTGATTTTCATGTTTCGTTTCGGGACGTTCTTCTTCCCTATTATGGACCCCCCAAAATATTCCTATAATGGACACTCTCGTGTTTATTTTTTATAGAATTGTAAAAAATCATCTAATTTGAGTTTCCATAGCATTTCCAATGCATGTAATCAAATCATAGGACTGTAAGGTAGGTTCTCCTGATGGAATTTTATAGCAAAATGTTTCCATTGTGCTGTAATAATGAAAAAATGGCTGGAGGGTCCACTATTGGTTGAGGGTCCACTATTGGGCATTTTACCCTATTTGATGTTCGCTAAATCAATTGATATGCATTTGATCGTGTTCCTGCTCGGTGTACAGGTAGTGAACTTGTTCTGCTTTGTGCGGCCGAATCATGGTTAGTTAAAATCATTGCATTGTGTAATAAGAATGGCAAGGTCGCAGTGGCGTAGCCACGGGGGTGGTTTTGGGTACAAAACCCCCCCCAGAGACAAAATTTTGGGAAGAAATTTTTTTTTTTCGAGAAAAAAAATGTTCAGAAAACCCCCCCCAGACCAATTTTCTGGCTACGCCACTGCATGGTCGTACCCAACTTTGCGCAGCTCCTAACTTTGCGCATTTTGCGGATATTTTTGTAATAGAATGCGTTAAAATTGCATTTCGAAATATAATTATTACTTGTCAGCACAATATACATGTTATCATAACAGTGCATGCATTTTTTCGCTGTTAAATGACATATTTTTCATTTTAATAGTCAAAACTTGTACTGAAAACAGTGAAAATGACCAAAATGGCGTGTTCTTAGCACAAATGACAAGTGACGGTTCACCCGAAAAACTGTATTTTTTGTAAATTTTTACATTCGCTGACAACTGATTACACATGGACCCAATAATTATAATATTGTAGAAGCCATCTCATGAGAATTTGGTTAGTTATTTACATTTCTCTTTAAAATAGATGATGCGCAATGTTAGGAACAATTTTTCAATACAGTGTACCTTATTTTGCGCACAACTCGTATTTCTTCGATAATTTCAACATTTATGATATACCTCGTCGGAATAGGGTTTACGCAAAAAAGTACTTTTGTTAGCTGTGGCCAATGTACATAAATGAGGCTGCACATCCACCAACAGACGTGAAAACATACTAAGTATGTCGAATCATAAGAAAATAATGCCGGGCATCCTCATATTCTCAAATATGCTCAAATATGCCTACAAATGGAATGAACATAAATTGTAATAGTAGTATAGCCGAAAAAATAAAGTTTGGATGAAAAATTGTGATAGACGCTAGCATCGTGTTAGAAATTTTCCAAGTTATGTGCGCAGAGTTAGGCATATAATAAGGGGTCTGCTTTGAAGTTCAATTTACTATTTATTTTAGATTTTTGTACCAAATTTAGTTCTCAAACAATAATATAATAATAATAATACAGCATGGAAACTATTTCAGGCAGATAGCTACTTTCTGTAAGTTGTACGAGTTGATTCAATTTTGTATTTCCTTAACTGCGCAAAGTATGGTGCGTGCACGGTATCGCGCAGACGCAGAGTAAACACGGTCTTCAAATAACAAAAAGCACCTACTAATATTCCTGCCCTCTTCCTAACTGACTACAAGGACGTGGCCGGCGCCGTTATTAACCATTTGAACTATTGAGCCAACTTGCACACTGATAATGCTGGAACATTCCCAGCCAATCATTTCACAATTTCACTGATTCTGGTTAAGGTACAACAAAGCCACAAATCGGCCATCTTGGAAACCACGTGCTTTTTCTAGTGATCTTTCAAGAGCACGAATTGAGAGAACAGCAACGTCCATGGGGATCACAACATCTGTATATCGTTTGATTACTCATGCTAAGCAATCGACTTTAATTTCAGCATTGTACAAAAATATTACGCTGGTTTTGAACTTTTGATAATAGGAGTAAAATAACCGTGTGGTGAATTTGAAATTCACCACATGGCTTGATTGTATAATCATTTGTTGTCACTCTAACGGAATCAAGTTTAAAAGTGCTCGCGTTTTCGGGGGCACACCACTCGATACGGAAGCAATGCACAACTGTCATTTTTATTTTTTCACGCATGCTGCGACGCAGCAAAGCTAAATCAACAAAAATGACAGTTGTGCGCTGCCTCTGAATCGAGTGATGTGCCCCCGAAAACGCGAGCCCTTTTGGAACTTGGATTCCGTCAGGAGTGACCTTAATCACGAAACATAGATATGTATAGTCAGTCAAAGCCATAGTGTTATATACCAATGGACTCAGCTCGACGAGCGTTGCGTTTAAAAATAATGAAGAAAATGGCACATCAAACCTTATTAGCTAATTGGCAGTATCACTAAACAGTAAATTAAGTTGGGTTTTAATATATATTATGAGTTACGCTTATTTTCATTTACAGCGGAAATAATCGGTGGTACCACAATAACAGCATAAGTTCAAAGGGGTACGTGTTAAGAAAAAAGGCTGAAAACCGCTGCATTGCCTGAAAAAAAAATCATTACCAATATTTTCTACCTGTTATAGTTGTAAGCCAATTGAGAGAGAACCATACAGTAAGTTCATTGATAAACAATCTAGAACAGAGTAGAATTTTAGAAATATCATAAAATTTGTCAGTTTATGAAATCATGATTATAGTTCATGATTACAAGAACATTATTAATAGCACACTACAATGCTCAACAGTCAATGAAATACATAACCAGTTACACTTTGATTGTTCTGTTCCCAAGAAACAAGTACGACCGGGAAGCAGCGCCTTGGGCTCGCCCTCAGTGAACTCGAGTTCGATCCTCATGTTGAGCTTTTTTTTCAATCTTAATAATCGTAATCGCATTGGATGCGTTACTTAAAAATAAAATACAATATCATGAATCAAATTCATGAAATCACGAAATAAGTTCATAGTGTATTTTCATACCATGACAATGTACTGGATTCCTGAAATCATGAACTACGTTCCCATTTCAGGGAACTGATTTTTTCCCGTGTGGTTATACAACGGTTCAAAAAACTTTAAAAGAAGTTTTGAATTTTGGATAGGATGGTTCTAAAAATTAAATCCTAAAAAAAAATGTATTTGCATGACTGATCACTATTTCCATAAGTATTACCTCCCTGATTTCTTAATCAAGTGTAGTTGAACATTTTGGAGCATTTGGGAATCACGGTTTTGTTTTAAGCAACTTGCATACATACCTGATGAAGGGTTATTCATGTCAGTCACAGCCCGCGGTAGTGGCAATTGTGAGTCCGATGTTGACCTGCACAGAAACACAAACAGAACGCAAATTAGTAGATATCGCTCAACAGGAGCCCATCATTCAACAATGAACATCTTTTGAAATCGATTTTGAGATCCAAAATTAAAGTACATCTATAACACTAGAGATAGAGTTCACGTAAAACTAGAGAAAGTAATCAAGCTACGGTAAGTGAATCCAATTGCGTAACGGAAACCAAACTGTGACAACATCATTCACAAATAGAATGTACCTAGTGGTGTGATTATAGGAGCGATTGTATTGCAAGTCTTGTCTAGTGTTCAGGCTAAGCGTCGACAGTGATGACGGCAGGACAGCAGGCATCCGCTGCACATCATTGCTATCACAAATATTTGAATAACTGTTCGATTTTGGTAGTTGGTAGTTTCGAACAGTAACAACCGCCACAGCGTGCGAACGAGCAAGAGTAAAAGAATAAAAAAGTAAGTAGAAACATGGAAGAAGAAAATGACTCAGTGAAAACAGTGTGCCCAGAATTTAACACTGAAATGAATGTGAGAAAGCTTGGCAGCGACCGTTTTGAATGGTCGGTTGGGAAACGCCTAATTTTAGGCAATCGTGCTAATGTCACCAATAGATGGCACTACTTGGTCGCAGTCATGTGGCGCCACATGGGTTTTACATTCCTAGAATTGGTGTCGATAACGACACGTATGAGTGTCGGAGCATTTCGAATAACAACCCAACACTGAACCGGATATTTCACACGAAACCAGAAACAAACCACGCGCACCAGTCGCAAATCGTAGCAAGCACCTTGCGTCACTGGCGGCAGCAGCGACCACAAGAACCACAACGACGCGTGATCTGATTGCTGATGACTGCAGTGGGAGGCTAATCAAGTTTCAAGGTCACGCAAAGCGCGACACGAATCTTCCCAACGCTATGTGTACTGTGGTACTGTTAGTTGTTCAGATTGAAATTCGAGCGGGGCAAATCTCATCTTGATCTAGCTAATTAGCATTCTAGCGAGACTCGAGAGAGAGAGGGAGCTGCAGCGAGGACGATTCCGATACGGATTTCGAAAGTGAAGCAGAATGTTAATATTCGACGCCCTATATTTCGCGGTAAGCAGCTGATCACGACGTTGCGAAACAAACTTGATTTCTCAGCATTGACACACTGAACCATTTTGTGAAAGTTTGCGGAAATTTTACAACAATAGTGATTTCGGTATGTTTTGGAGCAGTATTATCTCATAGTTAGGAATGGAAATTTACATCTATTATTAATAACAGTAGATTTTTATCCAATTTAATTCATAATTTGAAGCAGATTTTGAAATGATTTATCGCCGTGTTGCTCTAAAGTTTAGAGAACGAAGACACCTGCCTCATAATTCAAATCGAGGCTGACTCGTCTTTCAAGCTCAAGGTTGCTCTTATTTGCTGCTTATAATAGTGGCTGCTTATAATTATTCGAACAATCCATACAAACAATCGTATTTGGTACTTCTTTATAGGGTGAGATTTTTCAACCTTGCTTGATTCAGCATTAGGTTACGGTCCAACGGAAATTAATTCTATAAAGATTCTTATGGAAAATTTCGAACAACTTTTTGTATTCAATTGCAATCCAAAGAACTTCTCATTGATTTTTTTAACACAGGCCACAAGGCCGAAAATTGTTTGACCGAACAAAATAGACAGCATTTAGTCAAAACGATCGTTTGGCTGAAAGAGCCATTTTGCAAGAATTGACTTGCGGCCGAAAGTGTCATAGAGTCGAACTGGTCATTTTGCCGAAAAAGTTGTTTGGCCGAAATGGTCTTTGGGTACAAAGGATCATTTGGCCGAACGTCATTTGGTTAACAATTTTGACCATATGATTTTTTAAACTGATTTCGGCGAAACGGATTTTTAGTCAAATGATCTGATAGGGCAAACTACTATTTCGACCAAAATATTAGTTAAGCCGTATGTCGCTTGCAGCTAATTGATATTTTCGGGCAAACTACTTTCGGCCTAATAACCGTTTCTGCCAAACGATTAATTCGGTCAAATAGAATTCGACTAGACTTCTATTTCGACTTCCGTCTTAACGTGTTATTCGGCCTAGTGCCATTCGAACAAACGATTTTCCGCCTATTGACTATAGGCCAAACGACGGAAAGGGCCGTTTGGCCAAAAGTCAGTCGACCGAAAGCCACAATGCTGGAAGTTATTTGGCCGGGCTAACCATTAGGCTGAAACTCGAAAAACTGGTCATTTGGCCGGAATGGTCGAATAGGGCATGTGGGCGAACATACCATTTGGCGAAGTGAGCGACACCGTTCGAATGAACTGGTCTTTTGGCCGAAAAAGTCGTTTGACCGAATAGGTCAATTGGCCGAGATGGCCGATAACAGAAAAGGCCATTTTGTCGGACGGGTCGACATTTTTGACCATGTTACCCGTTCAGTGAATGACATTTTCGGCTAAATGACCTTTTCAGCCGAATGGCCCTTTCTGCCAAACGACCATTTCGGCCAAACAGCATTTTTGGCCAATCGTCCTGTTAGGTCAAATGAATTCTTCGGTCAATTTACCAGTTCGGCCGTATGTCCTGAGGGTTATGTGTTGAAGAACTTCTCATGTTATGTCCAAAGAACTTCTCATGAAAATTCTAAACAATTTTCATCAGGTATCTTGAATATTTTTCCGTTCATATTTAGATATGTTTTTAAAAGTCAGAATGAGCTTTCTAATCTGAACCCACATAGCCATTGAGTATGAGACAGAAATGGTAGCTTGTTATCGGTTGTAAAACCAAGGTCAAAATTGATCAAGCTTTTCAAAAGACTTAAAACTTCTAATGGTTAATTTTTGTATTACAATTTCAAGTAAACTCATGATATTCATGAAGTTCGCTTTTGGCATGACAGTTCTGAATGCACTCCGCAGATTTTTTTTATTACAATTTGTCAATGTCGGCTGCTTTCATTTCTTCTGCAAGGCTCCAAAATTCATTCGAAAAGATCTAAATTTCGAAACCTTTGGCTTCCAGAGATCATTCCAAAACATCTTTTCTTCAGCATTGTATGATTTTTTAAATTGGAATTATCCTTTATTCGCGTTGTGAAGGTTCTTTGGAATGTTTGTAATCCGCTGGTGCGCTGACTAAATTCGCCAATTAAACTCAAAAGTGACAGATCGATCATTTTCGAATAATCCTAGGGGCAGAGCAATATTACTTTGGACAGAAATTCATATAATTCATCATATAATTTTCTCACTGTACAATTTAGTTTAATTTGAGTTCAATTTGGATATTGAGACGAAGCTTTATAGGAACGATTACGAATCTATTTCGTTGGTTTCGCGTGAAAACTTCTTCAAGTAGAAATGAACACGTTTTCTGAAACGTTCAATAGAATCTGATTTTCATTAATTTTATTTCAATATCAGTTTGGGATACGAAGTGGTGAGTTGACAACTGGGTAGGTCCATCCAACATAGCTCCGTTTCTCACAAGTTGCAGTACTCACGTTTGCACGGGTCTGCCGATGACAATCGACCGCCAGTTAAACGTTGATTTCTTCTGACATCAGCAAGGTTGAAGAGGTGCGACCTCGGGGTTTGAGGGCCTGTTGAACTCCCATAGAAAGCTGCATGTACCCGCACAAAGCACCCTAACCCACAAGTGATCGAGCGTCTGTTCACCAAGGAAATACAGCTCAACCATCGTCTTTCCTGGCCAATGTTGTAAAACGTCATTGTCATTGATTTGAATTATTTCTGGATACCTCTTTTCAGTAGCTAAATATCAATTAAAGAGGCATGAAAAACTTGTAGCGCTTCTTAAAAACGTTTTGAACAAATTAATCAAATGATATGCAAATGACATTTTACAACACTGGTCCTGGCATCCAGCTGAATATTTCGCGGAAGCCATGCCTAAGATGATTGCCCCCATACCGGTGGATAGAGACCCGTGGGCTAACAATCTACTGCTTCCGAAACTATAATATTCACCGAGAAACTGACACAGCTCGAAAGCTGCCGACCCTTTTTAGAGTTGTTCATTTACTGTCACTGCGACCAGAGATTCTGAGGACTCCTTTACTTCTTCGAGTATCACGGGAGGGTAATATTTTTCTAACGGAATGGTTTCGTAAAGTTTCACTTTAATTTAAATTCCAGATCGAAAAGATAATTATGAGGTTGTTTGCTTTACTAATATGAAAAACATAGAAAGCTATCATCCATCACATCGGGTTATCTTTCCAATTTAGGCTTTAAATATGAAAAAGCCAAACTGTTGTTAAATTTCGTATAGACTGCAAACACATGAGTTTCTGTGATGCTTTTCTGTTTTATTTGACTTTGATTCCTGCAGCGGGTCATTTTGTGTCTCCTTACCAAACCTAGGGAAGAAAGCAGTCTGACTCGCGTTAGCCGGCAATTTCTTATTTATTAATATCACAAAATGGCTGACAATTTTAAATGGCGTGGTGTGTTACTGGCTTCCTGGGTTGGTTGTTATTCTATTGCACGATTTGTATTCTAGATTTTGTCGCGACGTGTTAAGACTGCATATCAAAGCAACTTAAGCTAATTGAAAATTAGATTGATTTTTAATATGGATCAGTGAATGACGCTGGTCTTCTTGATATGCAGCCGTTATTTCCATTTAAATTCGAACAACGTGGTAACTATAACTAACTACGAAAGAATGTCACGCTGCGCTGGAATGCTACGATAGACGCGGCGAAGCTCAATTGTCCGTAATCTAAGACGGAGTCGAATTCTCGCTTTTTAGCAATGTATTTATTTCCCTTAAATTTAATAGCTACTACATAGTAGTACTCTGTTTTAGTTCACTTTTGTCGCAGTACACTTATCGATTATTGGCTTTTCCGCACATTCCAGCTTGTTAGGAAGACAACACAACAAACATTTGCACCGGAAACATCCTCACATTCACACACGCACCCCCCCAAATGCACGATTGGCTTAAAGCTAGAAAGTCAAACTAATCCTAGGTTAGGCGGAGAGAATAAGAGCGAGAACCTTAGACGTAGATCTCGTCAACGTACTTAATGTTGGTGTACTCCCGGCCGACCTGGAGGCTCTGCTGTTCGGCCCGTTTGCGCTGGAACAGCGTCTGGATGTAGTGCTGCACGGCGAAGTAGACGAACTTGTACTGCGCCTCGGTTTGGACCATGCCGGACCGCTGCGACCGGACCATTTGGATTGTCCGCTGGATGTCAATTTCGCAGTCAAGGCCTGGATTGGTGAGGAAACCATTAGGAAAAAATACGTTAGATGGATTTGAATTAGATTTGGATTGGATCTGGAAGAATTTGGATTAGATTTGGATTTTATTAGGATTGGATTTAAATTGGACTTGGATTGGATTTGGATCGGACTTAGATTACATTTGAATTGGATTTGAACTGGATTTGAATTGGATTCGGATTGGGGTTGAATTAGGATTGGATTTGGATTGGATATGAATTGGATTTGGATTGGATTTTGATAGGATTTGGATTGGATTTGGATTGGATTGGGTTTGGATTGGATTTGACTGAATTGAATTGGATCTGGATCGATTTGGACTGATTTGGACTGATTGACTTGGACTGGATCTGACTGGATCCGACTGATTTGACTGGATCGACTGGACTGAATGGACTGATCGACTGGACCTGGACTTGGACTGGGATCTGGACTGACCTTGGACTGGATTTGACTGGATCTGATTGACTTGACTGGATCCACTGATGGATTTGGATTGATCTGGACTGGATCTGACTGGATCTTGTACTGACTGACTGGATCAGACAGGACTGGATCTGATGACTAGATCAGATCTGATCTGACTTGCACTTGGATCTGGACTGGACTCTAGACTCTGGATTAGGCTGATCTTGACCGACTAGGACTGGATCTGGACTGATCTTGGACTGTACTGGACTGACCTGGACTGGATCTGGACTGGATCTAGATCTGACTAGACTGGATCTGGCTCGACTGGTATTGGATCAGGACTGTACCTGGACTGGATCTGGACTGGATCTGGACTGATCTGGATTGACCTGGTACTCTGATCTTGGACTGGATTTAGACTGGATCGATTGACCTGGCTGACTTGGTACCGATCAGACTGTATTTGGATCTGGCACTGACTTTAGACTGACTTGATCGACCTGGCCGGATTTGGTACTGGATCAGGACTGTACTGGACTGACTTTGGACTGATTTGACCTGATTTGACTGGACTTGACTTGATCAGATTGACCTGGTTGGATTTGTATTGGATCAGGACTGTATTTGGACTGGATTTAGACTGATGTGACTGGATTTGGACTTGTATCTGGACTGATTTGGACTGGATCTGTACTGGATCTGGATTTAGACCTGGATTTCAGACTGATGGTTAGATCTGTATTGATCAGATTGTATCTGGACTGTATTTGGATCGATCTGACTGGATCTGTACTGGATCTGGACTGACTTAGACTGACTAGACTGACTGTACCTGACTTGATCTGCATGGATCTGGACTGACTCCAGATCTGGACTAGACTGGATCTGGTACTGATCGGACTGTATCTGGACTGGATTTGGATCTGGACTGGACTAGATTGATTCTGGATTGACTGGATCTGGATCTGACTGGATCTTGACTGATCTGGACTTAGACTGGATCTAGATCGACTGGATTGATCTGGACTGGATCTGGACTGGACCTTGGGACTGATTTGGACTGACCTGGACTGATCTGACTGGATCTGGACTGGATCTGGACTGGATTTGGACTGGATTTGACTGACTGGACTGGATTTGACTGGATTTGACCTGACCTGGATCTGGACTGACTGGACTTGGACTGGATCTTTGGACTGATCGACCGGATCTGACCGACCTGGATCTGACTGGATCTGGACTGGATCCTGGACTGACTTGAACCGACCTGACTGACCTGACTGGATCGGACCGATCTGACTGACCTGGACTGACTCTGGACTGGATCTGGACTGACTGAACTGGATCTGACTGGATCTGGACTGACCTGGATCGAACCTGGACTGGGCCTGACTGATTTGATCGATGGACTGATCTGGACTTGACTGACCTGATCTGGACCTGACCGATCTGGACTGGATCTGGACCGATCGACTGGATCTGGACTGACCTGACTGGACTGACTGGATCTGGATTGGATCGATCTGACTGACCTGGACCGGATCTGGACTCGATCTGGACTGACTGGATCTGGACTGACCTGGATCTGACTGGACCTGACTGGACTGGACTGATCTGGACTGGATCTGACTCGATCTGGACTGACTTGACTGACCTGGACTGATCTGGACTGGACTCTGGATTGACCTGGATTTGACTGGACTTGATCGATTTGGACTGAACCTGGACTGACCTGGACTGGATCTGGACTGATCTGGACTGACCTGATTGGTTCTGGTATTGATCTGACTGGACTGGTTGACCTGGACTGGATTTGGACTGATTTGGACTGGATTTGACTGGATCTGGACTGGATCTTGGACTGATCTGGACTGGATCTGATTGGACTGGACCTGGATTGATTTGGTACTGATCTGCACCGGATCTGGAACAGATCTGGGACTAGATCTGGACTGGATCTGGTACCGATCTGGCACTGGACCTGGACGAGACTAGACTGAACTCAGGTTGACCTCTGTACTGGATCAGGACCTGACGGACTGGACTGGACTTGACTGGATCTGGACTGTATCTGGACTGACCTGGACTGGATCCTGGACTGGATCTGGATCTGGACTGATTTGGATTGATATGGACTGGATCTGTATTGACTTGGACTGATCTGGATCTGGATCTGTTTTAGATCTGGACCTTGGATTTGGCTGGATCTGGTACTGGATCAGGACTGTATCTGGATCTGTATCTGACTAGACTGTACCTGACTGGATTTGGACTGACCTGGACTGGATCTGGACTTGAACTAGGTTGGATTTGACTGTATCAGGACTGGATTTGACTGATCTGGACTGATTTGGACTGGATCTGGCCGACTCTGGATTGATCAGACTGACCTGGTTTTGATCTGACTAGACTGGACCTGGACTGACCTGGACTGTATCTGGACTAGACTGACCTGGACTTGTATTTGGACCATTTGACTGACTCTAGATCTGAACCAGGCCGATCTTGGTACTGACCAGGACTGACCTGGACTCTGGACTGGATCTGACTGGATCTGACTGACCTGACTTCAGATCTGGACTGACTGGATCTGGTCTGATCTTGTACTCGATCAGACCTGGCCGACTTGACCTGGACTGGACTGGATCTTGACTGATCTGGACTGATCTGGACTGATCTGGACTGACTCGATCTGGTACTGGTATCAGACCTGGACTCCGTACTGGATCTGACTGACTTAGACCTGACTAGACTGGACTGGTACTGGATCAGGACTGGTACCTGACTGGATCTGGACTTCAGGACTGACTTGGACTGGATCTGGACTGACTGGATCTGGGACTGAGCTCTGACTGGATCTAATTGACTGACCGGACTTCTGGACTGGATCTGACTCCAGACTGGACCTGACCGATCTGGACTGGACTCTGGACTGGATCTGGGACTGGACCTGGACTGGATCTGGACTAACGGACTGACCTCGGACCTGACTCGACGGATCTGATCTGACCTGGACTGACCTGACTGGATCTGACCGACCTTGGATCTGACCTGACTGACTCGATTTGACTGATCTGGACTGGATCTGGACTGGATCTGGACTGGATCTTGGACTGACCTGGACTGGATCTGGACTGGATCGACTGATCTGGACTGGATCTTGAACTGGGATCTGAACCGACCTGGATCTGACCGATCTGGACCGATCTGGATTTGACTGGACTGGATCTGGACTGACTTGGACTGATCTGAACCGGATCTGGACTGGATCGGACTGACCTGGATCTGGATCGATTGACCTGACTGGATCGGACTCGGATCTGGACTGATCGACCTGGACTGACTCTGGACCTGGATCTGACTGGACCTGACTGTATCTGACCGACCTGACCGATCTGGACTGTACCTGACTGGACTGACTTAGACTGATCTGACTTGGATCTGACCGGATCTGGACTGACCTGGATTGACCTGACTGGACTGATCGACTTGGACTGGATCTGACTGACCGAACCTTGACTGATCTTGGACTGACCGGACTGACTCTGACTGATCGACTTGGATCTGACCGGAAACCTGGACTGACCTGGACTGAACTGGATCTGGACTGAATTTAGACTGGATCTGGGACTGATTCTTGACTGATCTGGACTGGATCGGGACCGATCTGGACTGGATCTGGACTGATCTGGACTGACCTGGACTGGATCTGGACTGACCTGGTACTGACCCTGGACTCGACCCTGGACTGGATCTGACTGAACCTGGACTGGATTCTGACTGACCTGACTGGATCTGATCGACTGGACTGGATCGATCGACTCCTGGATCTTGGACTGGATCTGGACTCTGAACTGGATCTTGACTGGATCTTGGTACTGACTGATCTGGTACTGGATCTGAACTGGATCAGGATTCTGACTCGATCTGGTACTGATCCTAAGTACTGGATCTGGACTGGACTGATTAGATCAGATCTTGGACTGGATCTACCGGTAACGGGCCTGGTACTGGATCTGGTACCGACTCAGGAACTAGTCGACTCTGGTACCGATCAGGATCAATTTGACTGGAATTCCTGGACTGGTATTTGGATCACTGGTACTCCTGACTGGACTGATCTGGACTAGGATCGACCTGACCGATCTGGACTGGACCTGGACTGGACCTGGTACTGGATCTTGTACTGACTGGATCTGGACCGACTGGATCTGGATTGGCCCAGATCTGGACTTCAAACTGGATCTGGGCTGGATTTGGTACTGGATCAGGATCATACCTGGACTCGTATCTGGACTGGATTTCAGGACTGTATCTGGACTCTTGCATTCCTGACCGACCTGGATCTTGACTCCAGATCTTAGACTTGAATCAGGCCGGATCTGGTACTGATTAGACTGGATCTGGACTGACCTGGACTGGACTCTGTACTGGATCTTGGATTGACCGGATCTGACGGATTGGTTTTAGATCTGGGATTAGATTGATCTGGTTGGATTTGGACGGTATTTGATTGGATTCAGGATTGCCTGATTTGACCGGTATTTGGATTGGATTTAGATTCTGAATTAGTTGGATTTGGTAATGGATTAGATTGGATTTGATTGTATTTCTGGATTGATTTGGTATTATTTGGATTGGATTTGACTGGATCTGGACTACCTGACGACTCCATACTGATCTTGACTGGATTCTGGACTGATTGGGATTTGGATTGGTCTTTAGATTTGGATTCAGACTGGATTTGTATACTCGATTAGGGATTGTATTAGGATTGATTTGGATTGGTATTTGGATTGATTTGGATTGGATTTGATTGATTTGGATCTGACTGATCAAACTGGATTGGATTTGGATTGGATTTGGATTGGATTTGGATTTGGATTGGATTTGCATTGGATTTGCATTGGATTTGGATAGGATTTGGATTAGATTTGGATTGGATTTGCATTGGATTTGCATTGGATTTGGATTGGATTTAGATTTGAATTAGGTTGGATTTGTATTGGATTAGGATTGGATTTGGATTGGATTTGGATTGGATTTGGATTGGTTTTAGATTTGGATTAGATTGGATTTGGTTGGATTTGTATTGGATTAGGATTGTATTTGGATTGGATTTAGATTTGGATTAGATTGGATTTGGTTGGATTTGTATTGGATTAGGATTGTATTTGGATTGTATTTGGATTGGATTTGGATTGGATTTGCATTGGATTTGGATTGGATTTAGATTTGGATTAGATTGGATTTGGTTGGATTTGTATTGGATTAGGATTGTATTTGGATTGGATTTGCATTGGATTTGGATTGGATTGGATTTGGATTGGTTTTAGATTTGG